>NW_019174272.1:7539571-7933744 GCF_002260705.1 Seriola dumerili | reverse complement strand
AAAAAAAAAACATCAGCAGCTGTAGATTCACCTCTCCTGCTCTCTGGGTCAAACGTTAAGGCTTCTGTTTCATATAGATTCATCTGTTAAGGCAACCTTGCGGAGAGAATGAGAAGAAAACAGTTGGCAAAGATAATTATGAGCTTTTTGATGTGTTTTGAAAAGACACACAGAGAACACTAAAAACTATCTCACCTCATTATTTCCTTAGCTCTCACTTTCATATTGACTCAAACGCTTCTTGGACTTCAGCTCTTTCAACCACTGGGGTGAGTCCTCCTCACTAAAGAGATATGAGAAAGTTAATGTGAGAAAACAAAGAGCTAAGAAGCAATCCTTGTCTCCTGAAAAAGCATCCTCTATGCAAATGGTGTCTCTTACCCATTTTCTTTGCCACCAGGTGGGGGCAGTACACGGGCTGCCCGGGGAAGGAAGGGGGACTTAGGCGAGCGAGAAAGCTGGGAGGGAGAGGGAGTAGGTCCATCAGTTTGATTGTCAGAGTCACCCCTCTTTTTCAGCTGGGCCTGAGAACAAGGAAGAGCCATTTCAGAACTTTCAGGGGAGTTGAAAATAAAAACACATCAGTTTCAGTAGAAAATACATGAAAGGAGTGTGCTTTAATGTCAGAGTCAGATTCCATTGGTTAACACAAGAATACTTTCAGTAGATTCGTTTTTCTACTCAGGAAAAGGCTCACCTTTAAAGCTGAAGGGTCCATCCCAGGGAACAGGGCGACCCTCTGTGGTGGGGAGGCAACAGCAGGATGGGCGTCAGCTCCTCTGGCCTGCTCCTCAGAGTCTGAGTCATCGTCTTTACTCTCAACCTTTGCCTCTGTCATGGGGAAAACACAAATTATTCGTACATGTCAGCATGTAGTTGTCAGTTAAAAATGGGGATGAGGTGGGTTGCAGTGAGACATTCGGTTTTCCACTAAAACTGCAATTCAACTACAAAATTAAATTTCTGAGTGCATCAATTTCACCACCTGTTCAGTGTAAACTGATGGAAGAGCATCGTATCAAGATTTTAGCTGGTTTTGTTTGGTGCAAAGACGAAGATTAACACAAAGATTACAGCTCTCTAGGGGAAGTGCTAACCTGTGGAGTCTCGGTAAAGCCAGTCCTCAGTGGTTCCTCCCTCTCCCTCTAGCAGCGCAGCACTCTGACGGGCGGCTCTGCTGGGTCGTGACCGTGGCGCTCGTTTCTTCCCCAGCTGGGCTCTGGAGCGGAGAGCGCTGGTGTCTAACAGAGTGGTCGGAGCCTGGATGTCAAGACACAGAAAGAAAATATATGAGCCAAGATGTAAACAGGCAAGTCTCATCGAGAACATAAGTGTCAAACAGTTGGATGAGCATCCGCCCCATGTGTAGAGGCTACAGTCCTCGCTGCAGTTGGCCCCGGTTCGAGTCCCGCATCGGACAGCCCTTAGCTGCATGTCATTCCTCCTCTCTCTGCCTCCCCATTTCCTGTCTCTCTCTACTGCACTGTCAATAAAGGCACAAAAAGCCTGAAAAAATAAATAAAAATAAATAAATAAATAAAAAAAGAAAAGACCCAAACGGATAAAAACAAAATCACACAGTCAGACATGACGGACCGGCACATGTGACATAAAAAGACCAGAGCTGTGGTTGACTCAGCTGTCACTCAGGTGACACTTACATCAGGGAAAGAGAGTGGCTGGCTGTCAGATGAGGATGGGGAAACGAGGCCGTCCAGAGTGTCAGTTTCAAACTGTGAGGCACGATCACCTGGCGTGTGTGGGGGAGTTTTCTTCCTTGGTGAAGGGCTGATGTTGCTCTCTGAGCTGGGAGTGGCAGGAGTGAGGCTGAAATGGGTTAAAAAAAAGTTAGGAAAAACTTCTGAAAACAACTGTGTGGTTGCTGTAACCACAGTTACAATCAAATAGTCTGAGTCATACTTTTGTTCCTGTCAACACTGTGGAAAGCTTTGATTTACATGATGCGCCTAAAAACAGACTGCAAGCCTCCCCTGTCACCATGACAGGCATAAAAACAATTATTCATATAAAAATATATCTCTAACAATTTAACTTATTTTTTCACAAGTTTGAATTACTATCCATTCTTATAAATGCTGGTTAATGTTGTGTTGTTATTCTCTGGCCACAGGAGGTCAGTAACAGATTGCACACAAAGGAGGAGGAGGACAGGAGCAATCAGTCTGTGTTACAGGATGGTGCTGAGTTATTTGACCTTTTTTATTTATTATCCCCGAGCAGACTGAATCTGACAAATAATGTATCAATTTATCCTGCTACAGCAATGCTTTTCTGTGGTGTACAGGTTTTACCATTGTAAGACTGTGGCTACAAACAATGCTTATTAGGATTAATTCATGTTTGGATTAAGTCTTTCCCGGGGAATTGTTTCTAAAAGATAAAATAATATTGGTGTTTTCATCAGTCTTGTGTACACAGTTCTTTATCAGAGCCTCCACAAGAGAGATGGTCAGAATCTCAAATCTGATCCATAATCATTTATGCGCAATGAAGGCAGTAGCACCTTCTTGGTTTCCTTTAAACACTACACAATACAGTGGTTTTTAATACTATGTTAATCAAAAAAATGGCATGCAGTATTTGGTAAATCTCTTGTGTCACTGGGCTTCGAATAAATAAAAAAAAAGTGCATATAAGACCTCATATTAAAGCTTGTTGCTAATGGCGTATAACATTAAACATTTTATCTATGCTGTCTCTTTAAGCAGACAATGGAATCTTATAGGATTTTAGCCAATGTAATCTTTTCATTGAGTATGAATCCATCCTCCATCTTTAAATCTTTGCTAGTTCCAGCTCCTCTGTAGCTGCATGCCTTCAGTTATTGTGTGTAGAAACAATAATCTGTGCTGGGTAAAAAACAGCTTTCTTGTGCTGTTTTAGCACTGGTGCTGCTGGTGAGGCTGGTGAGGTAGTTGTGTTTGCATGCAGTTGACAACTCTGGACTGTTTGGGGACACTGACATGTGTTGTATGCATGTAAACACACTGAACACATCTGGAGAGCGGAAACAGTGCATGTTTACCTGTCATCAGTGCGCAGTCCTGTCTCCCAGGTCCCGTACTGACTGTCAGTCTCACGGACCGGAGTTTCTGAATCATTCCCCTCCTCTTCACCACTGACACTTTGTTTCTGCTGCACCTGGAGGCAGCAGGGAGGGAGAGGAGAGACGGGGAGATTATTAATGAATGCAGAGGAATCAAATTGGATCTCAGTTATGTAACACACTAGCTTGGGAGACACCAAAAGCAGCTCTCACTTGACATTCAAAATCTGTATGTGACAGCTAACAATCTGACCCTGAGCTAAGTTTGGTAGATATTTTAGATTTTATTGCTATGCAAAGCTAAAATGTCTACTGGTCAAAATGCTGTTTAACTGACCAGTAACACATTATTATGAATAATAAAGTACAGTAGTTGGTTGATCTATGTCATCACTATTAACAGCAGTGTTCTTAATTGAGGTGCATGCTGCTGAGCTACAGCAGACAGCAGTGGTAAGATGCATAATGAAAGGTGAAGGGATGAGTTAATGGACATAGGACCAGAGCGGGGACAAAGACAGAGATGGGTGCTTGGGTGATTGAGAGTGTGTTTGCTGTCTACTGAACCATGCCTCTTTTAATGAGGCTGGTACAGAGGACATACTGTCTGAAAACCACACAGAGCTCACAGAGGCACGCCTGCGCATGAACTGATAACCCTGGCCTATATAGGAAAAAACAACAGAAAATCCTTCAGTCCTCAGATGTTGCCTAAGGGGTGGACAGAGAAATATGATACACCTGCCTCTGTAATTGCCCAGGTTCCTAGACTATGAGAGCAGTTCACCAGCAATGTTTATATGAGCAGCGACTGAAGATCAGAGCTCTCATTCTTAACGCTCCATGAATGCTATCCTTGTTTTCTTTGTGTATGTGGGAGCAGAGATACAAGAGTACGGCAAAAAAGACTGCAAGAGACAATGACGTAGAAACAACATTTTGAGGTGGAGTGTGACGGCGAGAAATTTTGATGGAGGGAGCATAAAAACAGAGGGAGGAAAAAAAGAACAGCAGCGCAGGGTGTCATTCATCAGCTAAGCCTTTCCTGACAGGACAAAATAAAACAGAGAACATGAGAATGGCATTCAGCGCTGCTCCCTGCATCTGAGAAAAAGCTTTTCCAATCAAGTTCATCCTCTTCTCAAGGATTTGCAGCTCTCACACTTTTCAAATTGACATCGCAGGGTCACACCACTTAGCCTGAAATACACACACTTCTGAGTCCTCCTTCCACTGACAACAATGAACAAAACCCCTGGTTCAAATCAGACTGACGGTTCAAAATGCAGAAAAAGTAGCTACATACTACACTAGTCTACTGTTCTTTGGGGCAATTACACAGGGCAGCTAATTCAAACAAAGAATAAGCTAAAGAGAGACTGAACTATAAAAACATATTGATACTACTGTGTATACAGCAAAGATCAATACCATCTAATGCATGGGTCTAGCCAGATATAAAAGCATTCACATCTATAAACAGATAATTCTAAAAGCAGCAGCAGGCGTTATGGTACAGAAGTAACAAATGTATTATTCTGAAATAACCTTATTTACAGGGTTAGAGGCCTCAGTATGTTTCAAATAAAATGTGTGTTAGATTGGCTAAGGGCAGGGTTTATCTGAGAAGAACTAGTTCGAACAACATGCTGCCTGACCGTGTTTATCACTGTCCCGAATGGCCACAATGAATTTGTTATAGTTGTTATATTGTTATAGTGAGGAGGAAGACACAATAATCAATAATATATGGGAGCCCATATTCCAAATTTCTCAGCACTGCACACCTAGCCACCTGCTGCATAAAATGGATTAGCTTAGCGGACTGTCAGTTTCGGGAAAGAAATTGTTGGACACAGTTGCAGGTATGTGGCATGTGCAGTAACCATTTGGCTACTAGGGCACTTATTGCCTCCCCTTCATTACAGCAGGCTTTTAGGCCTTGCTTCTAATGAGGCCATTCAGAACAGGTATAAAGACTGTTGACTTTAACTTATTCAGATAACCTAGTTTGTATGTACTGAGACCATAAGAGTCTTTGAGACTTTGAGTGCACCCTGTATTTGTTCCACCTTTGGTTCAGTTCCAGCTGGAGACCTTGGTATTATGTCATCCTTCTCTCTTCTACCTGTCGCTGTACTCTGTTATAACTGTTGACAAAAGGCCCCAAAAAATCTGAAAACCTGGCCTTATAAAATTCTGGTGATAAAAATTCCTATTCTGTGTGGGTGTGTGTGTTACGCAACCTCACCACTCCCAGAACACACCCTCACCTGATCAGCATAGAAGAGGAACATTGCCTTTGCTGGAACATGTTGAAGAGAGGCGCCATTATACAGTAGCTAAAAAAAAAAAAAAGACTTATGGCAGGCTGCTCAAGGCAGAATGAGCCTTTTAGAGGCTCATTGATAACCTCAGGCCATTTATTATTCAGTAAAACAGGAGCTCTTAACATCTGCGGTACTGATTCAACTGACTTTCTTTTTGGTGCAGTCTGTGTTAATCTACAGACAATGCCTGGTTAGACAGGTTTATTGGCCAAACAATGAAAACGAAAAAAAACTTTGAAGCACTAAGTCTGCTCTGCTGAATGGACACTCGCAGGTGTAGGCTCTGCTATCAACCACAAACATGGAGAATATGGTTGATGATGGAAGCATACTAAACCAGCAGGTCCAGTAGCAGTGATTTATAGCTGTCAGGAGGAAGGCTTTTCCTTAATAACATTAGCAATAGTCAGCTTCCCCTAGACAGGAAGGGTGTGTTGGAGGAAAGAACATAACAAAGAGCGGATGAATGGAAGGTTGAAGGAGAGAAAGCGCTGATCATTAAATAGGGTTAAACTGATAATCTGAGGAGGAAGGGGCTGGAATGAGGCCTTGGAAACTTCTACCTGATAATGCAGTGATCGCTGAGCGCCACACATAACCCACGACAAACACAGATGGGACTGAGAACCAGTGGTTTAGGGTTTGCTCCTAACTCACCAGTTACATGTAAAGTGAGAGATTTGATTGCTGTTCCATGAAAAGGGAAGGGCTCTGCTGTAAACAGATGGTCTTACATCAGAGCGGAGAACAGAAAGTGAACAGCTACTGTAGAGACATGCACACGGCATCCAAGACACAAGTTTACAACCTAGTGTATGACACTGTCGAGGAATGTGTGTGCCTCTCACGATCCCTATTATTTTTGCAGTTACTCTAGTCAAAATAACACAACATAAAAATTTGTTAAGATGTTTACATACTTTGCTGTTTACATACTGCAATGAAAGTGTGGTGCCTCAGGATTAAGACACAAGCTTATCCAGGTTATCATAAATGGGATGTGACCACCTCAAATACTATGAGACAAATAATAACCATAAGGAACACACTGAGTCACAACATTAGCCCAGCAGTATGTCACCACGCTCCATTCTCTACTCATCTGCTCTAATAAAGCTGGCTGGGGTGGAGTGGAGTGAGAAAATATGCTCCGCGTGCACTCATGCACACAGCAATAATCGATATCAATATGCTACAGATATTCAAAACAACTGCTCCCACGAGCACCGATCTCATGTCAACAAACTGACATTCCAGCTGCATGTCCGAGGGCTTACATTAAGACAAAGTCTGCGAGGCAAACCCAGCGGTACTGTGTAATTCTTTCATTACATAAGTGGTACATACAGACGAGGGCTCAGTTCTGTTCAAAGCATCTGGTAAGAACAGAGGGGAAGAATGTAAAAACCTGACTTGGCTTAGGAATTTAGCCTAGAGAGCGCTGGACCTGACTTAAAGGATTATTCTCATTATTTTCAGTCTAGGGTTTATTTTCCTGGTTTTTGCCAATATGACAACCGGTTGAGGTCAAATGTTTGTCACTTAGATCAATGTGTCTCCAATTTGTTGGAAGCACTGGCGTCCAATACAAACCTATAGGACTAATATCTGACGCCAAAGATGATTTGAAGATACAAACCAGCTATACACTGAAATCTTAAATTATAGCCATCATTTTATCTATTTGATATTATTTAGTAATAATTGCAGACAGTTTTGTCCTGTCATCAGATCGTATTAATCCCCAAAAAATGAACAAATGGTTCTGATTTCCATTCATCAATTTTAAGTCCACCACTAATAAATTAACGTAGATATTTCTTGACCTGTCTTTATTTACCTTTGTCTTTTAATGCTGTTTGTGTCATTTATACACAACAGCAAATGTATTTCCACTGATGAGATAAGTAAGAAAATTTTCACTTAACCTGTTTTTAGCAAATGTGACACACTATACTTAAACTGGTGGGTCCCATATGTTTACTGCTTGTATCCAGCACTCATGACACTAAGCGGGTGATTTCGAGGTCTGGTCGACGTGAACAGTTGGCAGTTTATATTTACACAACATCTGATATGACACAAATGTCAGAGTACTTAAATGGTATAAATATTTGTAAACCTGTCATCTTACAAAGTCATCTGGGATAAGGAATGACTGCTGGCTATCAGATGTCAATATCCATCTTTACGTACTAGTACAGCCATATGGGAAAATATCAAGGAGTGCCAAATCAACTGTTCACAGTGAGCTTTAGTGCGTTAATGCATTGCAAAACTCTAGATTTCCATTTACTGCTATAATGGCAGCCACAGCATTTCAAAGCAACCCAATACCAGATACATGTCTGTGGTTATGACAGGACAGAAGTAGGTAGCCTTAATTTTCACATCCCCTCCCTCCTATCACCCATTAACTGGCTACCTGGCGGCTGTCCATCCCATTCAGCCAATACTGTCCTCTTACTGTCACTCACCACTTACCACCAACCCAGTGTAGAGACATGCTGCTCCCAGACACCACAATCACAGTTGGTGATGTCTAAGACTAACTAAGACATGTCAACACAACTGACAGCCACACAGACGTCATGAAAACACCTCTTATCTTTAGGAGTTGTGACTCATGAGGTGTTGCACAGCAAACAGGCGTAACCTAAAGATAGGAACAACTTCACTGCAACGTATCCATATCCTTACACGGATTTCTATATCTGTCCTTTACGCAGAGCACAGACCAGGTTAGTTGTCAGAGTAGAGGCCTTAAACTAGTTGTCATGCCTAATTTTAATCACAAAAATACAAATGGTAGGTGACGTGATGACCTGAAGAACCAGTATAACAACAGCTCTGCTAAACAAAGAGAGAGGTTTACATTGTGCCAAGGACAATATAAGATGGAGAAGTGATGAAAGGATAGACAGAGATATATGAGAAGCAGCAGGGGCTGTGCATAACGAGGCAGAAGGATAAGTTCTTGACATGTTTGGCTAGAGACCAAACAGTTGATGAAGAAGCAGCTGTTGACACAGTGACTTTAAAAAACTGGTTGGAAACTGCTGCAAAATGACTTGAATGCCACTTGTTCTTTATTTAACTCCAACTGATGTTAAACTTACTGCTGAGCACATAGTTACAGTGAAGACTGACTCTACTGGTCAGTTTAAGTAATGAATCACTCTTGTGCCTGGACAATACTTATGATTATAGTTTGTAAATGGTATCAGCAGTGGAAGGAGGCACCAGTGCTTCCCTGTTGTGTGTTTAAATGTGTGTTATCTTACAGCAGTAGGGGTGTTGGGTGCGGTGCGCCTGCGTAAGGACAGACGTTGCTGGCTGCGCAGTGAGAACCTGCGGATGGACTCCCTGCTGCGGGAGGCCAGGGAACGCAGGGAGTTGGTTCTCTTGAAGTCCCCAGTCCCGTCCTCTCCCCTGCCTCCCCTCTCCACCGAGCTGGATAAAAAGCCGAGCGCCCCGTGGAGGGAGCGTCGCACATTTCCCACCCATCCTGACACCTGAGACTGAGCCACTGACAGCTTGTCCCCCAGATACTCCATCACAACCCACTACTGGCAAGACCCGCTGTGTTAGAAGAGAGTCTGTGAACTGATCTGTGACTCTTGTTATCACAGCAGCAGGAAATCATTAGAGTCTAGTTATGCTGGAGAGGTGGCAGTCCAGGGATAGTGTCCTAGGTATTCACTGAGGTGTGTTGCTGGGTCAATACTGCAGCAGTGAGGAAGGTGACAGAGAGAACACAACACAGCTCAGCTATTTTGATGTGGTGATGTTGGTGGTGTCTGCTGCTCACAGCACTGCAGCACGGACAACGCCAGTCAGTCCCTGACCATTACTGGACTGAGCCTCTCTTCAGTTTCACTCCTAAATGGCCTTTCTGCAGTGCAGTCCCACTGGAGCCATCAGGACTCAGCTTCAACTCATCACTGTCGAGGCTCCAGGCTGTCGACGTGGAGTTAATTGTGAAGCTTTCTAATGTCAATGTCAATGCACAAACTATATACTAACTATGATATGTTTGGCACAGCACCTGAAGAGAGGGCATGTAAAGGTTATATACAGCCAGCACTTACTATTAGTTATACAGGCCACTATTCTATGAGAAAGCCTGAAAAACTGCTGCGCTGTCTACCAACAGGTTTCTCGGCCATGTTTCTCTGGTACAAACAACAAACAACTATGAGCATTATCCATAGAATCACATCCTCAACATACCATTTATGTTTGGCACAACATTAAGTTATCTATTACCATCATATTGGCTGACTGCTAATAATCCCAAGTATAAGAATTGGATTTTTAACCACACTCAGTGACACCTCTGCCAATCCTCGAGGTCTGAGTTCCCTGTGCTGATCCCAGCCTCAATCACAGCCGACCTGACAGCTCCTCCAGAGCTGATGTTGATGTTTTGCTTCCAAAACCAGGCCCAGGTTAAAAGTTGAGAAATCCGTCCATCCAACAAGGCTACATCCCCATGGTGTGTGGTGTTATTCTACCCTGTGGCAAAAAGCTGGGAGGAGAAATGGTGCAGGACAGCTGGAGAGGTGGCAGTCCAGGAAAGCTGCTGTAGTCATTCGTATTCCATAAGGAAAACCAGGGGGCAACCAACGCAGTGCATAACAGAAGAAACAGGAGGGAGTGCTATGGTAGAGAAAAAGGGGAAGAGAGGGAAAATGTTGCTCTCCTTGCCTTCTTCTGCAGGTACAGGCAGGTAGGAGAAAATGCGTCAGCAGTGCTGCTCTCTGTACTCAGCGCTATAGGACTCACCGTCAAGGAGAAACTGGGTGGAGAGACAGAGTGTGGCACGGAGTCAGGGAGAGGGAGAGAGAGAGAGAATGGGAGGTCCCTGATTCAGAGCGGGAGGGAGAGGGGAGGGTGATATATGTTCTGCGGTGCTCTGTTACTCCAGCTTGATTCAGTTTGCAGGGCAAGACAGAGAAGTGTCACAGCCAGGGCAGAGGAGCAGTGGAAACAAATGTAGGAAGGAAGGAAGGAAGGAAGGAAGGAAGGAAGCATGATGTTGCTGTGAAGTAGCATCTTCATTCAAAACAGAAAGAAGCTAGAAAGTTAACCATGATAAAGTATGATACAATCAGGAAGGAAAGAGAAAGTGAGTGATCATGATAAAGAGAAAACTATAAATAGACTGATTAGACATGCATGAAAGAAAAGAGTGAAAAGACAGGTGCGACTACCAATGACATGACACTGTAATGTTGCTCATCAACCAGTTCGTCCACACATTGTAGCCAAAAGCGAGAAGCACAAGAGTCAAGGGAATGTTTGTTTAAATCTCGCTCAGAGTCAGTTTCTTGCAAACAGCAATACACACTGCCAACTTAAACAAGTCTGTTATATGGTGCCAGAGAGCTGGTATCCTAAATAAAGCCACAATGGGCAACTCCAGACGCACTTCAGAGAGTGAACCTCAGAGCAAACTGGGACAGTGGGGCTCATAAAAGCTGGATCCCTGTCCACATATGCCCCCTACAGGTAATCTAATTAACTTTTCTTTGAAGTGGTGTGTTTGAGGCAAGTCTGTGGTGAGCTTTTCTGTTTCCGAGAGCACAACAGCAGACCTCTCTAACGTACTCCCCAGCCTGAAAATGGCTGCCTCTTCCTCAGCAATCTGACCTTTAAGGACAAGCTAAATTCCACTAAAAAAAGCTAACTTGCACAATTACTGAATATTGAATGTCTGCTGGTTTGGGTGGTAAAGGCATTACAGGAGTATTATCACATTCCTGTAACATGTGGAACCTTATTCCCTCAATATTCTGTTTTCTCAACTTAAATATCAAGTTGACAATTGAAGCAATTAGTCCAATAATTGATTAAGCAATTCACATACATTTTGTTATCACTTTTTAGAAATCATTTTAGAAATTGTTTTAGTCCTTTGTTCAACTCAACATTTGCTGGTTCTGGCTTCTCAAATGTCATGTAGGACTAACTAATCCCAAAACAAATTGTTAGATTACTTAATTATGAAATTAACTGAGTTGTTGCCCTACTCAAAATAAATCGTTCTTGCCACACTCAATTGTTATTTTCTACCAATATGTGCACATTTATTTATGCAATAATTTGTCACAGAGGAGAGATGGCAAAAGAGTTAAGATAATATTCCCTCTATTCCAATAAAAGGAATAAAATTAGACATCAACTGAAAGAACCAAAGACAAAGAAAGAACAATCATATTACTGCTCCCGTATTCTTCTAATGCCCCTCCTCCTACTACTAAACATCATCTACTGGAAGTGATTCACATCTGCTCAACACTTCCCTTCTCGTGCTGACCTCATCAGGCTGTGTGCAGCATCAGCCACAAACCCAACAAGCATCCACACACAGGAGAGAATTAGGCTGTAGCCAAAGAACATACACTATACTGCAATAATAACTAACTACATTCAGTATCATGTATACGTCTAACAGAGAAAGATCTGTAATAAGAGAGTTGTGCTGTCACTTACCCAGAGGCAGTATGGAGTCAGGCAGCATGACCACATGTACAACACAGCTCTCAGCCCAGTGCCCATCTCCGCTCTGCCTCAGACCCTCCGACTTAAACCAGTGATGTCACTGCACAACTATTATCTCATCTATGTGAGTCTGAGGACACGCCCACCAGTGAATACAATGTGGGGAAATTAATCATAGCTGATATCTGCCAACACTGATGACTACATTTTTGTATTAAACATAATTTCTGTTCTTCCAGAAGCCAAATTCTCAACCAGATTTATAAAACATATTCTCTGGGATTTTGCTTATGGGCGTTTATTTTAAAACTCTGCAGGTCAATATCAATATAAAAATAAATATATTTTATTTGTGATGGTGTTGTTATTGCTTTGTTAATACACTCACAACAATTTGATAATATCACTTAAATCTCTGGATGTTTTTGTCATCTGGTCCAAAATATCAAATTTTGAGTACCTACTTCTGATACAAGTATCACCGAAGCTGAGCTGAAAAATGTATCTGTTTGTAGATTAACAGAAAATTAATTTTTGATATTTGATTACTTGTTTAAGTAAACATTTATTTGTTTCAGCTTCTCGCTTGTGAGAATTTCATGTCTTACTTTGTTTCATGTGATAACTAAATGAATTCCTTTAGGTACTGGACTGTCAGTGGGACAAAACAAGCATCATGAAGATGTCATCTGAGCTTAAAGAAATCAGCATGTTAACCTTCAAAATTAGTTACTTAGTTAAAACAAACCCATGGCATGGTCAAATTCAACAGTGACATGTGGCATGTTCTTCAATTACAAATGTCTGTAATGAAAATAACTGTAGCCACATTGTTCCTGCAGTCTGAGAAATAATCACATACATGTAATAGAGAGGTGAGTAGACACATTCTCCAATTTCAAACCAATGAGAGGAGGTGGTCAAATGGTGTAATGCAAATCATTATCATTTTTTCATTATCATTGATTTTACAATATTTAATCTCACATGAAATTATTTTATTGCATCTTTATTGCCATTTTTCGATCATGTGAAAGTCTCTAATCTAGTGGATCTTGGTGGAGCGGTGTGTAATTCTGCTTGATTAAACTATCATCAGCTCCACCAGTGCCACCTTTTAAAGCAGCAGGGCAGTTTCAATGTCAACCTGTAGACAACTGTAACTCAGTTACTTTTAAACAAAAAACACGCAAGCACTGACAGCAGCAATTAGGGCTGAACAATTCGTTGAAATATTATCGGAATCTCAATATGGCCAAGATCAATATCCAAATCGGAGGAGCTGCATTTTTCTTGATTAAGTTCAAATGTGTCACAACATACCATAAATTAAGCATTGTGGTGTTACAGCAGGCATGTCCAAAGTCCGGCCCGGGGGCCAATTGCGGCCCGTGTTCAAATTTTCACCGGCCCGCAGCCTCTGTCATAAAATCAATAATATGCGGCCCGCCAGCACTGTTGACCACAGTATAAAATACACGTGTACAAAAAAAGCTATTTTACATTTCACCAGAAGATGGCAGTAGACCTGTGGCCGCACTCTCGCCGCCGTGACCCTTGTGTGATCCTTTCAGCCCCTAACTAAAAAAAGAAAAGTTGACAGCGAGGGCCGCCGCTTCCAGGACAAGTGGAAATTGGAATATTTTTTCGCTGAATTATGAAGCAGTCGGCACCAACAGCTCCCTCTTGTCAACTTCTACCGCCAGCTGGATGAAGGCAGGTTCCAAGAGATTCGAACATTTGCTAAGAAAATGCTGAGCTTGTTTGGCTCGACATACTTGTGCCAGAAGACATTGGTTATGGTTATGAACATTAACAAGAGCCGCGTGAGGACGAGACTAAGTGACTCTCAACTGCGTGACGTCTTGCGCATCTAAACCACTGTTTTTGAGCCAGACCTGGACTACACACTGCAGTCGAGATCTCAGTATCAACCTTCACATTAGTGCAGGCAAGATATGTGTTTAGTCCTCTGAGGTGAATAAATTCTAAAATCTCACTGAATTGATTTATTTGTGATGATCAAAACCACAGTTTTGAATATGCATGGACCGCTGTTTTGAATTTAGAAGTTTACAGTGAGCATTTAATAGTGAATAATATGTAATGTTTCAAATGAACCTAGATATGTTTCATCTTCCCAAAAGTTTTTTTTCCATACTGACTTTTTCTTCATTTTATTTGGCCATCAAATATGAAAGGCAGAGTGATTTTGGCAAAAACTTGAAAATGAAAAAAAAAATGAAGGATGCCATTTGCAATAAAAAAATTCATAAAATAGTTCATTTGTATTTAATGTTAATAGTTCAAAGAATGTCAGACTGAATGGTCGGCCCCCACACATTTTCACCTTACCAAATCTGGCCCTCTTTGCAAAAAGTTTGGACACCCTTGTGTTACAGAGATGCTCCAGCGTTCAAATCATATTCTCCAGACATTAGGGAACATGCTCACCTCATCATTATTTTTAGATTTTTTTTCAGTGAAATGAAATGCAAAAATCACCATTCCACCATTCATGACTCATAATCACAATCCCAATATCTGCCAAAATAATCGCAATATGTTTTTTTTTTGCACATCATTCATATAGTGCCTGCATTGACACCGCGAGAGTGATACTGATAAACTGAAACACAACCACTAGATGGTAGTAGTGACCTTAAACTCATGATGACTTAATCTGAGCTCTGAATCATGGCACTGTGCAATTATGGGACACAATACACTGCACTTCTGGGTTCGTAGTGTTGGCCTTTAACCTGGGCCTACAATTACAGCCTCAAAGAGCCAACTGAACCTAACCCTGTACAGCTTATAGACACTGAACAGATATGCTTGAAAGCATATGTGTATGTATGTATGTATGTATGTCATGTGTATAATTACAAATACGTAGACAAAGTTTTGTTTACCAATTTCAAAATAAAAGAAAAAGCAGAGCTGAACTACAAGGTTACAAGCTTGGAATGACAGGTGTAACCAAACAGCGCTGAGAAACGCAGTCACACAAATATTACGTGTCTGCTTGGCTGCAGGACACATGCTCATTACGGGCCATTTCACTTCACAGGTTTGCCTGAGGCATGCTGACAGGCTTCTGATAAATGAGCAGTGACTCTTACACATTAACCATTTCTCTAATCCAGTCCTGAATTACAGGCCTGAGAGGGTATTTGGTCGCCACTCCTCTGGAACGTGATGTGGGATGGGCAGAGGTGAGTCTAGGAGGCCATGCCGTCAACATTAGTCACCCACTCTTTACTACCTTAGCACAGCAGTATTCAGCTGTCAACTATCACTCAACGAACTGCATTCCACGTCTACCTACTGTCTGTCATCAATGCACGAGAAACACACACACGCACATACACACACACAGGTTCAAACACATGTAATACTGCTCAAGGGCACACAGACT
Organism: Seriola dumerili; assembly: GCF_002260705.1. Lineage (NCBI taxonomy): Eukaryota > Metazoa > Chordata > Actinopteri > Carangiformes > Carangidae > Seriola > Seriola dumerili. The sequence continues at coordinate 7,918,419 of NW_019174272.1, read as the reverse complement.
TCCTTCCCTGACTCCAGAGAGTTGTGTGAGAAACAGTCCAAATGAAAACAGTGCCTCCAACAAAGGGCTCACAGCCAGTCATCAATCTGAAGGAATGATTTGGGCAGCAGTTTTAAATCTCACTGGGCTACAGGTTTCCTGGAACGCAGTATTAATGATGCAGAGGCCGAGATGCAGCCTGACTCACCCAGCTGTGGCGGTCCCGCTCTCTGTGGGCGCTGCGACTCCGCATCCTGGAAAGGCTGCCCTCCACAGCACTGCTTGAAGGAGTCGATCGCCGTGACACACTGCGAGACCGCATCCTGTTCAACTCCTAACACAACGAGACCAAAGTAAACTCCTCATCTGCTTCACTTAATTCCCCACTCAGAACTACATTTAAGCTTTCTGACTTTCTTCAGGTGCTTGTTAAACATACTATGGCATATACATACATAACATACATGTGAAAGTCATTAGGTGTCCAGCAGACATGCAAAGCCAAAGCGTGAGACTAGTTCCATGAAAGAGGTATGGCATCACTGGAACAACAGCCCTTTTGTATTTTAATTTGAATTATCTGTTGTTTCCTTGGAAATGAGACTTGTTTCAGTTATTTGTTAACTAAATATTTATTTGGAGAGACAATAAAGTTTTATTACTGTTTTGTTAACATTTTTCCTCCAGTGACTAACCACTGTAACTCTACTTCCTGGCAGTTCAACTTCTGTCACTTTTTAGTAATTTTATACAGGAATAATGGCACATGTGTACATGTTTTATGACTGTGAACACTCTTTCCAATACAGTTTTATTTTGGGCACCTACAAAATTACTGTAACAGTTAAGAGACTATATAATAAAAGCTGCTTTCTGAGAAACAATTTTTCAATTTTAGAGCCTTGTTTTTGGTCTTTACTTATACATATCTATAATGGAGTAATGTTTTGCAATATATTGCGTATCGCAGAATAACCTGTATTTTGATAACAATGGATTGTACTGTGTCATAATCTACCATTTCGATTTCCCTCCCTAACTTTTAAATTGTCAACCTGGTGGTTGATTTCTACAAAAACAAAACAAAACTTAACAATACAAAAAACGACTTCAACACAACAAAGCTTTTTAAAGTAATATTAGTATTTCATGGATCCCTCCAACTCACCTGGGATCCCTGTGATCGCCTGTGGCTTCGGGCCTCTACCCTGCTTTCCGGAGGCTGTGGCTCTCTGGGGAACCAGATTGGCTCTGCAGGAGTGCTGCTGGAGACTCCACCAGGAGAGCCACCAGCTTTGGATTCTGTGCCGGGAAAAGGGGCCAAGTGAAGTGGCTCGTCCAGCAGGGCAGACCAGCGCCCCTGTGGAGCCAGGAACCGTTCCTCCTGCCTGAGGAGGAGTTGCTCTGGACTGACTTTGTTGGAATGTTTTCTGGGTTCAGCTACAGCGGTGTCCACAGACATCTCAACAGGCCGCAGCTCCCACGGGTCCTGAGGAGATGTTGTCCATACTGGGCTTGAGAAACCTACTGAAGACTGTGGTGGCACCTTCCAGCTAATATCTCTCTCGGGTGTAGACTGTGACCTAGCTCCAAACCCAGTGTCTACTCCCTGAATACTAGGAACAGGAAACAAGTCTTTACTGGAGGAGAGCTGGGTTTGGGATGAGAAAGCGTCAATGTCAAGGATGGCAGGTTTGTAAGACTCTTCAGCTCTCAGAGACGGCTCTTTCCATCGTGTTGCAGGGTCACTGCGCTGAGAAGCAGCCTTGGGAAATGGGTCATTTCTGAGCACAGAGTCCAGATCCACCACTTTAGGCCTAAGAGATGATGCCTCCAACCTCGCCCTCTCCTGCTTCTCTTTTAGTCGCTGCCTCTCTGCTTCTTGCTGTTTGGCTATTTGTCTCATTTTCTCTGCCTCCTCTCTTTCCATCTTCTCACTCAGTCTGCGTTTCTCAAACTCCAAAATTTGCTGTCTCTCTGCTTGCCTTTGCTTTTCAAGCTCCAAGAGCCGTCTTCGCTCCATCTCCTCCTTCCTCTGCCTTTCCTTCTCAAGTTCTCGTTGTCTCAGCCTCTGGTTTTCTAATTCCTGTCTCTCGATATCTAGTTGTCTCTGTCTCTCCAGCTCTCTCTGCTTTTCCTTCTCCATCTCTTTCTGAAGCTCCTTCTCCATCTCCTTTTGTCTTTCCCTTTCCCTGTCAATCTCTTTTAGTCTTAACATTTCATGTTCTAGTGCCATCTGTTTTATTTTCTCAGCCTCCTCTCTCTCCATCTTCTCTCTAAGTCTCTGCTTCTCCAGCTCAATTATCTGCTGCCTCTCCATTTCTCTCTGTTTCTGTTTTTGAAACTCTAAGAGCTGCTGTCTCTCTAACTCTTTAATCCTTTCCAATGCCTCCATTTTCTGTTTCTCCTTTTGGATTTCCAGCAGCTGTCTCTCCTTGTCCAGCTCTCTCTGCCTCTCTTCCTCCCTTTGTCTTTGCCTCTCCTGTTCACGCTGTCTCTCCTTTTCCTGCTCTCGCAGTTTCTCTCTTTCAATCTCTCTCTGTCTATCCAATTCTCGTCGTTTTTCTTTCTCAAGTTGCCGTTGCTTTTCTCTTTCCAGTTCTCTTTGTTTCTCTCTCTCCAATTCATGCTGTTTCTGTTTTTCGAGTTCTATTTGTTTCTGCCTTTCCAGTGCACGTTGTTTCTTCTCAAACTCTTGTTTCTCCTTGTCAAAGGCTATCTGTCTTTGCCTTTCAAATTCTCTTTGCAAATCTCTCTCCTTCATTCGTGCAAATTCTAAATGTGCTTGTTTTTCCATTTCAAGCTGTCTTTGTTTTTCAAGCTCTTTTATTTTTGCTTTGTGTTTTTCTGTCTCCTTTCTAAGTTCTTTTTTCTTTTCAACCTCCATCATTTCCTCTGTCGCCTGTCCATCCAACGCTGAGCTCATCTCCCTGTGTGGCATGTGGCTCCCCATCATCAGCTCCTCAATTTGATCTTGAGAAGTTTTTCCAAAAGCTTCATCCAATGATGGATTCCTTCTAACTGGAAGAATCTTCCCTTGGGAGCCTCCCAGTGCAGACCTTACAGTAAAATTATCAAAGGGCACAGTCATGTCCCTCATATTCGCTCCTGCATCTACAGGAGAGGCTGGCTCTTGTATTTGTCCGGTCAAAGCAAAGTAGGTTGCCCTTGGTTTCTGCTGGTCTTCTGGCTGCAGCATTTTCAAACGTTTAGGTGCTGCAGCCACTTCCTCCTGCTCTTGCTCTCTTTGCCTGTCTTCATCTACAGCCACCTGTCCTTCCCTTTGTGGCTCCTTTAGCATCCCTTTCTCCACACCTGCATCTTGGTCAATGCCTGTATTGTTCCACTTCTGCAAAGCTCCAACTCTCAGATATCGTGGCTGCTGTTCTGGTGCCACCAAAGCTGGGTCTGCTTGTGCTGAACCAGTCCTTTCAGCCACCGGCCTGCTCCCTTCTGAGCGCCTGGAGCGTAGTGTCATGGCCTTATCTTCCCACTGAGCTGATGGTACGTTCTCACTCACTGCCCTGTTCTCTTCGATTGCCTGCACTGTGTCAAAGGCATGTAACACCCGCATAGGACTTGATGGAGATAAAGGTTCTTTGTAGGTGGCAGTGACCAGAGTTCCCTCATCCTCGCTATTTCCTCTCTTAACTGATGGGCTGCTGAGCGAATCCTTGGGCTTGTTTACAGGCTTGGCCTCATCCACCATCAGCACACTGTGCCTCTCCACAACATTTTCAAACAAAGATGCTCGCACTGTCTGTACTTCACCACTGGCACAACTTTCCTTGGTAGTGGCACCAAATGTCTGCCCTCCCTCAGGCCCTTCAGGGGTGGAGGCCTTTTGGAGCTGCTCTTGGGAATTTTTTAAATCCACAAATGTCCGGTGGTCACTGGGGGTAAGAGCTAACTCTTCATTCTGAGAAAATAAAGAAACATATTGAGAACTGTTAAATGATTACATTGCTTTTTTTCTCTAAAACTGTTCCCCACCAACAATATGCAACATAAAATATGGAGTCAGCTGAAAGAAATAAAAGCTCTAAAAACCAAATCTGAACTGAAACACATTACTACAGAATGACACAACAGAACAGGAGGAAATACAGTAAACAAAGGAGTTCAACTGATTGAGTGAACAAATGTCAGCGTAGAAACGATATCCCCTTGTTCTATGTTGGCCTCATAACAGTGGGTGTGGTGCAGAGGTGGTAATCAAAGCCTCTCTGTGTTGACCTTTTCCTGGTGATCTCCTCTCTGTGTGTTTCATAACCAGCAGCCGCCAGGCATGATTAATGTGCCGGCTGTCTTAGGTTTCACAGCTTAGTACATCTGTGGCAGTGACAATTCTTTTTCCTGCAATGCCTCACTTCCTCTAGGGAAATCTTCCTCTCAATGCAGACAGGGATCGACAGGAAATGTAAACACTCTTATTTGTCAAAGGTGTATTTCACAATATTTTTCCTATTCATGTATAAATTTACAGGGGTAACTACATAGGCAAATACACAGTTAAGCTCATTCTATCAACTTACATCTAGTTCACATTGTATTACTCAGGCTTAACGTCTATTAGCAGTTCGCAAATATCCCCTCTCGTTTCTCTTTCCCTCTTTTTGTTTTATGTCTTGGATTTTTTGGACAAGACATGACAGGAAGCCCCTCTGAACCGCAACTCTGTTTTAGAGGATAGCACGTGAAAGCCTTTCCTAGCACTAAGCTGACACAGTTTCACATTGTTATACTCATTTGCCTGCTAAACATAGACTGAGCCCAACAGAAACCAGCTCCTGAGAAGCCAAGTCCCTCTCTTACCCTCCTCTGAGGATCTTTGCTGATCTCATGATGGTCTGTTGTCTCAATGAGGGAAACACTGCCAAGGTCGGGCGACCTCTCAGATGAAAACCTGATGAACATACAGCACACAAGACAAAAGCCATGCATGACAATGGATCTCATGGACAAAGACATGGGACAAAAGCAAACCGAGGAGACATGAAGAGCAGCTCTTACCTTTTAGTCAGGTCCAGGGGCAAGGGGCGGGGCTTGAGTGCTGGTTTCATGACAGGACTCTGAGTTGGTGGTGTGTCCTCTGTCAGCTGCTTGATGAGCTGTTTAACACCAACTGCTGGTTCATTTTCAGGGACCAGCTGCACCGGAGAGTGAAGATCTGATCCTTGGCCTGGGGCACCAGTCCCAGGAGTGGAGGACGAATCCAAGAGAAGACTGATTCGTGACTTGATGCTAACCCCACGCTTATCCTCATCAATCTCTTTCGCAGTCATTTCCTCTGTCTTTTTGTTGCTTTGGTCTGACAGGGCATGCTTAGTTACACCATCTGTACTTTGTGATGTAGTACTCTTAGGGGTTTTCTCTTGTTCTTTCTTCTGTGGCAATGGCATCTCCTCTGGAGTGTTCTCTTTACTGTTTGTTTTAGGACTTTTATAGTGCAGTGAAAGACCGATAGACTCAAACTTGGATGTAAGATCAGCTGAAAGTGGCCGTCTCGCGACCCAGCGAGGGGCAGGAACTGGTGCCTCTGTCTTAGTTGGGCTGTCAAGGAAAATGGCTGATACAGGTCTAGGCCTAGAGCCTCTGGGCTGGGGTCGCAGTGGCACAGCTGTCTCAGGCTTAGCTTTTTCCTTTTCTTCTTCCTCCTGCCCTACCTCTAAAAGAAAACCCATGGACTTGGCTCTGGTAATGGAGGCCCCACCTGTGCTGGATGTCATCTTGTCCTTGTCATCTTCCTTTTTAGTAGTTCCAGACCACTCTGCAGCTGGGGCTTTTTTAAGGCTCTTGGAATAGCCCAAGCTTGATGCACCAGGTTTCTGCCTCTCTGCTGGCACAGGAGGAGTGGGTTTGCTGGGGTCTCCAGGGTCAAGAGGAGGGGCTGGTTTAAATGGCTGTACTACTGGCTTGGTTGTTTGTCCCGTGTTCAACTTATTAGAAGTTTTAAAGGAGGTTGGGGCAGGACGATTGGGATTGGTTGACACTGGCCTGGGTTTAAGAGTGGCAACTGGTTGCTGTGGTTTTGGACTGCTTGGAAGCTCTGGTTTGTATCCAGCAAGGCGTGTGGACTCTGGCCGGGGCTTGGTTTGGGGCTTAGGGGCAAGTATGGGCTTAATGGTGGGGTTTTTATCCACAGCAAAAGGTTTAGGAGTGAGCCGTGGCTTTGGTCCTGGGACAGGTTTGTTCGGCTCTGGAGTGATGATATGGGACTGGTTGATGGAAGGGATCTCGATGGGGCTCTTATTGCTGGAGTCAGTCAGGGGACTCAGGTGAAGTCGTCCTCCCGCCACCGTCCTCCCCACCTCCCCAGTCTGAACCTCCACCTGAGCAGCCATCTTGTTCAACGGCACCTTAAAGTAAAAACAAAGGTTATCCTATGAACAACAAGAAGAAGCACAAGAAACTAGCACAAGTTTCTTGTGTTTACCTTAAATAAATGAACAACAAAACAGAAACTAATCTATGGTCATTTTTATTATTATGGTACTCAATCACAGCACTACATCATGCAAAGACAGCTCATAATTTGCCTCCCAGCAGTCACTATATCTAGCCATTACGTTGGACTTTGTCTTGGGAGTGCCTTACGCTGCACCACAATTATACACCCAAGACAGATATTTACACAGTTATTGATCACTCTTGCAGGTAAAAACACATGCATCGATAGTGAATAAATTTGTTAATTAATGAAATAAATGATAATGACCTATAACTAGGGCCTTTTTTGAAGGCAAACTTGTCATAAGAGAAGAAGCATGTTGTTATTAATAACAATAGCAGTGGCTCAGGTCCATTAAAGTGTCCCAGTGAACCAACATGCACACCAGGAGACTGGAACTGGCAAAACTAAATACGAATTACTTATGTTATTACTTCCACTTTCACCTGTGATGGTGGTGAACTCAAGTTATAGTTTGACTGCTATTAAAATTCTATTTTTACATACAATATATTTGTTTAGCTACATACTTTGCATACTCTTTTAGTAGATGTCTTAACACCAGTTGCACTACATTTTGTTTAAAAAAGCAAGAAAGAAGAGGTGTTAGAGTAAGTCAGCAGAACTAACTATGTTGCTTCATTTTTTCAATGTGATATATATTTTAGCCTGATAATATTAGAAAAAAAAAACACTGCGGAAGCCTGGAATCAATACAATTATTAACAATTATTAGGCTTGGCCTACAATGTGAGAAATTGTAATTTGTCTTTAACAATATAATTTTTTGAATTATCATAATCACTTGTAATCTATCAAATTAATTTGTGTACAACATGTACCACTGAGCTGAATTTCTGGTGCATTAGTGATCTGGACGGCATACCTTTAAGGTGGATCCTGAGACAGGGGAGGGGCTGGAAAACTGTACAATGTCCTTGTTTTCTTTTTCTATGTTGTAACACAGGCAAGTCAGGCTTTGACAGTGAATGGGGGATTCCACTGCAAACTCACACCAGACTGCCATTAAAGATTCAGCCCCTCCCCTAATTACCTTTCATATGTTTATCTTAAACTGACTCTTTAGTCTTAAGGAGTTTTAATGATAAATATGAGATAACAAAAGTTATCTGTCTCCATTCTTTTGACAATGACAATAATCAGTTTTATCAGATGGTTCTATAGTTAGACTGAAGATAGAAAACATTACAACTCTGTGCTAGCCCTTTAAGAGGCTTCTTCTTCACATCTGATAATGCTTTCCACATGTTGCTGTGTTGAGATACTTCACTGTTGAGACCAGCAACAATTCTTTTGGAAAAATGACATGCTGGAGGAATCTGCTGTTATTAATTCCAACATATCTTACCTGACCAGATGTCAACCGTCTGCCGTGGAGCTCTGACTTTTGTTGAAACCAAGCAGCGATGTCATATCATAAAGGAGGAAGGACTTGAAGGAGCCTAAGAGGAACACACTTTCTGTCAACAAAGCACACAAGCTTCTAGTGATAGACAAATCACAGCAGACCCACTACGGAGCTGTCCAAGTGTTCCCTCACTGTGGCATTCTCACGCCGCCATACAGGAGCAAATAGATGATAATGTTTACACTGACACAGACTTGAGTAAACATAGTCACACCCATACAGTCGAGCTAATGGCATATGTCCAGGCATAAAAAAAAAACAAAATGTATGAGGAAAGTCATTAACTGAATGCTGCTACGCTGCTGTTTACCTTTTCCTATTGTTATATTTGCATTATGCCCTTGATCCCTGCTTGCCTGACATCACTCACACACTACATGCCGTATCTATGTAAATTCAGTATGTGACTATTGGAGCTATAAATACTGTAAACATGGCTATTTGCCTGTTATTTCCTATTCTGTGTCAACCATGCCACAACATGTCTAATCTTTTTCTGTGCATCTCATAATGTACATTAACTGATGAGTTAGACTGATAAATTCCAGTTACTTTGCTGCTGATTAAATTATTTTTATTCACAAATCTACAAGTGCAACAAGTGTGGAAGAATACAAAGAAATGGAAACAAAATGATGCTGAGAAAACACAGTGACTTTTGCTTGGCAAACAGATTGAAAACTTGAAAACTTGAACTTTAGATGTTGACAGGAAACGCCTTCGCTAAGATGGAATGCTAAACATTCGCTGTGATGGTGGGTCCAGCAGCTCAGCGGGGATTCAGAAAGTGTCTGCCTTATATAGCCTTAGAAATACAAGTATCCTAAAGAAAAACCAATTACTGAAACCCATAAACAACAACAACAAAAGTAAATAAGTATTTCTACTTGCATGATACATAAATGTATTGACAGTTTAAAACATTTGGGAGGCATCTTTAAAGTGTAGCAAAAGTCACAATTCTTTGATTTCTGGCAGGAAGCACATACAGAAGGAGAGTAGGGAATAGGGTAAACCAGCACAGTGTGTTTGTTGTGTTTCAGCATAGTGTGTCACTAACAAAAGACATCAAGTCAGTAACCTGGTTCAGCCAGTTATACAAAGGAAACTTCCTAACATAGACGACAGCCAACTTCGTGATAACTCATACATTAACAACTAAAAGAAGAAGTTTAGTATTCCTGACACAGCTACAATAAAGCTTTAAATTAGAATCCACAGTGTTACAGTAAACAATTTGAAGCTACAATTTAACCTTTCTGGTGTGATCCCTGAGGACTCTGTAATATTTAACAGCTTTAATAAGAACACGATCCATTAGATTAAGGTACAATTCGCTATAAATGTGCCACAGTTGATCAAAAGGCTAGATTTAATGTTTTACATAGGTACTCCCAAAAAGCAACCTAAATACAACCTGTGGAGGTTGTCAGATAAAACATGTTGATGCAGATCATTCAACGTTATTCAATAAATCTAAATAAGGCAAACTTGTATTAAATACGACGCTATATAAATTGTTTTGGTGATTTTTTTAATAACAGCTATTCCCATTGAATTAATTCTGTCCCAGTGTGGAATTGGCAACAAGTGTCCTCTCCTTCTCCTGTCCGCTCACCTCAACTACTTCGAAACATATCGTGGACAGTTCCCGGTCCAGTTTAGCAAGAGTAAGAGTTGGCCTGGTCAGAACAGAACAGCATTTTATGCACTAAAACTATGCATAAGTATTGAATGAGCATGATGCATTCAGAGCAAACGTATAGTTCACAGTGTCTAATAACTGCGGAGACTTCAAATGAGATGAAAGATAAACGCATCAACAGCTCGCTGGCTAGCAACCGTAGGCTAACTACTCAAGAGGCTGAACTCGCAAAATGGAAACACTGACTGAACCTGTCCGTTGGTGGCCGTTTGATCCGAATGGAGACAACTTACCAGACGGGAAAGTCAGTTTTGCCTCTTCTCTTGTCGAAACAACTTCAAACACGATACATTTAGCCAACTTGGCAGAATAATTACGAGTCGTGACAGTTGGTTAATATAGGGGCTAGCGGAGCAGCTAACTTAGCTGGTTTACTTAGCTAGCCAACTGGCTGGCCGGCTATCCCGTCTCAGGTTGCAGTGTTGTTGACAAGCTGGACTAGACAGCGCTGAACAAACCGCCTGCCGGGTTAACACCAGCGTTAAGTGAGCCAGCATTACACTTGCTCTTCCGGTTAGTGCTTTCGAAATAAACTACAGCACAACTATAAACTGAACTAATATTAAAGCCAGATATTTGGGGATATTAATGTAAACATTCATACGTTGATAAATGAGTCAGTTTAAATCTACAGGACATTTCTTTGGTGAACAGCCAACATAAACTCTCGTCCAATTCGTATATTTTGTAAGCAAATCACACTGACTTCCGGGCTGATGCTGCGCTGAATCTATGTAACTTGAAGCGTCTTTAGGTTGATACTAAACTGACAATGGGATAATGAGATTGGGCAAGAAATATCCCATCACAGCTAAATAAAATGAATCAGTCATTATCTTGGTGTAAATACACAGTTTGGGGGTGAAGACTTTGCCTAATATCTGTCTGAATGAAAAGAACTATTGTTACATGGACAATAAAAAACCCGCATAATTCATTCATTTCAGTTGTTTCATACATTAAATGAATGTCTAGCCCTGCTCCAAGCCTGGTATTAACCAGCCCCTTCGTGGTTCTGTGGCTGAGATAACTTTATAATAAAAAGATTGTACTATAGACCTCAAACTTATCAGGACTGCCCTCGTGTGGAAAAAAGAAAATACTGCATCAATAATACAGCAGCCACTGTCCTAATTTCATGATGACCTTACCAAACATGATCCTTTACTGTCGCTGGCATTACACTAACTGCAGAATCAAACAGTCACTTCTTTGATTGTGCATAATTGTTTATTCATTTCAACAGACTAGTTATGTCCACTAGTCTATACACTTGCTCAAACATAAAGGTGAATATAGAACCCTCAAAACAAAAAAATTAAATTTTCTACTTTTCTTCAGGTTTCACAAGCATCCTTTCAATGTCAGCAATTCACTAACTTCACACATTTCCAACACTGAAATTAAACTGGGGGAGTAATGTTAAAAGTTAGTTAACATTCTACAACAGAAGATGAATGAGAAGAAAATGTGTATTTATGGTTTAACCAAGCAGAGTATACTGGAGTTCTGTTCAAACAACAGAACTAATCTCTTTAATACAATACTGTGTTTTCACCTCCTCACAATGGTATTAGATCATTATGCACTCATGTTGTTGTTACAAAATACTAGGGCATAGATCTCAAAGCAGCAACCCACAAAATCTATCCTCTTGAAAGCTGATGAAGAATAGGCCTAAATTATTACCTGTGAGAAAAAAAAAGTGTTTTTTTGCTGTAACACAACGTTCCAGAGTTATAATGTTTGTGCGTTGAGTATCCTGGAAAGATTCAAAGGTGCAACGTACCTGCAGCTGGCTGACTGCTACTGTAATATAAAGCACCCTCGAATTATCTTATCCTTATTACTCATGGGTCCCAGATGCAATGCTCAAGGTCAATTTGAGGAAAGTTGGACATCATGTAGCAACCACTGTGATGCAAGCCAGGCATCTGGAATCCATGAAAAGCCTGAAGCAAACATAGTATGAGAGCCAGCAGCTTGTTCTATTCCTTGCTTTACATAGCATCTGAACTAAATGTTCCCCATATGGCTTTCAGTGTGGCAGGTGGTTGCTGCAAAGCTTTGACCAAGTTGTACAAAAAAATTAAACTAATGGCATGACACCCAAACAATGAATCAAGCCAATGGAACAATGACTTAAGCAGCATGAACTTTGGCTACATGCTAAAACCTATTTCCATAGCTTGTAAGTCCAAGAAAGATCTGCATGGAAGTAAAAACACAAGCAGTGGGAAGATCAACTCAAGAAATGATATGATTAAATGAACTTCAGTGTTGTCTACTTTGTGTGAACCATGGATGTGCTGAACAAAAGTTTCTGCTTTTTCTTCTTCTTCTTGCCTCCTTTCTCATCTGAAAGAAGGAAACCAAGAATGAGTGCAAGTCTAAGAACACACATTGGCTTCAGACAAAAAAAAAAATAAAAAAAATAACTTGATGCAGTTAATTCATGGATACCAGACCTGGGTCAACCACAGGTTGTGGAGGAGAAGCTGAACCATTGTCCAGCTCCAGAAGTGCCTTTTCAATGGCCTGGCTGAAGGAGTTCTGGAAGCTGGGCACCGGGACACGGTCCGACCCATCACTCTCTCCATCACTGTCTGCTGCTGGGGGAGCTAGGAGCTTATCTACATGGCACAAGACAGAATATTGACTTCAGGGAGTTCCATTGCTCAACTAGCCCTAAAAACAGGTTTTACAGGAAATACTAAATAATACACTGAGCTCTGGTTTTCACCCTCACACTTATCAGTATGTGCTACTTGTACCAAGTGACTCAAGTATACAAGCAATCCAAGTTCATAGCAATCCATCAACACAGAAATGTATTCTTTTGTAACCAGCAGCCTAACAGGCCATTTAACAAGTAAAGCATAGTTTCAGTTATCAGTTTATTAATGTAAGATTTAGCATTATTATGACTAATTAGAGATTTTTCCTTTAATATAGATTTTCAAAACTTGATACTATGACAACCTTATTAAAAGAACAAGGACATTGTTAATATACAAACATATACTTAAAGAGCAAACTGTTGTTGGAACTCAAATATGAGACAACAGAAATGAAGTCAATTAAAGCACTCAAGTTACTTTTGCATAAAGATCTATATTATAATAATTGGTCTATGTAAGCTCTAGAAATAATGGGGTTGATGGTTTGTCTCCTGGTTTAAGTAGAATCAACCTGTTAACAACAGGTGGATTAACACTGTTAGCATTATTTTAGCTGCTGCATTTAACTATCAAAAGCCTCCAGTATTATACATTAGTATGTGTATTTCTACATTTCTATAATTGTTTGTACGCTAATCTAATTCATGCAGGTGCTACAATGCCACCATAAAACAAATATCCACTAATTAACTCTACAACGCCGGACTCCTGTGGATACTAATTACTGTATATTAAGTACTGCATATTTTCGAGTCAACACTAAATCTAGTGTTTTGTTGGGTGCATTATAATATCAAATTTTCAAGTTACTGTGTTCAAACCTCAAACTGTGTGATGCCTATCAGCACTTTACAAGCCACCACAACATCAGCGATCTTGCACTACCTTTCTTTGGAGTGATCCTGGGCCCAGCATCAACTCTGGCTTTCCCATCTCTTAGCATCTATACAGGACACAGTCAGGGTCACACCATGTCAAGTATATAAAGCTATGTGCTACAACAATTATGTTACACATTACCCTTATGACAAAGGCAATTTCAAACCATACACACCTGTGCAAAGGACATGCAGTGGGAGTCGTCCTCCACACTACCCACAACGGGTGAAGGGCTTTGCCCATTCAGACTCGGGAATCTCATCCCATCTAAGAGAGTAGAAGAAAACCAATTCACATCTCTCATCATACGCCATAAACAGTCAGCTGAAGAGAGTGAAAACATGGCACCATAAATTGCAGAGGAAGGAGCTACTCTTACCAGAGGATGGGCTGCTGCTGAGAGGTGAAGGAGGGGCAAATGTGAAGTCGGGTTGGATCGGGGGGCTGCTGTTGTGAGGTGGAGAGCCAAATGCTGGGAAGTGCTGAAGGTTCTCTAATCCAATATGCACCTCAGGATCTGAGGGGACAAATATATTGTTAGGGAGAGATTTTTATTCATCTTACTGGACAGTCATTTTCAGCTGGTGCTATGAAGTGTTCCGCTGTACTTACATTTACCCTGCTTCTTGTTCTCCTCGATTTCAATTCGCTTCTCTCTGCGCTTCTCATCCCTCGCTTTCTTCTGCCTCAGGCGCTTTCTTTTCTCCAAGTCATCTAAACATTTGGAGAAAATGTTTACTCAAAAATCTCTTTGCTGCAACTGTAAATTCACATCCTGTAAACAGGAAAAGTGTTCTGACCTGCAAATGTGTCCAGAGTTTCTTTGGAGAGGACAGGGGGCTGTAGGGCTAACTCACAAATACTGAACTCACAGGTGAGTGGCAGATGAGCCAGATAGCGATGCCGACGACGGATCTCCTGCAACGAAGCCATACAGGAGAAATCAAGGTCAAAGAAGTAACAGAAAAATTTTTCACTTTTGGAAATAAAAATATTACAACAAAAAACTATTAAATATCAAGGTCTCATCATTAAAATTGTATCAACCGTATGTGATTTTTGTTTGCTGACCTCAGTGACTGTGTGTCCAACTATCTCCACTACTGTGGCTGTGATGGAGTCAGGACTGGCCTCCAAGCTGCCGTATTCACGCAGCAGACAGCGTACATTCACAGGATGCAGGAACATCTGTTGGCAGTCCTCAGCTGGAAGGAGAAAAATGTGAGGAAGCAAAAGTTGATGAGAGAAAATCTGAATCAACACTGAAACTTAAATGTGAGGAAAGAAAAAACAACAGCCAAGATAAAAACAAAGGCTTCCTGTACTTTGTAATGGTCAGACCCAAGGACATCCTTCATTGTTTTGATTTTTATGATGAGGACAAACATTTGAACTATGTTTAAAGAAGGTTAATGTCCCTCAATTCTGATTTTTTTTGTACAAAAACAAGATTTGTCCCAAGTCTTGCTTTAGTCAGATTCAACCATCAGTTGGTGCTTATGTAATCACAAAGTTTGCAGTTCAGTTTCCTCAAAGTAACATTTCCCTCACAGCAGGCAAGCTTGACACAAGTTGAAAATTACCTTTAACTTTTGGGAAACCACACAAGGTTGAGGCAGGAGGGCAGAGAATCACCCACCTTGGTAGAAATAGTAGTAGGGTCCATGCACCACACTGGCTGAGGGACGTCCTGGCAGTGCCTGGTCGGCTGGGTTCTCCTCATCAAGCTGGGGCTCTGGGGGTGCATCCATTACAGCCTCAGGAGGCTCTTCCAGCACACTCTCCAGAACACCTCCAGGTAACCCTGGCAGCTCCTCTGTGGGCTCTGCCACCTCATCATCAAATGCAGAGGAGTACTGCAGCACAGGCTAGAGAAGGAAAAAAAAAAGTAAAGTAATTTGATCTCATCACCAACAGATACGATACCAACCAAAATGTGTAGAAAAGGTGCATTTGTAGACTCACCTTGGCACTGGTGACGTTAGTCACCACTTCCTCCACAGGGGAAGGAGGATCTTCCAGAGTCAGAGAGGACAATTCAAAGCTGTCTGCTGCATTTGCCTTCACCTGCTTCAGCAGCATTTCCTCTCGCTCCTATACCACAGAGACAGACAGTAAATGATCAGTCTACAGCTGTGTATGGTTTTACTCTGTATAACAAAGTAGGTTTCATGTTCCACTTACACACATGCAAGACAAAAATGTATTGATTTTACATTCAGTGGCATTTCAAAAACACACTTGTTACCCTTTATCAGTGTTTCATTGTTCATGTTTAATTCATGTATTTTGCATGCTATCATTTCATACAGTGACACTGTGTTCCCTATGTACTGTCTAATGTTTTATTTCTGTCTACAGACAAAGTAATATAATTGTTCATTGTCACAGATAGGCATGTAGCTTTAGTTACCTGCAAAAGACAAAGAGCGCTCTGGATGAAACAGCCCTGGGCGTCCTCTTCCAGTCCAAGCTGAGCCTGCAGGGCAGCCTTTTCCTCTGCCACCAGGCTGAGGCCCTGGGCCGGGGAGGTCAGCAGCAGCTTGGAGTACGGGCTAAGACACGCATCTAGAAAACACACACAAACCATCCTGTCAACACATTTATTCATCCCATGACCTGTCTTTACTAACATGACCTCTTTTATGATCAAGCAGTCATCAGTGTGAGGACAAAGACAGTGATCTCTTACATTCAGATATCATACATGGAGGCTTCACCCTCAGCTCAGATTAAAAATCACATTGGCCATCTTTATGATGCTGAGCAAGATATTTAAGTGCAGAATAGACACCCAAAAATGTATAGTCAGTATTAACTTGAACGCTTTTTCAACTGAAAATCGCAAATGAGGGTCAAACTATGCGATTACAATCATAGATCTATAAACATGTGTCTTATTAGTTTCATCTATATTTCATCTTCTGCTACAGCAGAACTTTGTCCCCATCAGGTTACGGCTGAATAAATATTTTAACATTTAATCTAACAAGTGCTTTACATCCATTAAGGGACTAAGACTTCTAAATAATGTGGTCTAGTGAAGTACACTGAATAAAATTTAATAGTTTTCACTTATTTACTCTCTTCTCCAACTCAGGCTCTTTCACTGCTGCTGTTTTTTAAAAATAAATGTGCATTTATGTGCCACACTAATCTTTCTGGTACCACTGGATTAAAATGGAGGCTCTGCTCTTTATTTACCAGCTGTCATTGTGAATATTGAGTCGCAGCTCCATTGATGATAGCTATTTTTCATTCACTGTGCATGCAGTTCACAGAACAGACTCAGAGTTGATTGAATTAACTCAAATCAGCTGCTCTGGAACTGATAACTCAGTCTCCCATCTAAGGGTTCATCAACTCAGAGTTCAGGGTTAGGCTCAGAGTTTGTTAAACCTGTTTTCTGGAAGACCTCCCCAATCGATCTCTTTCATAAACAAAGATGCCGCTGCCTCTCACCTCCAAAGCGCACAGGCTCCTCCACCTTCACCCACTGAGAGCTAGGCATCGCCACCAGAGCCCCCTTTTCCCTCCGCATCAGGCGCATGGTGATTACATCACCTACTGCATACTGCCTGGTTTCCATAGCAACCACACTGCAACAAGAAACCAATTGTTAGAGGCAAGTGTCAAAACACACCTGACCAAAACAAAATATACTAAACTGCTTCTATGTGAAGGCTTCAGAGTTTTCCTTGTTTAACCTTTATTAAGAAATATTTACTCCTTTCCTACTGCTGTCTGTTCCTTCAGAGTTAGCGCATGTGTCCATATTGTGTTTGTTTCTTTTTTCAATTATTCCCAATAAGGAGAGAGGGTATGCGTATTTTTTCAGAGCGCTCCGAGCGCTTCTAGTTGAAAATCTCTGAACTTTTCAGAAATGTGCTGGTGTCATCACTGTAGCTCCGTTTCAGGTAACTGAGCTGGGGTGGGACTCGTCACGCTGTTAACCAAGAAAAGAAAGAGAAGCTTGTTTTGGCCGTTTGTGTCTATTCAGAGATGTATATGTCGGATAGAAACTACCACAACAGAGACAGAAAAGCCCAATGGAGGTGGTGATATGCTGTCAAGATATTGTTGTCATTGAAAGAAAACCCATGCACATCTCTTTTTTTGACAGAGTGCTGGGATGAGTCCCTCCTCAGTGCCCTACCCGGCTTTTCCACTAGAAAAAAAAAATGCTATATGGATGCACACCTTTAAGCTTTATTTCTTTCTCATTTACCTCTTCAGGTCAGCGGTGTGCACAGCCTCATAGCAGATGGGGCACTTGGACCAGCTCTTGTCACTGAGAGAGAGGTAGTGCAGCATGCATGGCCAGCAGAAGATGTGCCCACAACGAGTGATGCGTGCTGCCAGAGGAGCATAGAGGCAGATGGGGCAAGACGGCACCTCATGGCTGTAAATGCGCTGTAGACGAACACAAACAGACTGTCATTATGTGTATCAGTATATAAATGAATGTGGGCTACATTTCTTACACACGTGTACTGGTGGGCACAGCTCAACAGATGGCGAGCACTCACCACTTGCTGCACACAGTCCCAGTTGACCAGAGTGTCTGGATCAGTGAAGTGAGCCTTGTAGTCCTGGTCATCAGTCACAACAAACTGGCAACTGAAACACACAAAGATGAGTTGACTCTCACATGTTCAGCCTGTCTACATATGTTTTACTTTCTGCAGGACTGCTTACTTGGCCTGCAGAAAAAGCTCCTTGTTGAAGGGCTTGTGCTTGTGGCCCCATTTGTTTCGGCGGCCCCAACAGGAGTGGCCTCCATCTCCGACGCCACCATTACCTCCACGGGGTTCAAAGGTGAAGTTCAGCAGGTGGTTCAGACTTATTTTTTTCGGTCCAGCAAACTGAGCCGGGCTAAACTCGGCCCGGCGCGTCTCTGCTACCTGGAGAGGCAGATGTGGAAAACAATCTGTGAAGTACATTTTAACTTAAAACTAATGCTATACTTCACATTAAAACATATTTCTTAATCACTCACACTGATGAAATGTTTTTCACATGAAAGACTTGTTTTAACAAATTAAATACAAGGCCACCCTTTAAAAATACCAACCTCCTCACGTCGTCCTCCACCTGTAACTCCATACTGTCGTCCTCCGCCTCTCTGAGGGGGTCTCTTGTCAAAATTCTTGCTTTTCTGTGAATTGGTGCGGCGAGGGCCTTGGAAACCCTCAGCTTTAGGAAAGGAAGGCTCACGCTTGCGGCTGTAGCGCTTGGAGCCTCCATTATTTTTACCTTCTGAAATTTAAGTAAAAATATCCATTAACTACATGAATACAGAAATTCATATTTCAATATAACCTCTTCACTTTGTTGACGTGCGATTTGGAGGTTGTTAACCAGAAACTGGTGGACGAAAAAAGTCATCTTAGTGACTTGGTAACCTGGGCTCTTGTAGGCATGAAATCATATCTAATGAAATTTACCATCATTAGCGCTATGGGTAAAAATAGGCCTTCTCTACGGCTTCAAACCAGCTGGTGGAATAGATGTACTTGTGAGCAAACCACACACAGCATTTTGGAGAATTTAACAGTTTAGTAGTGACACAGGCCAACTTCTGCAGGTTGTGCATTTTCTAGCCTCAAGGTGGTGTGTTGAAGCTAGGGACAACATCCACACATCCTAAAGGTCATATTTAGATTGTACAAAAGGAATGGAAGTGAAAGTGGACTCTCACTTGAGAAAGGGGATTTTAAAATTATGCATGAGGTAGGAAGTCGTTCAGACAAAAAAAACCTAAATTAGATTGACATGACATGTAAATTATACAACTTGTGGGGGGATAAAACTTTGTTTATGCAGAAGTTGATTGTTAAATGTTTCACTGAGACTCCGCATCCACACATATGACAGCTGTGGTGCTAAATACAGGGCAAATGGAATTACAAATGCAGTGTTGTCTGAAATATCAGCCACAGTTCTGTCTGTTAGTGGGTCAAGTGTTTTGACAGCGACGTCAGCCATACCAGATAAACTGCGCTACTGCTAGGCCCCAGCAGGCCACACAGCAATGAGGGTGTTTAGCTGCAGACGATGTGTGTGACAACATCGAGTGACATTCGTGGTTGCTTACTGACGGGTTTTCACCTGTTTTGGGTTTAGATTCGCCCGGTGGTGGGCCTGTGGAGCTGGAACGGGGCGGAACCTTGGTGCTGGTGCTGCTGTTGGGGTTTTTCTCCATGTTTGTTTCCGTGCAGTGAGCGGTGGTGAGGACGAGCTCCGGGCAGAGAGCTGCCGAGCTCTCTAGCATCAAACAGAAAAACGGAGGAAAGCGGGCTGCAGTGAGTGCGGGTCAGGCGACGAAGGCCCTGATTCATTTCTGTCAAACGCGGAGACCCCATCACGGCGACATCTTGACAACAAAACAAACCCGAGAAAAAATAAGAGACACGATCTCGGCGTCTCAAGTTATGGAGGCTGTTGCAAAAGAGGACGAAAGCTCGCCACGAGGGGCCAAGACCCCTAAATTTAAGTTTTTTTCTCGTTAAGGAAAACAATATGCCCTTAACAAGGCCTTAAATGTTCTCCAACGGCTGGAAAACGAGTCAGTTTAAAGATTTTGATCAAAAAAATATTTCCGTTACGACGAGCTTGCACTAATGGCGACGGGTCGCCAGACAAGAACCTGAGAGACCCGGATGTTTCTTGTACTGCCTGCCTGTTTTGGGCCCAGTAGGCATCATGGGAAATGTAGTAGTAACAGCTTTGTCAGCTATGTAGGTATAAACCAGTTCTACAGTTTTACGGTAATAAAATGGGGTTAGAAAAAAATTATTCTGTTAATTATTTGCATGTGGTGTTAAAGATATTGGTATGACACCATACTGACCTAATACCAGTGTCGTTAAAGGTTATTTAATATCAGCTGATATTGACCAAACGTAGATATCTGGGCATCTTTAATAAAATATGGTTACCAACTGTACAGTTCTGCTAAGTTTAGATGATCTACGTGTCATCAAAGTGTGTGCAGTAGTTAATTTTTTTTAAGCGAACCACAACAAAAATGATTCCAAAGTAGTTCTTTAATTTGGAAATAAAATAAAGATAAGCACAAAACATAGTATAAATACAAAAGAAATTCAGAAAAAATAAACTCTATTTCTTCAGAATTAGGCCATTGTCTTATTTTGATATGTGACACTTTTATTTACATTGACCTTTATTAAAAATAAAAAATAAATAAATAAAAAATTTGAGATACAAATTCAGCTTCAGCATTGGAAACAAACCTCACCTTGCTGTGAAAGGATTTTCATGCTGATCATCAGGGGTTTATTCCAGATGGTGGGTTTAGTGAAAAGTGAGTTTCTTTATCCTGAGATGAAGGAATCTCTGGGTTTTCCCTTCCTGAAACTGAGATCACTTTAACTCTGGGTCAGTTGCCACAGTAACTTACTGTTAAGCTAACCTCCTCACTGGCAGGTTTTCTTCAACAAACCATAAGTTTCTGTCTGTCTTCGCCCCTCCTGCCAGCTTCTGACATAGCGTGGAAAAGTGGAGATCAGACACATTCATTTAATTAATGTACATTGGGAGAAGATTAAAATCCCGATTAGACCTTAGTTTCTTACCATCTTTACTAACATTACCTCTTTTATGGTTGATCAGTCTAAGGACACAGACAGCGATCTCTGACATTCAGATATTACATATAGAGGCGTCACCCTCAGCTCAAATTAAAATCTGCATGGTCAGTCTGAGACTCTGGACATTAAGATACCTGTCATATTGTCAATCAGTTCCTCTGCACTGAAGCATTTACTGTGCATTCATCAGTGAATAAAAAAAAATCTGCTTTAGACACACAAGCCTCTGATCTACGAAGAATCATTTCTCATGCTGATTGGTCTCACTGATGAACAGTCCTATCATAGCTGTCATGTCATTTTGTAGATGATGTGATATTTCTGAGTGAGGATGACAGTAGTGCAACTGAAAATACTTTAACATTTAAAAACTAGACTAAATTTAGTGTAAAAGTGAGGTTTTGAATATAGGCTGCAGATAGTCTGAAAGTGTTTTAACAGCAGTTAGTCAATTTTTTAGGGAACCACAACGAAACGATTCCAAAGTAGTTCTTTAATTTGGAAATAAAATACAGATTAGCTACCACAAAACATAGTATAAATACAAAAGAAATTCATTAAAAAAATAAACACTATTTCTTCAGAATTAGGCCACAGTCTTATTTTGCTATGCGACTGCAGTTTTATTTACACTGAGCCTTATCCAAAACAAATAACAGATACTAAATCAGCATCAGCATTGGAAACAAACCTCACCTTGCTGTAAAAGAATTTTCATGCTGACCATCAGGTCATCCTGCCAACCCAAATTATTTATGAGACAAAGTGAAACAAATACAATGTAATGTGTTCCTCTGTTGAAAACAGGCATAAGGTCAGTCATCTTTCTTTGGTAACAAATCCGCTGAGCAGCGGCAGGGAACCATGTTTCCACACAGCTGGGTATGCATTTCTTCAATGGCTTCATATGCCCCCCCCCCCTATTAATCTTGTAACCAAAATAGTCAGAGCCAGACATCCAGGGAGAACAACATAGCTGCCACCTTTTACTGCACATTGTGAAGTCACTCTCCTTCATCTTCTTCACTTCCTAATTCATCTTCTAATGCTTCATTCTTTCCTCTTGTTAGGGAGCAATTCAGAATTGCTTGGCGAACCTGTTGTTTTTCCTCTGTAAATTAAAAAAAGAGAAGGAACCAGTCAAATGCTGTTTTTCTTTGTAGGCCTTGTATTGGGATATGTTGAGACCTTCAGTAAACTAAAGGCTGCAATGCAAAATTCAAAAGGCTGGTCTAATGGTCTAATCCATCCTATAAGAATCACACTCAAAACTGGTAAACATTTAAGTTAATATCAGGACTTTATCATTGAAGAGTTTAAAAAAACACATCAGCTAAATAAATAAACAGACCACTACTGACTGTAAGTGCAAAGTTCTGTATAAATGACATTAAGATAGGAGTCAATCAAATCCCTTACCTTCGTTTTTACATTTAGGGAGCATTCGATGGAGCTGCTGGGTATTATATCGAATCAGAAACTTCTGACATGTTCTAATTGTTCCTGGAAAACAAATATTGCTCAATTAATGTTTAAGATTGTTCAAAGGTATGGCTGATTCATTATGAAATGGGTGTTGATGTTTTTCTTACCTCCCACATGCAAACAGTTTAGAAAACATGGAATCTTCTGCCCACGAGCTTCAACACTAGTTATGAAAGGCAATGCAGACCAGAGGAGTCTGTAACACCTTTTGGGCAAACGCAGAAATACTATTCCAGTATGAGCATTCAGATACTTCACTAAAAAGAGACAGAAAAAGCAGAGAACACAGGGAGGTTAGTAAATACTACACTGTCCTTTAAGTATTAGTGATCATTTTTGGAGTCAAAACCAGTATCAGCACTAAGAGTTGAAGGGTTGGGACAATCCTTAATATTCTCATGTTACATCTAATGTTTTTTTTAAGAAGTCTAGACAGATTCATATTACTTCAGCTCTAAAACTCTAGTAATTTAACCTACAAGCAGTGATGGATATTAACTTAAATAATATATGTACTTGTACATGTATGCTACTCCTATTCAGCAAATTTCACAGGCAAATAGTATAGGCTACATTTTACTCAATTACATCTATCCAACAGCTGTTTTTACTAGTTAAGATTTTACATACAAAAAAATATGATCAGTATCAGTTTTCAAACCATGTCAGAATCTGAATCTCAGAATCTGGTTTAATACAAGGAATTTAATTTGGTGTTTGTGTGCATGACAACAAACTTAGTAAGAAGAGAATAAATATATACAAAGATGAAACAAGTACTGCCGGCCAGATAGCTTAAATATAAATAGAAAAGTTTAACAATAGGATAAAATATTTACAATAATGAATTAATAATAATAATTGTGAAAAAATGATAGAAAAATATAATTATATACAATACAAATATGTATGCTGTGCAAAATGACTTGGGGATGAATTGTGGAGTTAGTCATTTTAATAATCCAATTAAGTAAAAGTAAAAATAAAAATAAAAAATCAATATATTATAACACGTCCCTAGGCCATTCTGCTACATGAGTAGTTTTGGCAGTTTAGGTACATTTTCTGATTATAGGTCTGTATTTTTAATTTGAATGCAGGATCTTTACTTGTAATTGAGTTTATTTAAATTGTGTTTTTTCTACGTTACCAAGGTAAAGCATTTAAAAAGTACTTGCACCACTTCTTACCCGAGAATCCGACACTGCAGAGAGCTGCTCCGTAGTCCCCGTGTGTGCGGGCCACCACTGCCTTCACTGCAACCGCAATAGTTCGGTCATCCAGCAGCAACAGGCGGCTCCGGTCTGACACGTTGACTTCGCACAGTAAATACCTGCCGACGGATAAGGTACAGTCAGAAATTAAACGTGACAGCACAAATATGTGGGCAAATGGAACACGAGGGGGACATTTTTTTTACCTCGACTTCACGCGTACCATCGCTGCTCCACTCTTCTTCTGTGGGAACTTCCGTCAACAAACCTATCCGCTATCCGGGGAAATGCAGTAGCGCCACACGCTGGACATTAATAGCAACCGACACTTGATGTACTTGACATGGTACACTGGGCAGCACGAATCTGTAGCTGATTATTTGTCAAGACTCTTTTCCTAACGGCAAACAGAAACACTGAACGTTAGTAACATTCCACCAACGGAAGAGGAGAAAACTGTCTGATTTAACGCAGGCCAGTCTTTAGCACATTAGAGGTAACACAATACGCACACTTGAAGAGGAAACGGGAAGGCCTGGGCTTTAAACCATTCATACCCTGTCGGTAACTATGACAACCTCCATCGTTCTCAGCCAATCACAATCTTGCTTTTCCGTCCCCGTACACGTTTTACGCCATCTTGAAATTACACCCGCAGTTTGTCAAGTCGCTCCCAATTTGGAAAGCACAACAACTCTTTTCATTATCGCCACAGTTTCCGGTATGAACAGTTCTCGAAACAAACCGACACAGGCAGTCGGCAAGGGACAAGCGGACGCAGACAGCAGTTCGGAGACGACCCACCGGGATCGAAAGATCGGAGGAGGTATGCTGAAGAAGCTGAAGTCGAGGCGCAGTCAAACGGATAAGTGGCCTGTGGTCACAGAGGATGAACTCCGGGCTCTGGGAAGAGATATTTCCCCGGACCATGTCCTGGGTCTCCGGGCTGTCACGGAGGGTAAGTTTTGTGAACGTTAACTTGGTTTTATTTAATACGGTTAAATCACACCACTCAACGGGCATCATTAATTTACCCAGAGCTAATTGTGGCTAAGCACCCAGTTTGCAAAACAGCTGACAATAGGTCCGCTAATTGTAAATGGATCTACTGGTTAATGTTGAATTAGTTAAATGCATAACGCCATATATCTCTGCTGTGAGTCAGGCATTCTCATTGTTTGTTTTGTTAACCAAAGAATAAGGATGTTCCCAGGGGTGCAGCTAGGAATTTGGGCCACCTAGAAGGACTGTTGTTCAGGGTCCCTTGTCCTTAAAGCTGCATTAATGTCAAGCAGCTGAAAACACAAGACTGACCTTATGATCTTAAAAAGATTAGAAAGACACAAACAGTGTTGCCATCATTGTTGCTAAAATTAGGGACTTTTCAGATACCTTTAGTGACTTTTTTTTTTTTTTTAAGTACCAAGCGACAAATCTAGCGACTTTTTGGACAAACCTCAGCGTCTTTCATGGATGACGGTCACCAGTACGGGCAAGAGGCACCTGTTTCTGTGTCTGCTCTGTTCAGTGAGAGCACCTCAGCTAACATAGACGAGAATGAGCTGCGCATGTGCAGGCTGTGCACTGTGTGAGAGAAAAAACAAAAATAAGATATTCTTTAGCTTCTTTCTCTCTGAGTGATCATTTTTACATTTACATAAATATAGGCAAAATTACAGCACAGCCTTTGTCTTTAAATTATATGTATGGTGATTTTGGCAGGATTTTGGCGGTGCTGAGAATCATCTTGGAAATGACTTGAAAGTTACTGCTGGTTAACATGTAGTCTAAATGGGCTGTGTTTCAGTCACTATTGCATACTTTTCCCTTGTCTGACAACAGAAACATAAAAATATGTAAATGAAAACAGGTGAATCGGGAATTTGGCTGTATCAAAATACTGTGTGAGAAGCAACCAGATGTAAAGACCATTTGACACTAAGCAGAGCACAACGCATTGAGGTGACAAACATGGTAATTAGTGCATGATGTCATCCCGTAACATTTAGCAACTTTTCAAGCAGGCGTTAACCACTTTCCATTGAAAGTGGTTTGCAACACTGGACACAAACTCATTCACAGCTATGTTTCTTACCACCTGTCGAATGTAGGTCTGCCCACTAAACGTTTAGCTTTATTTTGGTCTCCAGCCATTTGTGAAGGTAATAGTCACAGACTTTCTCGGTTTGCCATTGCTGGCAGAGTTTATTCATCCAAACATCTTCATGCAACTTTAAGTAGTTTAAATGGACGTTTTTATACAACCTTTCCACAACTGCTCTGCTTGAACCCTCTGACTCAAACCCCAGGGTCTGTCACCAGACACCCTGTCTGCAACAGTTGCAGCTAATGCTTAATGCCTCTCATTGTTTTTGGCTTTTTCACCGACCAGACAACAATGTCATTACTTCCCTTCTCTCTCACAACACTTTGTTGAGCCTGTGCTTTAGCATTACTCACCACAACTGCAGCTTGCCAAAGCTAGAAAACAGATACTGAAACCCTAGTTACTCATCAAGTGCTATCTCAGTTCTCTAAGTAAGGGTAAGCCTCTGTGCTCACAAAATTCATCCTGATGAAATATGAAAGACTCATTTTAAATATAATGTGACTGCTAATGGGTGGTTGCTTGTTAGATAATGATCTCACTTTTTATATGTTTGTGTTTTTCTTAACACAAACTTACACTTTTATTTCATGTTGCAGACTATCTTTGCAAACCTGAAGACAATATCTACAACATTGACTTTACACGTTTCAAAATCAGAGATCTGGAGACAGGGACAGTCCTGTTTGAGATTGCCAAGCCTCCCAACAGTGGTAAGTGATGTATTAACTTTTGCCACCCAACCAAGCTTAATATCCTTAAAATGTAGGATAGACACAAAGGAAATGTACAAATTATGGGCCCACTTATAGATGCTACTATTATAAATTTCACACGGAGATTTATTTCTTGCAACAAGCCATTTTTTTCTTGTACAGTCAGAGTTCTGTAAAGTTTGTAATTGCAAACTTACACCTTCTTGCAGTGTGAATACTCAATAACTGTTTTTGTAAAGCTGTCCTTTTGTAAGTTGACCAGTTTGGAGAGGCATATATATGTATATACATATATATGCAGCCAATTATTGTAATTTGGCCTATCCTGTCAATGTATACGAGTTAAATGAACATGTTTTCTGTATTAGGTCCTATGGAGAGTGAAGAGGAGAGTGGAGATGTAGACACTAGTGCAGGACGTTTTGTCAGATACCAGTTTACGCCAGCCTTCCTAAAACTGCGCACTGTTGGTGCAACGTAAGTAAAACCGACTATAACTTTCTGAATGAACATAGTTGTACATAGTAATCAACCTTTTGTATTGTCAGTGTCTTGATAGTCAGTTGTAAATTTTGTCTGTCTTGTTTGTTTCTTAACTACAGTGTCGAGTTCACAGTGGGTGACCGGCCAATCAACAGCTTTCGTATGATTGAGAGGCATTACTTCCAGGGGCGCCTTCTCAAGAACTTTGACTTTGACTTTGGCTTTTGCATTCCTAATAGCCGCAACACATGTGAACACATTTATGAGTTTCCACAGCTTCCAGACGACCTCAGTGAGTTCTAGTCTGTTGTGGTCAGCCACTTATTTCAATGTTACTGGGTTTATATTTTATATCATAATCCATAGTATAATAATCTTTGTTTTTTTGTCCCTCACTCCTTCTAGTTCGCCTAATGGTGGAGCACCCTTATGAGACCAGATCAGACAGTTTCTACTTTGTGGACAACAAACTCATCATGCACAACAAGGCAGACTATGCCTACAATGGTGGTCTGTAATACCTGATGTGAAAATGTGTGCAATACCTCCCAGGGGATTGATTTCTCGGATTACAACCATCAGAAAGCTTTTCAGTGGACAGAAGTATTCTCTCCTTTGTGGACATTCCTACAAACATGACAACATACTTCAGAATCAACAGACCACATCTGCCTTGTAATGAAATCATGGATCCATTCATCAGTACCTCTCAGAGCTCAGTTTCTGGGACTCAGAGGAATGTTCTGTTAAATATTTCTCTGTTAAATCTGATTGAAGCCTTTTTGTTCTGTCTTTCAGTTTGTCATACAAGTATCATGTTACTGCTTGAACACTTTTTGCCTTTTTTTGTCTCTGTCTCTGCTGGAAAGGGACACTTTGAGTCACAGACTTTCTCATGGCAAAGCCCATAGACTGTGTTAGTTACTACTTCATTTACTTAAATATATAGATGTTATCAGTTGCAGTTTATTTGAACCACCTCTTGCCATTGACCGCTGTGTTTCCCATATGGAAAAGCGAGCATTAACTAGATGTTTTACAGTATTGTTAGTCATAGATGATCATGTAGCACTAGTTGAAATTGTTTGAGTTTCATTGCTCCTTAGATATCTACTATCAGTTGTGAGTAATTGGGACTGTTTTTGTTAGATATTTAAGCTTGATGTTCATTTTATATGGTACATTGTTAGGTTGACCAATCTCTTCAACAACAGCATGCAGTCCTTTCACAATTTCAGATGTCATCTTCATCTTGCTAGAATCTGTTACATTTTTATGACAAAATCTTTTTAACATCATGGCTGTCGACTGGGAATCTAGTGCCTGTCAAACTCTGGGATACCTGAATAGGACATGGTAGCAGCAGAATCTAAGTTACTGGACTTGATACATCTTTCTTTAAATGCCGTCCATGTCTAAAACTATTTGATCTGTTTACCCACTCCAGTGTGTAATCACAGATATTTAATCCCTTGAGGTCTGTTTTCCTGGTTCATTTGGTACAACAGCACTGTGAATCCCACTCTGAAGGAGTTGACTTTGGCCAATGGTGTGGTGTACCTATTAGTAGCATACAACTTGACAGTACAGAGATTTGTAGTTTGGTAGTTGATTTATTTTTAATCAGGGTTGATTTATTTTTAATCAGGTCCTGGGGTAGATACAGAGGTTGACCTGTCTCTTTCTATTCATGGAAGCCCTGCTTAAGGACCATATCGGTGGTTTTGTACAATTTATTGTAAATGTTCTTCGTTCACTACAAATTGTGTAATATTTTTATTACACACAAGTCTATTAAGTACTATGTAATGAAACTTTTCACAACAGTCCTGCAATAAATCCTACTTAGTTAGAGCTATTTGTAAGTTTTGCTATTGCTACAAGGCCAGCTTTAGCATAAACAGCTGTTTACTTACCAGTCAGCCATCATTGCATTTACAGTACAAGAGGTTATACACCCTCTGAGCAGGGCTGCTCCCTCAGGGCAGTCTGAACGATACATTGACTCAGTATTGGAAAGTGAAGAGATGGGTCAATTGGGCTGCAGCTAGCTAGCTGGTTAGCATGCTAATTTCAGAAGAAGAAAAGAAGTGATAGAATTAAAAGCAAAAAAGGACTTGGTTTCCACCACTGGAGACCGGTCTTGGTGAGTAAAAGAATGAAGTGTGATGCTGAACCTGCAACGTTTCTTCTAGACTGTTAAGTAAATAGCTGTTAATGCCACCATTGGCTATATAGCATTAGCAAAACTTACAAACAGCTCCCTTAAGCAGCTAATGCTTATTTGTTGACACTCAGAGAAGTGTTCATTCAAGTTCATGGCCATTCAGGAGGCACTGATACTGTTAAATTATTCTGCATATACTAAAAGGTCTTCCTTAAATCTGGTAACTCGGTGTAAAAGTGTCTGATATACGCCATGAATCACTCAACAATGAAAAGCTTGAAAATAGTCACTGCTTGCAATGTAAATATCCACTGTGATTATCTAGTTCAATATTACTGATTTTCATATTGCACAGAAATGAATGAAAATCAGCAGCTACCTGAAAGGCTGGAAGTAAGTCTTAAACCTTGTAAATGGTCACAATTGCTCTAAGAGTGGGATATGTAATTTGCAGTTAATCGGTTAAATCATGCAAAACCACCGAAACGGTCTGATAATCTTTTTCCATGCTCAAATGATCTGGGCTTCCTTTTACTGTACATTGTAATATTGATTCCCTGTGCCTTGTATCCAGGCGTTCATTGTGTTTTTTAATGTCTGAGAACCTTGCGTTTCATCCTGCTGAAGGCAAGCGCTGCAGTACGATGCTTCTCTCACCCAAAATAAGATGAAGGGAAGAGAATTCAGCTCTTCACATCACACTCTCTGATGAATATAATATTTTACAGCATCTTGCAGTACTGCCATGTGTGAAACAAGGGACATCATATAGCCTAACATAAGACATTTCATATACTCAACGTGTTACAAAATTGTCATCATTACGTACCCATTAATAACATTCAACAAGTGTGATGTCAGGCACACACGGCCGTAATCTTTGCTCCATGACCCTATACAACCTCAATTGTTTTGCCAGTTGGACTCAATGGGTGTTTGTCGGTTGAACTGCTGGGAAGCAGCAGTGATGGTGTAGTAGTTCATAACACTACATTTGTTTTGCCATACAGTATCAGTCAGTGGTATTTTATCTTAAATTCTGATTATCTAAATGCCTTGAGAAGTGAGTACACTTTGTGTATCTGCACAAAAAAGACTACATGACTGACTGTAATTCCTCTTTTTATATTGGCTGCTTTTACAAATGATACACGTCATATTAGATTTATTGTTAATAAAAATGGCTGACAAAACATATTCACATTGAAAAGCTAGTGCTCTTAATAAGTAGATTATCAGGGATTTTTGGGGGCTTTCCTGTCTTCCAGCTGGCTTCACAAATAGCATGAATAATAAACAATAAGCAGGTAATCTGATCATGTGGCATGTCCAGGACACTAAAACATGGTTTTATCAATGTATATTTACACTATGTCAGCTATATTTGTACCTCACAAAATATAAGCAAAAAATAGCAAGTTGCTGCAGCTGATATTTTTAAACCCACATGATTTTATCCCATTGTGTTTTTTTTTTTTAATTTTTAGTATGACATTATTCTGGCGCCATGTTCATTTTTTAAAAATTTCAAATTGATTCTGATCTCCACTCCTGAAGTTTAAATTGCTTTACCTTTCATGAAATGTTGTCATTTTTGCACAAGCTCTTGTTTTTCAAGATCTTTGAACTCTGTAATCACAACGAGGATTTTAATGAACCTGTCAAGACTTGTTTTATATTCTTGTTCAGATTGTTTCTCTAAGTTGTATGAATTCAGCGATGAATAAAAACGCACAGGCTATCTGAGAAATTAGATTTTTTTCTGTCCGCACGGTTCCCGTTGGCGAAGACACTACATTACCCACAATCCTCAGCACAAAACAAGACGACACCAGCAGCAGCACATGCCTTATCATGGCGGCCCCCGTTAAAAAGATGGTTGGTGTCTCTGACGACTCCAGCAGCAGTGACGATGAAGCGCTGAAGAGATGTCAGGAGGCGGTTTGGGAGACACGACCTGTCAAAGACAAAGGTGAAAGTTTTTTTGTCGTTTTGTTTCTCGTGAGGGATCCAGTCAGCAGTAATGCACCACCGATAAACTCCTGCAGAAAAACGACATTAGGCTGGTGAAGACCACCCCATAATATTTCTGATTCGTGTATAGAGGAGTTAGTTGTAATTCAACATTGGCTAAAGTTGCATAACTGTCAAAAACACACATTTTACTTGTGTGAGTCCAGTGCCTTCCTCTGACCCAGTGGTCTCCAACTGATTTTAGAGCTCTTCATGTCTTATATCGCTTGTTACATTTATTCAAAACACTCAAACACATCTCCAACCCAAATCAGATGAATAAGATAATTTAACAGGTCATCAAATATCAACATTCAAACCTCACATTTTGTACCTAAAACATCTGAAACTCACATCAGACAAAAATCTGAATCATGTTTCAGTCAAACCTGAACAGGCAGACATGATAACCCCACTGCAAATAAACGTCCTTAAATCTGCTGAGAAACCAGAGAAAAGAAGCTCCTCAGTCAGTAATCCAGTGAGAGGTACATAATAAACAAAAACATAACATTGCTATTTCAGCACATTTAATTTTCAGACATGTCAACAAACATGTTGTAAAAAAACCACAAAAAACACAGGGCTCAAGTTGAACCCCACAGTTTAACTCACTGTATCCATAGCAACACATTTCCTGTTTGTTGGAAAACTTTAGTTTATATGTTATCAGAAGAGTTGCTATCACTGCATGTCGCCTACAGTAGATCTGATGTAAACAAACTTGATGTTAACTCATTGGACTGACAACTGACAAATAATTATTTGGTGTTGAAGAGCGGGTGTGTGTTTCTGTATTTGATTAGTCGCGTTTGGAAGAGATTTACTGAGTGAAGCTCTGTTGATTAAAGATTGTACTATCCATCCATGGTTTATACAGACTATATTCTCTGAACCTTTGGGTAAGCTTCTCTAAAACGGGGTGAGCTCCGGAGACCCCTGCTCTGACCTCTTGCAGTGTATGGGCTTTAACTTGCTGCTAGTCTGTAAAAACAGTGGTGGAGTACTTCATTTACTACATTTATGTCTCTGTTGATGACTGTAGCTGTCTTTGTGTATTTTCAGAAGGAGACAGTGATGTGAAACAGTCGAAACGGTATGTCTTTCTCTCAAAATAACCAGCCATTGTGCAGACAGCAGTAGTGTAATGTAGTCTGTATCCACACACAGTTTTAGTAGCCTTCATTATTAGCCTTTCAACTGCAGATACCATAGGAAGTTCTGTAGACCTTACTGTACTTATCCCTGTCACAAATATAAAGATTTTTCATCTGCAGCTTGAAGCATCCCCCAATGAAAATGATCGGTTGAATTAAGAAAAATAAGCAAGTTTCATTATTGTCTTACTGTGTCATAGTGTTGTTGTCGCTGACCATGAACATGATGGCAACGAGCTCCAGGTCAGTCAAGGGTTTCGAACACATGTTGCTAAAAAGTTGGGACATCTTCTTGACAGGTAAGTTGTTAGAGAAGTTTAACATGTCAAAGTGATGCATTTTTTCTTTTTAGTTTTGTGAGGAAAGGATACATGCACATTTTTACACCTCTTTTATGCTATATGTTTGTTACTGTAAGTTGCATTACAGAAACACAGACCAAAACTTCATCCTATGTGCAATCAGCAAAATGTGATGATGATGACGACGATGATGAAGGTAATGTTTCTCTGTCTTATTACCCTTATTGCTTTTATGATTTTTAAGCATGGCTACCTACGCTTTTTTTTTTTTTTTTTTCAGGATTTCGTCTGTTTTCTACATCAGTCCCAGGACAGACAGCCGAGGAGCCTCCAGCCCCCGTGAGGCGTCGACCAGTTCCTAGCTCAAGGTTATTATTCATTATATTTTCTTTAAAATGTTGATTTGTTTAAATACTTGAGAATTTAACATTATGTATTTCTTTGTCCTTCACAGTGACAGCGACAGCGAGATGGAAAATAGGCTGAGAGAGGCAGCGGTGGCAGTCACAGATCTCTTACCCTCGTTGACACTGCCCTCTACACTCTCACGTCCCTCGGCGGAGCCGCCCTGCTCAGGAAAAATAAAGAAAAAGAAAAAAGAGGCAGAGGGAGAAGACAGCCATGTTGTCAAGAAAAAGAAAAAGAGGAAACAGAATCAAGAGGAGCAGGTGGACTGTGCAGTTTCTCCTCTTAATGCTCAAAGCAACGGTGAGCACGAGAGCTCAGAACAGGAAAACACGCAAGTCAAAGTAAAACGGAAAAAGAAAAAGAAGCGAGAAGGAAACACAGTGGAAGAAGCTTTGGACTGAATTTCTTGTGACTAACCTTTTACTGTTATAGGATGTTTGTCTATGTTCCAGTCAGCCATGTTCTGTCACAAGCTTGAAATGATTGGGTGGTGAGATATTCAAAACATTTGGGGGATATTTTTGGAAGCCATTTTTTTCATCAAAAATCTTTTAATACCATTGTCTTGGTTATTCTTCAAATAGCCTTTACTTTGAAAGAGACTCATTAAAATGTGAAAAAAGCATTTGAAGGCAGTGAGTTAAAAAATAATGCAGGTAACAAGTGCTTCATAAGTTTCACCTGAATTTACAATCTCTGAATATTACAAAACATTATTTTAATAAAAATACATTTTTGTGTTGATTTTCAGTTGATTCCCTTGAGTATCAAATCTTCCACATCTTTAACGTGCATCCTTGTTCACATTGCAGTTGTATGGCGTTTGCATCCGAGAGTCTTTGAAACATCATGTCCCCGTGGCCCCTGACTCCAGGTTTCTGTGGGAGCTTAACACCAGAGGTAGCTGTCTGTCACAAAACTGAGTCCAGCTGATAGTGAGGAGACGCTACATTCCCACAGCACTTCTACTGTGCAGTCGAGACCATTTGTGTAGGAATGTAGGAGCTGATATCTGTTGGTGAAGGCGAGAGGAGGTGGGACTGATGGCTGTCTGTCGTCTGAGAGGCAGGGTACAGCTCCAAGCTCTCAGAAGATGCTGATGACAAAAAATGAGAAAAGTAGTTTATTTGGACCGTAAAGCAAAATTAGTTCTGAATGTTTCTTTGAAGCACAGAGATATAAGTACTACATACAGTGTCATTATCGTTAATCACATTTAAAACATCAATTTAGAACATTTTTTTCAACTGCGTACTGCTCAGGCTTCATAGCAGAGGTTTGAGTGTTTGTTTTCTTTGGGTTCCTGCCTGTGTAGCTGGATCTAGAGGCCATGTTAAATAAAGCTAAGGTTAAAACTATTATTGATTATCATATGAAAAATTAGTTTGGCAAGAATGCTGGGACATCAATACCAGACTAGGACTTCTGCACGATATATAAGGCCTCAATCAAACACTTCTTGAAAAAGGTAAACACCCAACTGGATTATGTTCACACTATGACCAACAAGAAGAATTTTATTGGTGGAGCCAGCAGCTGTTAGCTTATCTTAACATTAAGACTGGAAACGGGGGGAAACTGGTAGCCTGCTAACTACCAGCAATGCTCACCATCATCAATTAACGCTTTATATCTTGTTTCTGTAATCTGCACACAAATTGAAATTCCAAAATGACGTTATGTGTCGTACATTTTCTTATAGTGACTTCCTGAATGAACAGGTAAGAGAGTGGTACTAATCTCACCTAATGTGTGGAAGAAAGACCAACGCAGTCCCCAAAATGTTCCTTTAAAATTTTTGTTAGCAGTTGTTTGAGTTTATGTGATAAAATTAATTAGAGAATTTCATTTCCAACAAAACATTATTCCAGAAGATTATAATTTCTCAAATTCATCCCTCAGATTAATCCCAGATAATTTTACCCACCCCAAGGTTCACACAGTGTAGAGCAACTTTAATGTATTCTCATTGACTGTGTCATGTTGAATGATGAATGTTGCTCTGAAATGGTCAAAAATCATTGATAGGGAGAATATCTGTTGAGGACCAGCGATGTCACAGGAAAAGTAAGCATTTTCTTAAATTCACATTTTAGGCATTAAAAGTAGGAATTGTCAACATCATTAAATACACCATTTTAAATACATTTACTAATTCATGAATAAATAATAAAATTTGAAAAATGATTTGAAAAGCTATTTCCTGGATTCTCTCCTCAATTTCCTTTTCCTATTAGCTAATAGACCAGCCCAGTCATTTAGCTTCTCCTTTTAGCCTCTCCATAGTTTTTCAAATTCTATTATTTATTAATGAATTAATATTGATATTGATATTGATATTGATATTGATATTAATATAATTGTTCATTTATAAATTCTTTTTACAATTCCTATTTTTAATGTCTATTAAAATATTAAATTAAGGAAATGCTCTATTACTTTTCGGGTGACATCCCTGGTCCTCCATAGATATCACTTTGACATTTGCCTAACTAGACATGACGTCAATTCAAAAATGTTGTAGTACAATGCAGGTGTCTGGGATTACACCTGGATTTAAAGCTGTGTACCTGGCACAGGTGTGTTTGGCTGCAGATGCAGAGAATCCTCCTGTAAAGGTGGGTCCGTCTGTTCCTCAGGATCTGCTGTTAGAATCTAAACAAAACAAAAAAGAGGACAATTTAGCAAATGTAATATGAGAGCAAATATTGCTTGTTATGACCTGGCTCAGGCGGCCACAACAAAAGGCAGACACCATCATCCCATTGCGCTGAAGCCTTTTTTTCCTAAACTCGGAAGCCCATCAGGCCTGTTACCTGTCTGACGGCAGCGAGGCTGGTCAGGGTCCCCAGGCTGCTGCTGTCAGTGATGACCATGGCTTGTGACAGCAGACTGGACGAATGGTACTGGGGCGAATCCGACTTGTTGTACACTGAAATGAGGAGCACATGAATGAAATCCTTACTCAACATAACATGTTAAACTCATGTCTTTTTATTGGTGAAGCCTTACTGTGACATGGCAGCTGCGCCATGGTTGCCATGAATGGACTGGCGCCCATGTGACTCTGAAGCTGCTGTGATATTGGCTGCTGTGGAGAGGCGTGAAGCTGCTGCTGGAATGAGATTGGCTGAAGCGTGGTGAAACCTCCCCCTACATTGTTTATAACAGGTACAGTCTGAGGCTGCGTGGAGGCTAAACCTGTGAAACAACAGGCAAAGACACGCTTCTCAGATTTTTATTTTTATTCTTACATGGAAAAGAAAGGAAACTAGCGAGCAAATGTTACCAATGAGAAGTGAGGACTCCCCCAGGCTCATGATGCTGGGCAGTGAGGCCATGATGAGGCCCTGTGAGGAAGCAGGGGAGGCAGACAGACTGTGTAGGGAGGTCAGAGTGCTTACTGGGGGCAGTGGGCCTCCACTGGACACCTGAGATCAGAGAACAACATGGTCATCACAGCACCAGGGCATGCATGTAGCCTATACTCTAAACTAGAGAGGAACCATGACACACTCACCGACTTGGGGTTGTGGGTCTCGAGGAGTGTGTGGCTTGGCTCCAGTTGGACAGGGCTGACTGCGAGACGTCCCACTCTCTCTCCTCCGCTACCCCTGGCTGAGCTCACAGTGTCACATAGGATTTGCTGGCTGTATTTCACACCTGGAATACAACACAAGTCAGTCCCCAAAAACACAACATCTAGAGATCTGGCCAAGGCAAGTCCAACTTTGTATGAACAGATCACTCATTCTTTGGGAGGCAGTTTTGATTTCACTCTTAAATTTCACTTTGTCTTTAAACTTTGTCCTGCTTGAAGGTTGTTAGGGTATTACCGTGCTCGGGACTTGGTGGAAGGTTGAGGTTGGAAGATGAGGCTGATTGGTTGGTGAAAGGCGTGTCGAGGGCCAGTTTGTGACGGAAGGCCTCCTCTTTGCGGCGGTTGGCGAACCAGTTGTACACCCGAACTTCAGTAACCAGGTTGGAGCCCAGTCCAGCCAGCTGAGAGGGGGACACCCCCCTCTGGAGACACTCTGCCCTGAGAGAGGAAGGGCATACTGATACATGGCTTTACATTTCAAAGGCCCAAACTATCTCTTTGAGACTAGATTTTTTTCCGATTGGTGAATTTAAGCTAGTCAGCTACAGTTATTAAACATAGGTTAGTGTAGGTGTTCGCTCATGCACCAGACAAACCCACCAGGGACACACATGTTTTTCATACTATCATGTCTTTAGATATTGGGTAAAATGACCAGTAGTTTTTCTTTAGAGATACAGCAGTTTCAGCAGTCTTGTGACATATAATAGTTTACTGATCACTGAAAGCCTGTACGTCTACAGCCATGCTAGTGGCTTTGTGAGACCTTACTTGGACACAGCAGTGCTTTGAGCTGTCAGTTAAATGGGACCAAACCACACCCACATAGTCCTGATGCTGCAGATTAGTTTGAACTGTTTTCCTCTCTGACTTTAATTGTTATCGTTGCTAATCTAGTCATATTATATTGTCATAGAGAAATATGTGAGATCAGACATCATGTTTCAGCAAGGTTGTAAAAATAGGTAGAAAATATAACTGTTTGGTCTTAGCGCCATCACTGTATCTCACCTGTTACACTCCTCCACCAACCCCTCTCTCTCCTCCTTGCTGGGGTTCTTCTGTCGTTCATAGGCATGGAAAAGGATCTGCAGGGATGCTGGACCCCACTTGAACCTGTTCCTCCGTCCTTTCTTGGTATCTTCTCCTTGCTCCTCCAGTGATGCAAGGCCATGTTTGGCATTGGTAAACTCTGAAAGGAAGTGGTAGCGTGTTATTCTTTTTCTTTCTTTTCTTTTTAAAATTTTCTGTCTCAGTCTCCTAGAGAACTGACATTTGATGAGTGTGTGAAAAGGTGTGTGTTTGTGAAACATGAACCGTGTGTGAAAGCAGAAAGGAGGGACTTTGCAGCTCCACAGCTGCGTCAGTACTCACGCTGGCTGATCTCGCACTGCTTCTTGACGTACCAGCTGTACAGAGCAGCTCTCTTCTGGTTCTTCATGGGCGTGCCTTTGTTGAGGTGCTGGGAGAGGTGGGACTGGTTGAGTCCTGTGGACTCCACCACCTCTCTCTGAGGGAGGTTGTGCTGCTGCATGTAGCTTTTCACCATTTTTGCAACATGCCAGGGGTCCTCCCTATAAGAGAACGACATCATGTCTGTGTGAACTTGCCTCGTACATCCGCTTGTGCATTTTTATTTATTTAAATCTTCTTGTGTATTTTTATTTATTTACATCTTGTGTATTTTTATTTATTTGACTGATTATTTTCTTTTCCCAAACATTTCTGGGTATTTCTGATAGTTAAACCCCTTCTAGAAAAGTGCTAAACAGGCACAGTTTGTTACAACATTAGATATAAAGCATGGCCACTGAGAGCGAAGTAGAGAGAGGCGTATTGACAGAGAGATAAGGGAAAGCACACAGGGGCAAAGTCCAGCCCTTTCAGATCACTGGAGGGGAAAAAACATGTAAAAGGTTTATGAAGCCTAATTTAACGCTTTCTAACTGTCAAGTCAGGAGCAGTAAAAATACACAAAACTGCAAAGAACCCTAACTTTAACAGATTCAAGTTCACCCCACAAATATTAATTAGGTATTGTATTAATAAAACGTAATAAAATATTTTTAAACAGCCTGTCAAAGAAAATTTTATAACTATATTTTACATTTCAATAAGTTGCCCAATAAAAACTTTGTGTATTATAACAAATATTAATCTTATAACTGAGTGTAGAACTATCACTCATGCGTTGTGTAAACATAATCTCACATGACCAGCCCTACTCCATTAATCTTCACCTATGCGTGTAGCTTATTTATTAAGAAATGGCCAGAGAATAATGATGGAGGTGGGTAATTAGTAACTAGCAAAGGAGGAACCCTCTTTAAATTCGCCTCAGGAGCCAGTTTGCAGAGAGAGACAGGCAGAGAAGCAGGGGAAGGAGGGAGGAATTGGTAAAGAGAGGAGAACCAAGCTTTAGAAGAATAAAGGAAAAAAGAGGTTAACGGGAAAAATTGTTGTTTCCACTCTCAGGTGCTTAGTTTTGATGGTGCCAGAGGTCAAAGAGAGATGGGGGCATCAGAAACAGTGCTGATGACGTGGTGAGGGCATTTTTTAATTTTACCTGATCAGGTCCTATTGGGAGGCCCAGACAAATTGCTGTGTGAGAACAGCAGTTAGTGAGAGATTAAGGTGGTTTTCCTGTTGCCATGGAGCTTCCAGAGAAATGCTCGGATCTACTTACTGCAGTAGCCGGTCGACTTCAACCCTCAGTTTGGCTGCCTCCTCTGGGGGAAACTTCTCCAGCTCACGGAATATGGGCGGTGGGAAATCCATTTCTCCCTCCTCGGAGCTCTCTCCATCCCCCCTCTCTCCCCTCTCGGCGCCAGCGCTCACCCTGTCTTGCTCCAGTTCCCCCATGGCTTGGACCAGGACGTCCCGAGACAGTCCAGATCCCAGCAGGGCCCAGATCAGCTGCTCCTGAAGGGCAGTCAGACGACTCGGCCTCGCCCTGGCTGCCCTGGTAGTATCCTCTCCCTCCATTAGTCTGTTGCCTTTCCTCGCCACTGCCTCGCGAACAAACACTGCTCTCATGTGCACTACCACACTCAAATGAGAGCCAGGCAGCCAGCGTTGGGCCTCATTATATCTGTAGTCCCTCTTCAGCTCCACAGAACGTATACTTTCATTTTCCTCTGTGTTGAATTTCCTCCTGAGCTGTCTGGTTTTAGCTCTCCACCTGCTGTTTTGCTTTCAAAGGTCAATTTTCTTCTTTTTTCTTTTTTTTAACCTTCCTCCTCTTCACCCCCTCCTCCTTACATGCGCCCTGTGAACTTTGTCCTCCCTCCCTCAGTCCCCAACAGTGACCAAAGTGCAATTTAAAAACAATAAATAAATGTGAAGGGATGTTGCTGTGGCAAACAAAGCTGCGAAGGCAAACAGATAACCTCTGAGCGCAGACTTAGAAGACAAAGAAAACATAACAGAAAAGTTGTGAGGTGCAGATATTTCTGATTTCACACTGAAACTGACTTTTGGGGGGAACAAAATCATCCTTTTGTTTGAATTGTGGATATTTCCAAACTTGAATTTTGAAGCATTTGGTTAAAACAGTCAATTGTAGGCCAAGTTTAACACAATAAAGGCACAGACCAACATCAGATTAACTGAATAGAAACATGGCTTCACCTGTGCTATGCGCCACTTGAGAGTGCTGTTGTGTCATCTATACATCAGAGCAGCCCAGTCTGGGAATGTATCTCTGTACTACAGTCACTTAATGTTGTGGGCTATTACATCATTATTATTTTTTATTGTTTTAAAATCAGTATCCTCTTTTAAATTACTTTTACAGTCTTTTTATTTGTTTTTTGTTTCTTTGCATGTATGTGTTTTTATGCTTGTATACAGTTTGCTAAAAAAAAAAAACAAACTCAAAATCCTGCGTAAGTAAAAGTACAGAAGTATTATCACAAAATACTTAAAGTATCAAACCCAAAACTGTGATTTGTATATTATTACATAAGATATTAAATCGTTAATATTGAAAATGAATGTGAAAATTGCATTGTATTTTTATTTTTTCTTGCTGGTTGAGGTGGAGCTAGTTTAAACTTTTTTATGTTTGGTTAGATATTCAAAACCGACATATTAAAATGAAGCCATGTGAAATCAATGTATCTTTAGTGGAGCTGCAAACAATTCATAGACATCAGAAATGTAACCCCAAATAGACACTGATTTATTATGAGAGTACACAAGCCAAAACGCTTGGGGACCTCTGGCTCAGTATTTAACAATGTGTTGTATTTTATAAGCTTGCATGTTTGCATGGAAAAATCTTTATATGAAAAATGAATAGCAATTATATCTGTCAAATAAATGTAGTGGAGTAAAAAGTGCCGTACAACACTTGAATAAGTTACTTTCCACCACTGGTAACATATTTTATGGTTTACTATTCTCACTCTTTGCGTGTGAATATGACTTTGTATCTGTATTGTGACTTTTTTATTTTCCTTGTAAAGCACTTTTTGGTTTGATTAATGCTTCAAGAATAATCTTCTGTTATTACCGCTATGTTATTATTTTACACTTCATTTACTCACCTGTTGATATTGTAACTACTCTCTTATCTTTGTTACCACTCATCTCCACAAACACTCACCTTTCCTTTCATTTTGATTTTGAGTTAAGGATCTTAATGTCACAGAAAACTAAAATAATGTAATTTTAAAACTCACTGACCTGAGCCTCATAATAAAAACCAGCTGTGGGCATGTTTGAACTTTCAGCTTCCCCCACAGGTAGGATAACTAAAGTATTTTTCTTCTTCTCTATGTTTGGTACAGTCTGAGTTTTTTTTGTATTTCCAAATTCAAGATTACTTTGTCTTTGTTTCACCCCCTTGTGTTTTCTTCATTTTTGTTTTTTTTTGTCAAAGAAAGTTGGCTAGAATGATAAGTTGGCAGCAGACTGGAAAGGAAAGAGGGCAAACTGAATGTGAGAAAACCTTTAAGAGTTAATGTAGTCCTTTATCTTTTCCCTCTCTCTTTCAGTGTAAAACGCTCACTTTCTCTGCCTGGATCACCTTATCCCATTCTCAGGTTCAGCCTATCAGCACCTTTTTGTGTGGAGCTGGTGTTACCCCACCCCACCCTTGGGAAGATGGCATTATACTGTATTTGGAAGGGTAACAGAGCTCCCTCTATCTCCCTGAGACATGCCACTGACCTGTAATTAAGTCCCATTGTACTATTCAGAGGAAACTCCTCACCAAACCGGACAGAGGGCAGTGTGTGTGGATTTCCAACAGCTCAGATACCGCTGTGACTAATGCTCCACCACACAAGCTGGGTTTATCAAAAAGGACCACATGCAGCACACATTAGAGCTTGCATTTTCTCTCTACACAGAAACTCAAAGCTATGTTGATTGGTAATGACATACAATCCACACTGTCCATCTCTCATTAGTGAGCCATTGCTGGCTTCTCTGTATGTGTTCTCACTGCTAGCTCTCTCTCTGTCTCTGCCTC
The DNA here is from genome assembly GCF_002260705.1 of Seriola dumerili. NCBI lineage: Eukaryota > Metazoa > Chordata > Actinopteri > Carangiformes > Carangidae > Seriola > Seriola dumerili. The sequence continues at coordinate 7,876,550 of NW_019174272.1, read as the reverse complement.
AGCCTAGTCCCCACCACCACCTCATCCACAACCCCATCCCCAACCCCGCCATTCAACCCCATTGATCATGCATGCAGAAATTTAACACACCCCTTAATTCCTGTCCAAATAGCGCCTGTCCCACTTCCAGAGCTTCATCTGCTCATCTGCAGAGGGTAGAGTCGGCCTGTGAGCGGGCAGGACACACTCAGTGAGAATGAACTGTGTTAGAGAGGACAATCACAAATCTAAATCTGTGCCCAAACATCCTGCGTTACACACTCTCAGCTTGTAGTGGTGCTCTGAAACACAGACGCATTGTGAGGACATAACCAGCACTATTTCTGCTTGTTCCTATGTGTTTCAGTGTCAGCATGCACAAAAAGCTCCTAAACTCCACAGACTTCACACTGCAAACTTTGCAAGAAACTCTGAGCCTCAGGTAGGACAGCATCCATTTTATACCCGCAAGTCAAAGCCGCCATTGTCTTTGTTTGAATTGCTCAGGCTATTGATTGGCCTTAACGTTGGTTACCAGGTCACATGTTGAGTCAGTGTTGAGAAGATTAGCCGAAGCTGGCTTTGGTACTAATTAAATACTTAAACCCCAGCAATGAATGAGCGCACAGCACACAAACCTCCTGCTATACCACATAGCATAAGCCTGTTTGCATTATGGAAGTTGCATGAAGACAGACAGACACATTGCGAACGGTGATATCTAAAGCTGCAAACAACAACACTGATACAAGCCGGCTCTCCATAGACATTCACTTGAAATGATTCAACAAGAAGCCCAATGATGAATAGGAAAAGCTAATGAAGTTAGCTAGTAGATTAGCTAATATCAAGATATCAGCAAAGAGGATGTGAAACCATGTGCAAGCACCTCAGAATCACTAGTATATTAAAGGAGTAGTGTGACTTTATATTAGTGAGAAATAGGCTATATAAGGAAATGTACTTGATATTATTTAAACAGGCAACTGGAGGTGAGGATTGATAACCTGTTTCCTAATTCTGAGTGGTGGCCAATAGTTGTGAAACTGATTCACTCTGTGTCCTGATTGTTGCACTTTTAGGTCAACACAGCACTAATAGAGCAGCCTACCACCTGTTGAGAGTAAGTTATGTCTGTATTGTTTCTTACCAGATCAAAGTAACAGGCACATGATATTCATTAATATTTACATGAGGTGTGTCAGACTTTCACTGTAATGTGTAACACGTCATCACTGACGTTGCATTTTTTTTTTAAAAAGCACTCTCTAAACGGGTTAAGAGATAATGGCAATGATTGTAAATTGTGCCTGTTAACACTTTATTTAAACTAATATGGAAATTGCGTCAAGTTAGTCAAAACTATCCAGAATTTGAGAGGAAGCAAGGAGATTGTACCTTCATAATAAAAGCTTAATGTCTGTCAAAGCAAATACAGAGGTGAAGTTGAAAACTTCAAGCTATGAGAATCAGTTTTGAATTACTTAAGGTTTATATTTATGTTTTGTTCACTTTCAAGATGTTTTTTCAGTATGGTTGTTTTTACCAAGTATGCTTCCTGTCAAGTCGATCAGATCAATGTCTTTGTAAAATATGTTTTCGCTTTAAGCTTTATCATCATACAAGCTATTTTTTTTTCACTTAAAGCTGGTCATACCTCCCACTTTGACATAAAATAATATGGAATTTGCTGCAATCCTTATTCTATAAATTAACTCCAAAGACTGGTGAGCAGGACTCACAGTTTGTCCAAGGAAAGACCTATAAGCTACTGAGCATTCAGAACTAAAACAAGCGAGTGAAATTGTAATTCATTTATATGTATTCTCTAATTGATAGAGAGGGAATGTGTGTTGTTTGGATACTTTATATGGCTTCAGTTAGTTACCTCATTTAAGCTAAATAATCAACAATGAAATTTAAGGGGCAGCAATATATTATGCAAATTAATTTTAGATTACTTTGAAGTATTTTAGCAATAAAGAATAAAATTACGAAATCAAGGACATTTTGGACACTGTACTTGAAGTTCCCTTATTTAACATTTATAAGCGGTATAAACCTTCAATAAATGGTTGATAGCATGTGTCAATGTAGTTTATCAATGCTGTATTAATAATTTGACCTGACATGTTTAGAAATGTTAACTTGGGAGACTGAATGTCAAGTGTTACCAACATGTACTTTGGACATTTATGCACATGCACATTCCAATAGGCTTATATTTTGAAAGGTTGAAACGGAAGCGGTGCGGTTGATGACAGCATTATTGACGGCGGAGCCGCGTGCCTCCGTGGTGGGATGAGAGGCAGCAGCGGGGACTGACTGGAGGAGGTGGAGTCTGTCCCAGCCTGCATCTGGCCCGCTCCCCTCTCTGTCACCCCGGGCCAAACCCGCCCAGCTCCTCTCACTCACTCTCCGCCTGTTTTCCCGCACGGCTCGGCCCGGACACACACACACGGCACTCACTCACGCACCCAGCGAGGACAAGGAATGGAGACGGAAGGGAGCCAGAGCAGCCTGTCCACCACGGACTCCCCTCACGACCCCTGGTAACGAAAAACTTTTTTTTAATTCCCTCTTTCGTTCCTCTGCTCGTTCACCTCAGTAACAAACCTGGTATTCTGCGAGGGGACTCTGGTTCGCAGCCACACTCACACACACCTCCACACTGAGAGCCTTCATGTAAAACCAGAGATGATACACTCTCACACACACGTCTGTACCTCCACCATTACACTTTCAAACCCTGAATCACAACTTTGTCTTTCCTCTGTAACCCTATAAATATTAAACTCACGCAACGCTCCTTTAATGAATATGTAAATATAGATATTTTCTCTGTTTTTTTCCACAGCAAAATGTTCATAGGTGGACTCAGCTGGCAAACAACACAAGGTAAATCTTTTTCCACCACTTGCTCTCATAAAATGCCACCATGTCTGCAAAACCCTGGCGTGGGTTTCATGGAACCAATAGCACTCCATTTGAAAAGCTGTATTTCTTATTATTTCTCTTACTTTGAATCCCTTTATTTATTTTCTGTTTTTTAAGTTTTACATATGAAACCCGCTCCAGAATGAATGCCCCCATTCAGAGCTGCCATAGAGTAAATGTGTGATTCTTTAAATCTTATTAAAAAGCCTGAAATTAAATTATTTAGGTTGTGTTAAGATGAGAAATTTAGGTTGGAATTATTGTGCAATTTTAAGCCTTTTGGGCCCTGATCATTTTGTGTTTGACACATTTAACTGAAAAATGCATGAACTTTTGGTAAAGGAAATCTCAGCAGGGTGAAAAAGTTTGCCCCTGTAGTCAAACTCCTCTAACTTTTTATTAAAAAGTTGTCATCTGTTTTTAACCTCTTCATTCATCCACTAACGGGTCTTGTCTCCGCCTTGTTTTGTTTCCCAGAGGGTCTGAAGGAGTACTTCTGCAAGTACGGCGAGGTGAAGGAGTGTATGGTGATGCGAGATCCGGTTACTAAGCGCTCGAGGTGAGGGTAGCTGTAAGCCCGGCTCCTCTGCCGGAGCTGAAAGTTTATATGACCTCCGTGATTCCTTACCGCTCAAAACGTATCATTACATGTCAACATCAGTTTCTGTGTCATTAATACCGCCTCCCTCCCTCCCTCTCCCTCTCCCTCTCCCCCTGATGTCTGCAGAGGGTTCGGATTCGTCACCTTTGTTGATCAGGCCGGCGTGGATAAAGTTTTGGCCCAAACCAGGCACGAGCTGGACTCCAAAACAGTGAGTTCTCTGTATTTACTTCCCACCACCAGCTAATCCCATTGCTTAGTGTTTGATTAGTGGATTTTCCAATAATCCGCTAGAGAGGTGTAACATTGCTACATTTTAGTATGTTTACTAAGGTCCCACCGTGCTGATGTTTTCCTCTCGCCATGTCTGTGTCCGCTGCCACACCTCACATGTGAGCACGTTACATGATAAAGTCAGTAGCCGACAGTGGAGACACATGGGAGACTGAGCTCTCTCTTTGCTCTGCAGCCAAACAGGCAAGGAAATGTCACCCAGTGTCAATTTCCATAGAAACAAGGGGAACTGGACGGGGTTGCATTCACTGCCAATCTTTGATTTGGTCTCTAGGAAGAGTGAACCAAAACTTTCTTTCTGCTTTTTTTTTTCTGTCCCCAAGGGGCAGAATTGACGCTCCCCCCCCCCCCCCCGCCGCCCCCCGCCCCCGCCCAAAAAAGAAAGTTTCTCAATGGAGACAAGTGAATGCAACCTGAAACCATCAAGGTGTGAAAGAAGCAACAAACAAACTGCTCGCAGCTTACTGTTGAAAGAATAAAACGGTGAATGTAACGATAGAAAAGTCACCGTGACACATTCAGGCCCTTTCACCTGTGTGAATTGTAACTTAAAATGCATTAATTGCCTGTGTTGCAGAGTGTGTGTGTGTGTGTGTGTGTGTGTGTCTTTTTGTCAGTAATGAATGTGGGCTGGTCTGGGAACAATGTGGCCCGTTGGTCGCCATAGGGACCACTGCCCCCGCCTCTCTCCTCAGTGGGAGTGGTGATGGCTGCGGGTTAGTCACTGTATTGAAATGAGGGGAGGCTATTTCTTCTTTTTCCCTTTTGTGCTCTGAGCGATGCACCTTCTCCAATCTCTGGAGCATAAGTGGAGGTGCTGAAGAGGGAAATAGAGAAGAAGAAGACGAAGAAAAAAAAAACAAACAGGTTATTTGCTGTAGAAAGTTGCGAGGAAATGAGAATTTTTTATTATGAATCAGCAAGGTGGAAGTTGTTTGATAGAGAAGTCGAACTGAATTTAGTTTTTCTTGGTTTCCCCAGCGCCCTACTGCTATAATGTCACTTGCAGGCATGACAGCTATGACAAGTAGCGCTATCATGGTTGGACGCCACTAACTCGCCATGGGGTTTGTTTCCATAGTGACCCCCCCCCTCCACAGTTGAAGAATGGCTCTGTCACAAAAGAAAAAAAGAGGAAGATAACAATGCACATCATTTACAATCATTTGGTGGATACCAGAAATCAAGACTGCATAAACAGTTGTGGTGACAGAGAGTGGAGGTCATGATACTGACAGTCTATCCTCACATCGCCTCCTCTGATAAGAAACCTATCGGCTTGATTCATGATGATGAGTCCCTCCTTTTTAATTTGAGTTTTCCCCTCACAACTTGTGCGTGCGTTAACTCCCCGCAGCCTCGTGGGCCGTGGCAGGGCCCCTTGTGGCTGGCAGTTGGGTGTGTCGGTGGCGTTTGGTGGGGGGCTGTGGCAGCCTCAGAGAGTGTGTGTTTGGCGTGGAGAGGGCTCAGTGATCAGCCACAGGGGTTGGATGGTGAGTAGAGTAGGCCTTTTAGACTACTCACCCTGCCCCCCTCTCCCTCTCCCTCTCTCATGCAGACAGGTTATCCTGTTAGAGAGGGGAGAGAAAAGTTCTCCAGTGGCAACAGAAAGAATGTGCCATGCTGTGACCGACTGAACCGCTCCGGCACTGGAATTAACAGAGCTTTGCACAGCCGAGAGGCTAAAGAGCAAATACAGTGCTGCAGAGGAATTTATTGGTACTTATTGTGTTGAAGGACAGATGCGGCCCGGTTTTGACCAGTATAGGAAGCCAGGTTTTACTGGGATTTATGTAACTGCCGCTCTGTTAGTCGCCCCTCTGGGTGCCCTCCCAGTTTCCTGCTATCTGTAAAGTTAGTGACGGCCGATGCAAACTGCACCTTTGTGGGACAAAGTTTCCATTCAACTGCAGCTCTTGAGGCACACAGAGGAGAGTTTTTTCAACAAAGTCAGAGTCGCATTAGGCATATTTGTGGCCCTCATTAACCATTTCCATGCTGACCTGGGTAGAAAGATGAGGAGGTGGCGGGGGGGGGTGGGGGGGAGTGGGGGTGGTGGCAATGCAGGATAACCCCATCTGTGATTAGTATGGCTCTTCTAACTAATAGGATTGGAGTCAACAAGCTTGAGTTGTTCCTCAGGGCTGTTGAGTGCTGCCCAATCGGCATGTTGCATTATAAGTGTGTTCCCGGCTCAGGTGGTGACAGGCAGCGCGCTCAGCCAACTGTTGCATAGCTGGGACGTAGTTGGTCAAAGTGGATTGCCCTGATTTCATAAACCTCTCTTGGAATTATGTTCAGCTTCCTCCCCGTTACCTCGCTGTGAGCGCAGAGAGGTTAGGTCTCTCTTTAAACTATGCTGACGCCTCAAAGTGACTCCATGTAGGAGAAAGTTATAGATCCCCTCCAGATACGACATATAATGACATGAAAACACTCTGCTGGGGATAATTATTTCTGACTTTCCACAAAATTGCAGCTACTTCTTCATCCTTAGTGAAAAACCTTGAATGTATGAATATGCTAATATGTTTTGTTTCAAAAGTTTAACTGCTGGACACAACATGTCTTATAAAATAAAGCCCATTCCCAGTGTATGTGACCTAAGATACATATTGGACCACGATTGGCTGCTGAAGTAGTTGTGATGTCACAGATCCTGCTCGTACGTTCAGATTTTAAGTAAACGCAAAGAAGCATTTCCCCTCCTGCCTGTTAGCATCAAACTCTGCACAATGAAGCTCAAACGTCCAAGTGAAGTGACAACAAGCAAAACACATTTTGAAGCGGGGGGGGGGAGGGGGGTGGTGGTGGTGGTGGTGGTGGTGGTGGTTTTAAACACATCTCTGCTGTGATCAACATTTTTTTTATCCCTGAAACAAACCGATTTCATTAATGCCGCCACTTTATCTGTTTAACGTCCACAATTTCCTCCCTGCGAATGTGCTGTGTGCTGCCATGTGTTTGATTTTGTTTGTTTGTGTGTGTGTCTGTTTGTTTTTGAATGTGCACAGGAGTGTTGGACATCAGGAGGGTTGGTGACCGGAGGTGACTATCAGAGTAGTCTAGCCACCATAGAAACTAAACAGTAGACTCTGCATCTGATCCTCCAGTCTTAGCCTATAGTCTTCTCACTCTGCTCTCTAGAACAAAAGAAAAAAAGAAAAAAAAAAAAAAACTTGCGGTGATGTCAACTCTTATTAGAAACAACACTGTTACCCTGACTCTGGTAAACGCATGTGGTTTACCATAGAGGCTCTAGCTCTCTACTGTAGTTCAACTCTACCCTCTCATGGTTACGGACTAATCTTAGCGCTGTACTGTCTCACCATCTGTTAGTGTAACAGCAGTACAGTGTGGAGTAGTCTAGTTGTTCTCTAGCTCTATTAGACCAGTATAGACTAATATAGAGGTCTCAAATTTCAATTTTACAGCCTGTCTATGATTGCATTCTCATGGCATGGTGTGGTTCTCTCTCCAATCTTAACCTTGGTGACATTCAGTGGGCTCAGCCTCATTATGGATCAGTTCTGTTGCATTGTTTTGTAGCAGTAGTGCTAAGATTAATATCAAAGGAGTTACACTGCTAAAGAAAAGTGAAGTGTGTCCTTTTTCCTGGATGCAAATGTAAGGAGCTGCAGGGCAGAGGACGATCCGGATCAGCTGAAAGTGCACAGGACGATGAATAGTCCCTGTTGTGTTGTCGTCATCATCACTTCTGTCCAAAGCTGAGGGAGGCAAAAACAAACAAACACAAACAAACAAAATTGGGTGGATCTGCTGTCAGTGTGGTGTGATTGACAGCTCCCTCTCCTCCGTCCCGTCCCATCCCATCCCGTCCTCTTCTCCCTCCTTGTCCCTCTCTCTCACTCTCTGTCTGACACACTTGTCCTCCCTCCTCGCCGAGGTGAGGTGTGTTTGTGATTGTAGTGCCTGTGTGAGATTCCAGGAGATCACATGTCACATGGTAGTGACGAGAGAGGCAGGGGTTCACTGGACATTCCCAGGCATTCCACCTGAGCACAACAGCGTGCACACACACACACACACACACACACATACACACACACACACACACACACACTTACATGTATAAGTACGTCAAAAGTGCATGTGTGTACGCCATTCACATCATTCACACACTGGAATATAAACACAAGCAAACATACAAAAAAACCTGTGGAATAATAACACACTCGCTTTCATGTTGCACACACACACACACACTGATAATAACCTGACTCTAGAATGTAGAGCAGGCGCCACCTAAATTCAATTTACACACGATTTTTAAACAAGTTTTAAACAAGTGTCTTTGCTTCTAATTAGCCTGAAATGATTAGTTGATTGATCGATTATTAAAATTAATTAAGTTATTTATCAGGAAACGCTGCCAAACATTCACTGGTGTCAGCTTGTGAAATATGAGAATACGATGCTTTATATCATTATAAACTGATCACCTTTGAATTTTGCACTGCTGGTCAAATAAAAGACCAGTGTTTGGAGCAATCTTTTATAGCTTCACGGTAAATGAGTTAATCAAAATAATAATGGAAATAATGAGTCTTTGTAATATAAATAGTCTAATTTACAAAATGAAAAAAAAAACAGAAATCTGCATAAGAAAAATTCTGATCAGTGATCAGTGAGGCTGAGAGTCATTTGAAATGTTTAAGGATTTTGGTACTGATACAAAAATGGTATTTTTTTTCAGAATATGTTAATTTGAGAAATATAATGTTTCTCTGTCTTCTAAAAAGCACATTTTCAAATAATGTATTTTGGCTAAACAGAAGCAGCTGCACAAAAGCTCTAAATACTTTAAATGAAATACTGTCTGAAATTGACAAAATTATGCAATCAAAGAATCAGATGATCAGTAATGTGATCAAATTTGATGTCAACTTTCCGTACTTGAGTTTTTGGTTTTGTGGTATGACCTCACTCCAACAGAAAAATAAAGTTTGATAGTGAGCCCTGATGATCCAACTAGAGCAGACATCATCTACCACTACATCACTGTTGTTACAGGTTCACACACACTGACATCACTGTCAGACACATCAACATACAGCAGCAGTACGTTCAGACCAGGATGTAGTCTGCTGTCTGAAGCAGGTGATAATGAGAAAACATAACCGTCTTTTGATCTCAAACTGTATTGATTTGAGAATATACGGTCCATTTGATGTCAACTTCATCTAGATTTTCCTTCACAACTATAAATGGTGTTGTTGTGTTTATCAGCACTGCGGAGTCCGGGTATGATAAGCCCTAAAAAAAACAAAAACAGGTGTCTTTGACATCATTGCTTTGATTTTGGACGTGTGAATGCACTGTGTTAGGCCAAGAGGAGTGTAACATGGATATATTACACCTTCATTGATGAGTTATTAAATGAGGGTGTGATGTCAGCGTGCACCGACAGGCTGATGGTTTATCTCTGTCATGACACAACACTAATAACCAGTCCTCTCTTCTTCTCTATTCTCTCCTGCAGATTGATCCAAAGGTTGCATTCCCTCGCAGAGCTCAGCCCAAGGTGAGTGGATCTGTCTCCTCGTGTTAAGTTGTGTGTGCATTGTTTGCATCAGGTTAGTGTGTGTTGAGTGTTTCAGTCTCTTATCTGGGCTAATGCCCCGTAATCTGATGAACATGAGCAGCGCTGACATCACTGAACTGTTATGTGATTGTGTGTTAACAAAAACTTTCTCGACTTCAGAATCACAGCATTGTCAAACCGACCTAATTGTCTGTATTGTATTTCAAGTACACTCTGTCCAGATCTAAGGCGACTTGTCTTTTCCATTCACAACAACACAGTGGGAAACCGGAAGAAGCTTTATGAGACAAGCAGCACAAATAAATACTGGTAGTGAGTTATAACATTTACTTCAGTACGCCAGATTTTCAAAAAATAGCTGCTTCATAGGTTGTTGCATGGCTGGTGATCCATTATGTTTACCAGAAGCTGCAATGTGTGAGCAAAGGCATTCACATACAGAAAAATAAAGGCAAAATGAGCCATGCATAAAAATGCCAACAAAAACCACCAGAGTTACTAGTATCAGAAATCAGGTATCGGTGAGTACGTGAGTCTATGCATCGATCAAATACCACCTAATTTATTATCAAACTTTACTGCTTCACACCCAGAAATCAATTCTTCTTCCTCTAAAAACAGTAGCCTATACGAGAAGTTGGACCGTGCAGCCACTGGCAGCTACTGTTTTAGAGCAGCGAGGAAGAACTGGTTTCTGGTAAATAGTGTAACGTTAGCCGTTAGCAAAATGTCAGCAATTTGGCAATATGTTGCACTGGAAAGTCCCACCAGGAAAAAGGCAACGTGTCCAGTATGTGAGGCTTTAATATTGAAGGGTGGCACAGGTGTTAGGACAACTAGTGTAATAAATGTTATTTATTCCTAGATTTATTATTTCATGATTAAAAGTCAAATTAGATAATAAGAGAAAGATTCTATGGCGTTCATGTATCTGTTTGTGTTTTACAAAGACACATCACATCCATACAGGGTTAGTGGTATACAGCTGTTAAAATAATTTTTTTAATACAGTGGTATCAGATCGGTAGAAGTTCAGGTATCTGAATCAGTATTGGGAAGGAAAAAATAGTGTCAGAACATCTCTACAAATCACTGAAATTGCTTGATTTTGCGACTCGTAGCTTGAGAAAACAGCACAAAAGAGTGGTGAACCCTGTGGAAAAAAAAGTCAAAATTTTTTGAATAGTTGTGATCCAAAGTCACAGTTTGACGTTGAAAAATATTACATTGGCTACATTAGTAAATCATTTCTGTTTTGTTGTGTTTGTGTATTGTAACGTAACTTTAACAGGCCTCCAGTGTTATGTGCTTAAATCTGGCTAACAACCGGTTTCCATGTATTTGTTTCCTCAAAGAAATAAAAGTGGCCTTTGCTGACTCAGTCACAGTCACACTTACAGCCTGCAGCCTGACTGAAAACTATGCTGCTACAGGCTGCTTGTCTTCCACTTTGTGTGACTGAGCAAACTCTCGTCACAAGCAGCTGTGAAGCAAAGTGGACCATCAAAACTACAGGTGTCAAGGGGTTAGCTGCAGAGTGTTGGCTTTGTGTCCAGGAAATAGTGTCATTTATTCAATGATTTAGTGCTTCAGGTCAGCAAACATCACAGAAGAGACGGACAGAGGTAATATTAAGAAGAATTGAGATGTGCCTTGGGCTTCAGAGGCTGGAGCCAAACTGTGCTTAACAATGGCCCCTATGAACCCAACTTAAAAAGAAAAATTATATTGACAGTAAACTAAATATTTATATGGACTGTTTTGCTCTCAGGCCTTGAGATGGGCATTCTTCACTGTTTTCTCATGTTTTGTTTTTGTATGGAAAAAATATTCGGCAGAATCAAATCAAATTTTCTATGATGAAAATAATTGTTAGTTGCAGCCCTAATATCTCATCTAAATTAGCTTTTAATGGGAGATAATGATTACACTGATGTGTTAAGTGATGTGGATTTGGCGGCATTTGAATCTAATAATACAATAGTTTTATTTCAAAGTACTGAAGTAGTAAAGTGTTTGGAATTGTTGTAACCTTTACAGCACCTTTCTGGACAAATATGCACGTTTTAAATAGATCGTTAAATGAAAATTGTAACGGAGAGAAAAAGTGCATCATCAGTGCTTTTCCTTCTCTTACAGTTGGTGACTCGAACCAAGAAGATCTTTGTGGGAGGCCTGTCAGTGAACACAACTATCGAGGATGTCAAGCAGTACTTTGACCAGTTTGGGAAGGTGAGCGACTTTTAAAAGAGAGTGTGAAAGCTGCTGTGGTGTCAGCTTGTGGTCAAAATGTCATGACGAAAAAACAGCAAGGTGGGTCGACATAAGGATCACTGTCACTTAAAATGGACTCACATAAGTTTGTCCTGGTGGGGGTCAGTGCAATAACAAATCAGCAGCTTAGAAACACGTAGTGCTGCACTACACCAGCTCCGCAGAGTCTGACTCACCCCTAATTCTCGGAGAAAAACTTCACTTGGAGTCGAGCGACTGCCTGGAAGTGAAGGAGTTACTGCGGGGAAGAGGAGGAGGAGGAGGGCGAGATGGGATGGAGAGAAAAGGCTTGAAGAGGGTAGGAAGGGAAAAATAACGAGGCTGAGAGGCTCCGAGAGCAGCAGGCGAAGTTGGGGGGACTAGAAGAGGGAGCAGAGAGAGAGAGGGGGGAGGAGGAGGGAGAGGGAGGGGGGAGAAAAGTTTTGTAGTGAGTGTGTGGTGATGGTGAGGAAGGAGGAGGGATTATCAGAATCTGAATTAATCTGATGTAACAGCTGCTCCTACCCACAACCCCCTCTTGGCCCGTTACCGTGGTGACCAGGCTTGCCCATTGTCCCCAAGTAATTCTGTGGGTAAGGGGGTTTTGTTCTGGAGGAGGAGGGATGAGGTGGTGTTCGGGGGTGTTAGCATGAGTGTGTGTGTTGGGTGGGGGTTAACTCAGGAGTTTAGTAACAAGAAATACAAAGTCGACTAATTCTCAAAAACCTGCAGACTTACCCCTGAACTTTTACATCATTTCCTTAATGTGTTTGTGTTTTTACAAAAAATATATTTCTACATAAAGTTTTGCCCAAGTTTCCTATATCGTGAAGCCTGTGAAAGGCACGAGGCAGAGAATAGATGATGGGCTGACAAAGGCACTGACAAGGGAGGGAGGGCCTGATTGAGAGAGGTTTGCAGAGGCATAAGAGAGGGAACTGGGGCAAAGATGGGGTGTATGTGCATGTGTGTATGTGTGTGTGTGTGTGGGAGGGGGGGTTACGAAGGCCATTATGCCTCTGTACAAAGCTAGACAAATATTTTGTTAGTTTGCTCAGAAGTTATCTGCATACTGGAAGTTTCTGGATTGCTCCAAATCCTCGATGTGTATAAAGAAATCAATGATATGTGTGATTTAAGTGTCATGTGACTTTTGGTTCAAAACAAATCAAACAAAGCAATAAAAAAAAAAACAAAAAAAAAACCAATTTTTTTTCAGTGGATTTCGGATGGACAGTCTACGGCACAAGCCCTTGAAACTTTTCAAAGTCAAGCATAGGAAGACTCTTCTCGTTTTAGCTGTCGCGTTTCCGGCTGCATGGCGCTTTTTTTTTTCAGTGCCAAAGGTTTGGCCTCCAGTTTCTCTGTGCTCCCTCCTCAATCATAACGTCTAGATGAATTTTTGCCGAGAGAGATATCGAGGGATGGACGGTGAAATGTAGGCTCCAGCCATCCATGGAAGTTCCTGATTAGACTGCCTCACTGGACCTTTTGTGTCCCGTCCTGGTGAGGACAAAGGAGCGCGGAGAGGGATGGGCAGGGGATAACAGGGAAGATGAGAGGTGGAAAAAAAAGGATAAGAGGGAATATTGTCCGGCAGTGCGCCATTAAAATGCCCAGTGGTTGAAATATCGAGCAATGATGTGCAATGAACTCAGTTTGCGGTATTTAAGAAGAGCTGTGGGCGTTGTTGTGATGTTTTGATAGCGTCCAGGTTCAGTTGATGTTGGGATTGTGTGCGTTTCTGTGCGTTTGCATTGTTCAGCCTGTTTTTGTGGCTCAAATTGAGATCGTAGCATGAAAAATGTGTCCTGGCTATCTTGATCCTACTCTTCATACAATGCATCATTTCAAATTTGGCCAGTCTGTGGACTTTCTACTTGGATAAAAGTGTTTTTGCAGAGATCCAGAGATGACCATGTTGCAGGCGTTGAGTAAATGTCATGCTGGAAGGAAGCAGTGACTTGAGAGGCATCAGAGTAACAGGTCCTCTTTCAAACTGACACTCCTCACTCACCTTTGACCTTTCTGTAGGCAAACTGCCCTTAGGGGTCCACACACACACACACACACACACACACACACACACACACACACTCACTAACTCACTCACTCACACACTGTGTGCTAGTGTGTGTGACTATGTGGCTATGACAAATTATTCAGTGGACCATATCCAGTAAACTTATTATAGACTGAGAGCACAGATTTATTTACCAAATGTTTATTGGGACCTCTGTGTGGAGTATAAACATGTCAGCTTGTGGCAAGAGACGGGGGGAGAGAGGGAAAGAAAGAGTAGGTCAACTTTGACATAAGAAACTGTGTGTGTGTGTGTGTGTGTGTGTGTGTGTGTGTGTGTGTGTGTGTGTGTGTGTGTGTGTGTGTGTGTGTGTGTGTGTGTGTGTGTGTGTGTGTGTCTGTGTGTGTGTGTGTGTAGAATAGACACCTGTGTCTTTGCTCTATAAAGGGAGCCTGGGCTGGAGGGAGAGGTCAAAGGGAGAAGAGGAGGAGGAATTATGGCTGACTGTGCCAACAAACAAAGCCTCCAGGCCTCTTTGTTCTCGTCTCCCTCTCCCTTTGTCTCTTCTTTCTCCTCCCTTTCCACTTTGACCCAATCCTTTTTTTTTTCTTTCTCTCTCTTACAGGACTCTCTGTGCTCTCTTTCACCATATCTCCACCTGTCGCTATTCCTCTCCCTATCAGCTCTCCCCTCTCATCGAGTCTCCACCTGCCCACAGGATTCACCTTCCTGCTTGTGACTGGCTAATTTCTTTGTGTGTGTGTGTGTGTGTGTGTGTGTGTGTGTGTGTGTGTGTCAGTGTTTCTCTCTTTGCGGCCCTCTTTGTCTCACTGGCACTCTCCCACTATTCATAAAGCATTTTTGATGTTGGCTTGAGCTCTTTTATAAGGACTTTTTGTACAGTTGCCATGGGAATGTCAAACTTTGGAGGGGAGAAAGGGGGCGGATTATGTGATCTCTGTGAGAAGGATTGTGACCAGGGCAGTTCAGCAGCAAACGCAACTTCCAACTTTCCGTGCCACTCATTATGTCTGTTTGCCATGTACAGTATTTCTTCCAATTTCTCCTGTCTTTGCTCCTCTGCTCTCCTCTTTGTAACCTGTCGCTTGTCTCCAGTCCCCTCCCTCCCTCTCTCCCTCTTCCCCCTCCTTTCTGTCCATCTGTTGCTGAGCCTCCCTGCAGAACTTGAGAAGGGCTGAGGTCAGGCAATATGCCGCGTGGCAAGAGAACGCCACATTAAAATACTGTGTTGTGTGTCTCCCCCCAGGTCGACGATGCCATGCTCATGTTTGACAAGACCACCAACAGACACAGAGGTGAGACGGGCTGATTCTCTCCGTCCGTTCATTCCCTACATCTCTATCTTTCCTGTCCTTCTCTTCCGAAGTTTACTACTCTTCCACCAGTCCTTCCTGGGTGTCTATTGATCCCCCCCACCCCACCCACCCCACCCTCCACAGGCCTCCTTCCTGTGGGCTGAGCTGGAGGAGGCGAACGGGGCTAGTCTAATTAGCCAGTCCGTTAATCGGGATCAGGATAAAGCCTCCTTAAGCACCTCCTCCCCACCCGAGGACTGATCGATTATGACAGCCTACCAGCTTTGCCCGGGCCTTCTGGCCGGGAAGGGAGGGAAGAAAGGATGAGTGCAGAATAGCAGCATTGAAAGGTGGGGGAGGGGGGCAAATGTGTTAAGCGGCTATTACAGCGCTGATTACTGGAGACTATTAGCTATGCCACTGCACAGACAGGCCTACTGTCCAAATCCAACATACTGTGTGAAATTTTGCCACTCACAAAATTTGCCTCGTCCTCTCCAGGGTTTGGCTTTGTGACATTTGAGAACGAGGATGTGGTGGAGAAAGTCTGCGAGATCCACTTCCACGAGATCAACAACAAAATGGTGAGTGGCTGTGACCGTGACAACGCTCTGATGTCATCATTTCACTCAGAGACTAGAGGCACTCAGATGTAATTTGTCTGGAAACAGGTGGAGTGTAAGAAAGCTCAGCCCAAGGAGGTGATGTCCCCCACGGGCTCAGCCAGGGGGCGCTCTCGGGTGATGCCCTATGGGATGGACGCCTTCATGCTGGGCATTGGTATGCTGGGTAAGTTCGTATTGATCAGGACAGGAAGGATGTTGCTGTACACCTGAGCCTGACGAAAACTATTCCTGCATTAAGTCCCCAGCTGCCTTAAAGGTCACATGGTGGCTCATGGGGAGAGGGCTGACCACTGAACTGGGCTGCTCGCCTCAGCTTGTAGCTTTGATTATCTAGACCTGAGACTTTAGAAGGGACCAAAAAAGTGGCGGTAATAAAAAAATAAATAAATGTACTGATTTGTAGAAAAATATTTCCAAACTGCTAATTAATTGTATATATTTATCTATATATATTTGTTTCAGGCGTGTTTCATAATGTTCTCATTTTACATTTAAGTTTTAATTTTACGTTTTTAATTTTTTACGTATTTTGAGACTCACAGATGAAAAGCAAGTGGTCACAATAGAAGCAACATAGGCAAGACTTTTTGGTCAAGATTAAAAAAGTTCGATCTTACATTTCGCATAATGCAACCCCTCTAACCTCATACCTCCAGTTTGAAAGTTTAAAAGTTTCTTGGTCTCATTTTACAACAATTTTCACCACCAACTTAGTCGCACTCCTCATGACCAGTAGAATGAATGTCACATGTAAAGTTAGTGACAGTTCCCATCTTCTCGTTGCCTTGACCATTATCACTACATTATTACTGTGGTAGGCCCAACTCGTTAACAGATTCACAAGTATTCACAGTCGTCAGGACCTGTTTGTGGATCTGAAGCTAACACCAATACCACCACCTACTGTTCAGTGTGAGAACTGCACCTTTTTCTTCAGTATTTCAGTTCTTCCATTCGACAGTACGGACACCACTACATATTCAAAAAAATTTAAATAATAATAATTAATTAGTTGTGGCATCTTGTGGTGCTGGATTATCTTATTTTTACCCGTCTGAATGCTGCTCTGAGGTCAGTTCTCCAGGTGGCAGGTTGTGTACAAAGACAATCTCTGTGTAATGTGCACTGGTGAGAGTGAAACAGAAGACAAAGACAGTAAGCTGCTCAGGCCTGTCCCAGTGAAGAAATCCAGACCACAGGTGTAGAATATCACCCACCTGCATTTCACACACTGTGCAGGGCTTCACTTAGGGGGCAGCACAACCCACACAACCCACACACACCCACACACACACAATGGAAAATCATTCATTTTACAATCAACATTTTACATAGTATCAGAATAAATGCAAATAGATTCACTTTTTTTCCCACACACATAGAACAAACAAAAAAGATTGCAGCACATTTGATAACCATTTTACAGCCTGGCTCTTCCAGAGGTTTTCTCTTATAACATTAGCTTTAATTATTTACAACTGAACATGGGAAGCTTAGATACTACAAAGGGTTAAATGGGGGAAAGAAAGAAGGCAAAAGAAAAAAAAGGATAAAGAACAAGGTATTCGATCCAAAAACACATTATACTCTCCCTTATTTATTCTCTCAAATCAGTTAAAGTCTGACCTTACAGGTTTGATGTACTCTGTCCACTTGGGCCAAATCCAGAAAAATAACAAAAACATTTTTGGACTTTAAGGAAAATGACCATCTTTCCATAATGTTAATTTCCTTTTAATAGCATCTTGATATACTGGTTTGCGCTGTCTCTTAACTGTGCAACAACACCATGTGCACGTCTCATTTTTTGTGGTGTAATCCAGATGTTGACAGTGACTTTGTTTCCGCAGGTTACCCAGGCTTCCAGACGGCCACCTACACCAGCCGGAGCTACGCTGGCATCACTCCTGGATACACCTACCAGTTTCCTGGTAATCACAGCACATTTTCTGCTCCTGATACGCTCTGAATTGTTTCCGTCAAATTTAACTGAGAAATAAACACACAGCCATGTTTCAGTTAGCAAGTGCAAGTGTTCGCCAGACCTGCAGATGCCTGGGTGCTGGGTGAGACATAAAAGGAAACTTGTTAAGAGTTTGGCTCTGTGGTGACTTGTAATGTAATTAAAGCACAGATACTAAAATTATCCTTGCCCTAGCCAGTTAAACATGCACTACACTTAGTTATTGAAGGGAATGAACATCTTGTGCTGCTTGGGAATTTGACTCAAAGTTTGGTGTTAAAATAACATGTTCTTGTTTCCATAGGAAGTGATGTTGTGTGGTGAGCGACTGTTCATGTTCATTCACTAAGCAGCAGTTAAACATGTGGTTGAATGGAGTGGAGTCCTGTAACAAATGATTTTTCAGGGGAAAAAGAGGATGACTGCATCTTAAATACACAGTCAGTAGCTGGTGTAGTTTTGTATTGAACTGACAGTATAGACAACGCTGTCACAAATACAAACATGTTTCCATAGAAGCACATGAAACACTGCGAGCGTAAATGGCTGCTTGTAAATATCAGGGAGTGGAATTTGCATATGCTTAGCATGTGTTTAAGTGTGTGTGTGTGTGTGTGTGTGTGTGTGTGTGTGTGTGTGTGTGTGTGTGTGTGTGTGTGTGTGAGCGAGCATGACCGTGTATTTCACTGGAGTGTTTGATCTGGGAGTTAATTCCAAAATTAGATGTCCACCAAAGAAAAATGTGATGAAATCAAAGTGCTCTTTTGAATTGAAGTTATTAGTTTGTATGACACTTGCTATATTTTTTCTTTTTCATGATAATTACTGTGTATAATTTTTAACACCACTTTTTTTGGCTTTAAAACATCCTTCCATCCTTCCATAATTCCTGTTTGCATTCCTCAAACCCTGTGTGTGTACTTGCTCACCCTGCCTGTGTATGTATGTATGTGTGTATGTGTGTGTGTGTTCTCCTCGCCGGCGTTGGTGGTGTGTGTCTCAACAGCACTCTGATGTTTCTGTTTTAGAGTTCCACTTAGAGAGGACTCCCCTTCTGACTTCACCCCACCCCCCTGAGCTCACAGGTCAGTCAGTCCCTCCTCTTGACTTTACAAGCAGCATGTTGTCAGTCTGCTACACGCCACGTTAGCATCAACACCTGATCACTCTTTGGTTTGCATGTTTGTGTTTGTCAGTCCTCCTCGGTCTCCGACTGAAGGCAGGATTGCTGACAGTAAAGAGGAAGGTTTTGTTGTTAAAATCTTCCTCCACTGACCTCATGAAGCCGCCTGTCTCTGTCTGATAAAAAGATACACAGGATGATGTTTTTACTCCTGTTTCCTTGTGCATCGGTACAGGACTTGGTTTTCTGAGGTCCCTGGAGTGAGGCTTGAAATGGTGTGTTTTTAGTTGGCTATTATGTTCTTGCACATAAAAGGTGTTAAACCTGGATTTCCTTTTCTTCTCTGTTTAGCCATTCCTCTCACAGCATATGGACCAATGGCAGCAGCAGCGGCAGCAGCAGCAGTAGTCAGAGGTATGAAAATGAAAAAAAATGTCTTTTTGTTTTTCTCATCAGACAAGATTTTTTCATACATGTTACAGATTGTTTCTAATTTAGTAATCCTGAACTGATTCTGCTGTACTGTATACAGGAAGTAGTAAAATATCCCAGCAAACCTGCATTGCTCTGACTTCGTCTTTAGGCGACAGTAGAAAGAAGCTGAAGAACAATTTTCTTAGAAAAGCCATTAAAAACAAGTCTAAGAGTCTGCAGTCATGCTAACAGCTCTGTGAGACTGTACATGCTAATATGCTGGAGTTCACCATCTTTATTTAGTGTGTCAGCATGCTAACATTTGCCAATTAGCAACAAACATATAGTACAACTGAGGTGGATGTCATCAGTTTTGTTTGATCATAAACTAAAGTACTGGACAAATTGGTTCTGTGACCAGATGGTGGCGCTAAATGAAAAGTCAGGAGGTCACTAAAGTTATTTCAGTTCATCCTTAGGGGAACATGAATGTCTGAGCCAAATGTGACAGCAGTCCACACCATAGTTGTCAAGACATTTCGTTCAAAACCACCTCATGACCTCTAAATTGTTCTTGGTAAGAAAATGTACAGTTTAATGTGCAGGAAATGTCAGTCGAGGTTTAAGTTGGATAAAATTCACTGATTTTCCTTCATCTCCCTCGTGGTTTAATTAAATAGTACTGTGTGATTTAAAATGCAGCTATCTGAAAGAAACTGAATCTGAGCAGTGAGCCTTCGAGGCTGCAGATAGGAGAGATATTAATACAGTAACAATCTAAGGTTGTTCTTATTTTTCCTTTTAGGTTCCACCCCGTCTCGCTCAGCTGGATTTTTAGGTACGAGCAGCCCGGGGCCGATGGCAGACCTGTATGGAACAGCCAGTCAGGAGTCGGCTGTCAGCAGTTACCTCAGTGCTGCGAGCCCCGCCCCGAGCACTGGATTCAGCCATAGTTTGGGGGTGAGATATCGTTGCTGTATTGGAGTAGTCTCTGTACTTGTTCCTTAACATAACTAAAGCATGTGTATGTTACATCCAATCCAGTGAAACTGTAGGTGTATGTGCTTCTAGATCCCTTTAAAATTTTAAGATAATTTCAATTTTAATTTGTCATATCTGTCCATTAGCTTAGTTTAGCTTAGCACAAAAACTGTCAACAGGGGGGAACAAAATGTGCTGTACAGACTTTGTGCTAAGCTAGGCTAATTAGCTGCTGAGGGCAGCTTCTTATTGAATGGAAAGACACAAGAGTGCTATCAATCTTCTCATCTAACTTTGGCAATAGAGCAAAGAAGTGTATTTCTCAAACTCTTGCTTTAAAGCTTCTAGCATTTATACTGATGTTGACTCTACTGTGCTGTAAATAAAACCAGAAGAAGAAGAAGCAGGTGCAGCTCTGCCATCCTTTGTATGAAAAATCTGTCTTCCATTCTGCCAAAGCCAAGAGGAAATATTTTTTCTTTATTTTGCATGTTTCTTTTTTCTTTTCTCAAAATTTTTGACTTTTTAAAAAATTTGCATTAGAACAGGTGGATGGAAACTCATATTTTAACTGCCTAAAGCTGCCTGAATCTGGAGCCAAGCGCTGCTGCTGAAAGTGCTAGATTGATTCTTTCAGTGTGTGCCATCATGACTCAGGATGTGTGGTATTCATTCAGGCAAAGCTCAGCGGCATGCAGAGATAGATGGAGAGAAAAAACCTAACTCTGAATAGATGAAATCAACGTCTGCGTTTTGCAACCGAAGAAGTGAACTTCAAACTTGTATTCTTGCTCCCACAGGGCCCTTTGATCGCCACGGCATTCACTAACGGATATCACTGAGAGTGTGAGTCAGTCCTCTTGCCTGCTATCATGTTAACATATAAAATCATTTCTGACCTGTGAGTAATCCACATATTTTTTTTGTGTCAGTGCAGAGCTGTAGACTGAGAGCTGGAAGGAGTTGAAGCTGCTTTGGAGCTGATCTGGCCTGTCTCTGTCCAGTCCACCTCTCCGGCTGGGGCGGCTGGACCTTCAAACTCCCCCCCACCCCCCCCTTCCCCCAAAACCTGGTGTCCCCAGCCGACCCTACTGACGCCTCACTAAACTCCACCAGAAAAAGTTCATAAAAGGAGCGGAAATGTTTATCACTACATGTAATAGCAACACATGCAGATGCTGAAATTTTAGTGTGTTTTTTTTTCTGTTGTTATGTTTCACCTTGCTATTTTTTGTGATGGCTGCATTGTTTCTTTATCTGTTTTGGCTGTGTTTTATTGGTTTATTTGAATCTCTCTGAGATAAGAGGAGTTAAATCTCCAGGTGAAGCCTGTTTGAAGGTCAAGAGCTGTAATTTGTACTGGAAAACTGTATATTTGTCTAGTTGTCTATACTAGTTCATACTGAATTTAACAAAACATTTGTGATTAATACTATTTCTTGAGAATGTGTCACAGAGTGTATATCTTGGTAGGTTTTTAACGAAGACTTGTTCTACTAATAATGGTCAGACGACAAAGGTCATTAGTCACAGTTACATAATATGCCTACATGAGCTGTACAATTTTGTAAAATATTGTAAATATGACTCTGGACTCTGGAGGGCTTAGAGGGGGGGTCAGCTAATTTTGTGTCTGGGAGGTGGGAGGCTTTGGAGAAATGTGTTGGAAAGCTTGACTGTTACGTATCATAGCTTCACATGGAGGTCAAGAACATTTCAGTTTGTCAGTCAAAATAAGACCAGCCACATGCTGTATTTCTCTCCAGGCATTTATGAATGATTTGAGTCTGTTATTGAATTCAGGAGCTGCCCCAGAGCTGACACACCTTCAGCTTTGAGTCCAGCAGGAGAGTCTGGCTGAGTCTTTGAACAACACTTTACTGTTGGGGAAGTATGGGTGTGAAAACGCTCCTCTATCAGGAGAGGAAAAAAAAACATGCTGTTTTCTTACTTTGTCATATTGTTGTTTTAACTGTGATTTTCAATATGTGATGATTGTCTGTGAAGGAAAATGAAGGACTAGTGTGCAGGAGCAGTCATACACAGTTAACATGTTTATGACTGGTTCACTCTGCAGGTTGTTGATGTTTGCGTGAGCATGTCATATGGTTTTATACACATTGGTTTTCCCAATGTGTTATGTGCTGGGTGGTTTTTTTTGGTGGGGGGGTGGGGTGGGGGGTGGGGGTACCTCAGTTGCAAATGTGAAATTTTAATCTGACGTTTTTTTATTATTGCATTAACATCTGTGTCAAAGTGTGGATGATTAAACCTTTTAGAAAGGTGGCTTTTCCCCAATCCATCACTGCGAATCCACCGGAGGTCACAGATTGTAGCAATGTGACAAACTATTTTTTAGACCAAAACAATTATGTTCAGAGCTACTAGTATGTTGCACTGGCCGATCACGATAAATGTGTTTTCCTTCGAATGTTAGCTTAAGAACAAAGCACTCTCGATCTACAGGATACCAGGTTTTACATTTTGATACACTCGCTCACACTGCTGCGGGCTACCATGGTAGTTCATACTTTGATGCTGTTTTCACTGAAAAATAACAATCTTGTCAACACTGTAACATTTTCTGATTTTTCTTTTTTCCTGTCATGTTTATTCCTTTGAAAAAAAAAAAAAAACAACTTTTTAAAAATTCCTAATAAATTATTTTAAAACATTCCACTTTTGTGTCCTGTTTGACCTTTTTTTGCACATAGTGACCCATGTTTTGTTTTTCTGAGAGATGAACAGGAATCCAAATTAAGTAAGAATACTTTTCATATTTATGAAGCTATTTTCTGTTCATTTTTGTTGTTATTTTTGTTGTTAAGCTATTTGTTATGAGGGTTTAGGATTTTGGGCATTATTCCTCATTGGCATGAGATGGTGCTGTGTGGGATTATCTGGAGTTCAGATCAAGAAACAAGAATACAAGTAACACCAACATGAAGAAACCTCATTCAACAACACTTCCCTCCATTTCCTGATATTGTTTCCAGACAGCAGCAGCATTCACTCAGTACGTCTGCTGCCCTGAGTCTTCAGACTCGTCACCAGCCTGCCTCTGCGTCCCTCTCATGTCTCTCTGCTGGCTTATTTCTCTCTTCCATCATCACTGCTCTGCTGCCTCCCCTGCCCTGCCTCCCGCTTCCCCTCTCCTCCCCTCCCCTGCCTCCCGCTCCCCCTCTCCCAGTGTCTCCCTGCGCTTCTGCTTCGCCTCTCTGCTTTCACTGTCTCAGGGGGGGACGCCGCAGCCGGTCATGAACACCAAGCCCTCACTGCAAGGAAGCTCTGACCTCGTGAAGAACGGGGAGGCTCAAGAGATCCCCCCTCTGAGGAACTACCTCTGTCTCACCATGTTCACCTGTTTCTGCCCTGCGTGGCCCATCAATATTGTGGCGCTGGTTTTCTCAGTGCTGGTGAGTTTTGCCTGGACATACCTGGTTACTATTTATGAGTAGTTATAGGATACAAGTGATGTCTGTGTGAGGTTTAGTTATATGCTGGCGGTGCATTGAGACCGGTCAACATGTGGCATGACATATGGATATCTAAATTAGAGAGGAGAGTGCCGCTGCTGGGAAAACCCCCCAAAGACTGTGTGGGATGATGTGCCTGGATATAACATATTTAGTTAGTAATTTGTGTCTTTTTCATCAGCAGACGTGTTCCGTATAGTTTATATATGAACCACCATGAGCCAGTTCAGACACAGAAATAGCTCCTTCACTTCTCCGAACCGCCCAGCTACATAATTAACACATGCCTCAGCTGATCAGTGCTAAGATGAAATATACTTCCAGTTTATGCTCTGTCCAAGTGCCAAACCATGTCCGTAACTGCTTACCACACAGTTCATCATTTCTCATCAGTGTTTAAAACTGAAGCAGCCCAGCCTGTGGATGTGGCTCTTCCTGCACCTCTCTGGCTCGTATTCATTTCCTGCCGGGATGACACAAAGTTTGAAGCAGTAGATCGGCACAACACATTCAGATTTGACTCACGTCTTTGAGCCGTCTGAAGGGACGGAGCTGTGTTGAGACGATGTGCCAACAGCAGCTGTTGCATCGCTGTAGCTGTGAGTAACAGGATGAGGCATGCAGGCACAGCAGTCCAGTGTATTTCACTGCTGAGGACTTCTGGCTTCAGCGCAAATATGAATTAGTGACAACAGGAAAGGCAGGTGCAGGGAGATAAATGTGGGTCCAAATCAAGACAGTGAATAATATATTTCTGAATGTTTAGTATAGATTCCCATGAAAGACACGTGCCTATGGGTCATATATAACTTGTGCTATTGACTGGGAAGGTTGGACTAGTTTCTTCCTCATAGTGCACGCCTGTCCACAGGATCTTACATGTGCACTATGAGCATTTACACCATCAGCATTTCTGCCTCAGTTGTGTTTAAATCTTTCTCACCCTGTAGGCCCAGAAGAGCTATGACGAGCAGGACTATGATGGCTCCAAGCGGCTGGGTCGGAAGGCTCTCCACATGGGGATCGTTTCTTTCATCATCGGTCTCATGATCATCACTGCGTATACCATTGTGCACTTTACTACGGTACGGATACACCACATAAATGATGCAAAATTTAACAGAAGAATATTAAGATTTCAAGTATCCTGTCCCTCCACAGCATGTGGTGTGACATCCTGAGGATGAAGAGGAGGTGGAAGTGCAGAGGAGGTAAAACTGTCATGGAGACATCAGCTCCAGGGGACGAGGAGGAGCTCTGCTTCACTTCTATCATCAACAGTTCTGGAGGTTTTCTGCATGAGCCGGCAGAGTCCGACTTTGAAACACAGCCGCGCACATCTATGGTCTCTGCAGCTGTCTACATTATATTGCAATATAACTTTTACAGTTTTTGTATTTGCACGGTGACAGAAATGATCGTACAAAGGTCCTTACGAAGGAGGATCCTACAGTGCTTCTTCTGATGGAGCTGGTCCTTGACCTTTAATTATGAACAAACTGTGATCTGACATTGGCTAACTTTGCCAATTCCAAGCAGAGGAATATCATGACTCTTTGAAACATTGACCAGCTTCACTGTAGCTTACATGTTGTATGCATAAATGTCTGAAATAAAATGTTTACTTTCACAAAACATGGTCTGGTAAACAAAACAAAACTGTAAATGGAATCTAAAAAGTAAGATATTATTGCTTTGAAAAAAATTAAATGTTCTCATATTTCATGAGATGAAATCAAAAACTAGTTCTGAAATTTAGATTTCATAAGTTGACCTGACCAAAATGTTTATTTCATATTTCATATTTCCATATTTCGACACAGAAGCAATAAATAGTATGACACAGCAACAATGTTGTCACTGTGCAATAATATTAGTGGGGGGGTTTCGTGGTACTGACTGGTCTCAGTTCACACCCACCTTTGACACCTGTTCCAATTTGTTGAGTCTGAGGGATGGTGTACTCTGTCATATTGACACTGTCACAAGGCTAAAAATAGAGCATATAATCTTTAGGCTGTGCAGTGATCCAGCACATTAATTACAGAGAAAATAAAAGTTTTATCACCAGCTTATCAAGGTGGAGGGTTTGCATAAATCTGCATAAAGAGTGTTTGAGTGTGTGTGTTCTGTTAGTTTAACTGATACCAATGATAATAATAATGATGATGATAATGATCATGCTTATAATAATAACTTTACATTTTGAAGCATCAAAACAAGAATACTACGAATAAATAAATACAAAAGCACAGATGAAAAGACATTAAAACAAATTTGTACAAGAAAGTAAAATAAAAATAAAAACAAGGTTAAAAAATGAATAAATAAATCCCTGAACACTTTAGGCCAAAGACTGATGCCTGACTTTTTAGTCATATTGTTGCAACTGCAGCCAAGTGTCTTTGACACTGATCTCGACCTGCCAGTGAGCTGGATGAGGTGACAGAGGAAGCTGCTGGGCGGGTGTGGTAAACCATAAACAAAGTGCAGCGAGGATGAACTGGAAACATCAAAAAGAGTCAAACCATCAGCTCTCACCTGGGGAGGCTGGCTACATGAAATCTGAGCAGGCAATGTTCAAAGCCTCCTTTGCTGATGTGGCTGCTGGGAGTTGTGGTCAGAAGGTCAAAAGGCAACTCAAGAACTTCCAGGTGGACACCAGCTGAAGTGGGAGGTCTTTTTTGTTTGTTTAGGCCCTGGGGACCCCATCTTCCAAACGCATAGACAACTGAAGCAGGGGAGGCAGGGTCTTTTCTCTGCAGGGCTGGAGCACTGCTGACCTTCTCTAAGGGCCGAGCATTGGAGGCAACACATGAAGAAACTACTGACCCATCCAACATGCTCTCTGTGTGTCAGATGTTTAACCACAGTACCTCTTCTTGTTGTTCTAGACATAAGCTATTTGAATGGGTCCTGTGTGTGCCTGGCACCGAGGGCCAACTTTACAGAGAGAATCCATGGGAACGTAGTACAGCTCTGGGAATCACTAATGAGGTATTGTTATATAATGACCAATCGTTGATCATATATCTTTATCAGTGCAGTCACAAACAAAACTGCAAAGAAGGTATGTAAAAAGACATATTTGTGGTTGAATATGGATCGAGATTTGGTGAATTTTGAATTTGGGGGAAAAATTTGACTAGTCCTCACTTTCTGACACACCCTCAAAATGCTGTTTGCAGGTGAAGACTTGGCTGGGGTCAGGCATTCAGTTGCGATGGTTAGGTTTGGTTGCTGGGGAATTTATTACATCAATGATTGTCCTCGCAAAGATAGAAGTACAAGTGTGTGTGTGTGTGTGTGTGTGAGTGTGTGTCTGTGTGTGTCTGTGTGCGCTTAATGTCACAGCGCTATGAACTTTGGGTAATTCCCTCATGCAAATTCTGCAGAAATGCGGACTGTGGCTTTGAGGTTGCTGACCTGGTGTTCAGTTCGGGATGTTTGTCCCTGAACCCAAGTTCTCACACCTGGTGCCTGATCCAGACTGGTTCTCAACCCTTAGCACATTTTGTTTTTTACATGATGGTGGTGTGGAAACAGTTTTTCAGGTTTCATCATTAATGCATCACTTGGTCAAAATGTGCCTGTCACTACTTTAGGTACTGACAGGTGTGAAGCCCTCCCAATGACAAACAGCCAGAGCCGGCAGCCTGAGGCCAGTGCCAGTGTTTGAGAACGAGAGGACAGTTCAGGAAGTGCTTGTAAGGCCCTCCAAAGCCCAAGTAGCCAGAGGTGGGGGACTAGAACCAGTGCCAGGGGTTGAGAGCCACAGGCAGGGATCGAGGGAGGGGTTCTCAGTTGTGATTACATGTAACTAAAAGGTTGAAAAATGAAATACTGATGACTGTGTGTTTTTTCATTTTGAGTGTGTATAGTTACAGGCTTTAGACAGGTGGATAACATGAAACTGGATAGCCGTGAGAACATCTCAGAGAAATCAGATGTGATAAGGAGCAAGGACACTATTTTGCCTAGCTGCAGAAATCTTAAAAAGCTTTTCTGACTGCGGACGTCTGCTTTACTGGCCACCCCACGACATGGATACAAAATTTAAAAAGCAGAAGCTCACTGAGAGAGTACAGACCTCCGCTAAGGTCAAAGTCAAACAACATTCACAAAAAATTCATAGTAAATTATTTAGATCTGCAAAACTGACAAACAAACTGACACGGGTGAAAACATAACTTTCTTGGCAGAGGTAATAAAACAAACACAAATATATGAGCTAAAATACTTATTTGTTTTTATGATACATTTAAAAATAACCCAAACACATTCTGGCCACAAAATTATTTTGACAAAATGTCTTCCAGGCCAGCAGGTCCCTGTTGTGTTTGGCTTTTGACCCCTTAACATGAATCGGTTTTGAAGACCGATGGCATCGCAGTGATGCGACTAGACTGTCCCATTTCAAAGGCTCCTTTAAATGTGGCCGAGAAATGCGTCCTTCTTTTCCTGGGCAACGAAGGATCCATGAAGGGCCACATCTTCGTAGACCGTGGCCCCTGAATTGGGACACAACCAGTGTGTCCTCAAAAATTGCAAGTCAGCCAAAAACTATGCCATCATGTTAGAAAAAAAGTAACATAAATAAAATGAAAAAATATGTGAATGTTATTTTTTAAATATTATTTTTATTGCCTCAATTCCATTTCAGCATATAAACTACACAAAAACCAATAACCCAAAACCCAACAAAACATCCACACACACACACACACACACACACACACACACACACACACACACACACACACACACACACACACCATGGGTAGCCAAATAAAAGATTTAAATACATTTATGGCAGGCCTATGTCCAAGTAGAAAAAACGAAACAAAAACAAAAATGAATGAATGATCTCTGAGCATGTGTGTCTTTTAATTTTCTTCCCCCATGTAACCATTAGCAGCCTGTTTTTATCAGCCTGTTTTCATGTTGTAAATTCAGCCAGCTAACGGGTGAAAGTCAGACAGTTTTGTTCTTATTGTATTGATTTAAACTTGTTGAAAACGAGTCACGTACGTAAAACCAAACAGTTGGCAACAATCGGGTTAAACTTCAACTCGCCCTGATCTCGAGGACAGGAGGCGGAAGAGGTGTGTTTTCTTCAACACACACTCACACAGACTGAAGTTTCCACTAAATGGCGAAAACGCAGACGCGGCTGACTACAGGAGCCTAAAGACAGAAACAGAGGTAGGTAAACACGGGACAGAGGTGATCGCACATCTGTTATGAATCCGTGGGACTCCGACGCTGCTTCGCCTCATGATGTTTTTTGTTTTAGTCCAAGAGAAAAACTTCAGCCCCAAGACAGGAACAACAACGAGAAGGACACGATTTCACAAAGACATGTAAATTAGACCCGAGTAGATCGTTTGATAAGACTGCAGTCACACAACCCGCGTCTGAGAAGATTTGGGTTGGTGGTGTTTTGTGTTGTTGTGTTCTCCACTACAGCTGGTTACAGCACGGAGGGTAAAAAAGAAAAAAAAAGAAACCAGTGAACAATCACCTTTGTTCATAGTAGAGATTGCAAGAGGCCACTTTTAGCTTTAATAATAGAAGGGCCTTTTTGGTCAGTCCAGGGACCACTGTGAGGCTCCTGGTGGTGGTCTCTGCCCTGCATGTCCCAGGACACAGAGAGGTGTTGACTTGATGTTGATGTGTGTCTGGCAGTGGTTGATGCCTCCAGGATGGGGAACAGCAGCAGCGACAGATCCGGCGGGGGTCAGGGTGAGAGGTCGTACAGGGATGGACAGCAGGGAGGGAAAGAGGCTCGTCCCAACATCCTGATGGACAGCACAGAGGACGCCGATCTTTTCCAGAGAGACGATTCAAAGGTATGATAAGAAGTTCACACCAGGAATGCTGTCACACAGTCATACTGTAGACTGTATGTGATGAAATCAGATAGCCTGTTGTTTTGGACTATCCCATTATATTGGACTAACGTGAAACACCCTTAGTGTTCTGTGTGGTTTGTACATTGATTATGAATTGCATGTGATTAATTCCATAATTTTGGTTGTGTTTTTGGAGTAATTTGCTGGGGATAAGAAATCTACAGTGTGTTTTTGGACTGAATTTGCACACGTTTGTGTATTTGCATGTGTTTTTTTTTTTTTTGCAAAGCATGTTTTGTTAAATTGATGAAGATGTTTTCTTAAGTTGCAGTGCGTTGAGCTCTCATGGCCACCATTGAAATTCTTGATGCTGAATATTGAATCGCTTTTTATTTTCCCCATAAACCTGAACCAAGACATTTTTCTCAAAATAACATTTGGGTAAGA
This sequence comes from Seriola dumerili, assembly GCF_002260705.1. Classification (NCBI taxonomy): domain Eukaryota; kingdom Metazoa; phylum Chordata; class Actinopteri; order Carangiformes; family Carangidae; genus Seriola; species Seriola dumerili. Next base: position 7,846,696 of record NW_019174272.1, on the reverse strand, counting down.
TCCATCCCAAAGATGTGACTGGTGTGACAGAGAAAACATGCCACACTCTTTCAAAGCAAATAAAGGAAAATGTGTTAAAAAAAAAAAACAACATAATGCTGTTTTGGACTTTTATCACATACCTGCAGTTTATAATGTATCTGAAAAAAGTCGTAAGACCCAAATGTCATGTCTTTATTTACGAAGATACATTTAGAAGTGTGTCTTTCATTTCATTATTATGTTCATATTTAAAGCAATAGCTATAGGCCTTTGATGGTGAATTAAGAGTCTTAAGAGTTTGAATTCCCTGCAGTGAAAAAATGCTGTTCAACAACCAACTTTAAAATCCCAGGTTAAGCAGTTTCCAAAAAAGCATTTCAGTGTTTACAAAACAGCCCCACCATTGTGCAGTGCACAACTATAATGTAACAAAAAATAAGGGCTTCTAAATGTAAAAGCTGATGGATAAACGCATTTCTACAAATTTGAAGTCACTGCGAAGTGATTTTCATATTAAAAGACTGCTGCAAGGGAAGTGAATAAATCAAAAAAACTTTTTGGTGTGCTTTGGAAAATGGTTGGCAGTAATATAAAAAATGGGCAAAACGCTGGTCCATTCATAACACCCTTGTAAAAACTGAATAGTTGCAACAGGATGAGACATAGCAAATAAAGTTAAAATATTGAAAGATTAGACCATAAAATATTTCTCTTATTGTGCTATACAGTGGACTGTACTCACTCAAACTTAAAATATTTTAATGATTTTATACAATATGAAAACATACAAAGACAGGAAATTAAATGCAACTTATTTTCACATATTATATATTATAAAATGTGTGTTATTAATGAAGACAAGACATACTGTGTTTACATTTTGTATATAAATCATATGTACAATTGTAAAAACTATTAATCTGTCACTGATGTTTAATTGACAGTTGTAGCTAACAGATTTGGAAGTAACTGACTTACCAAAAATTCCAGACAGAAGAACCAAACGTGAAAATGTCCAAAAAGTGTGTGTATTATGTTTGTTCTCATGAGAAGGATGAATGTCAGAGAGTCCGCAAGAAAAAACACACTGTCCATTTTTCAAAAGCACACTAACACATGAACCAGTGGACTCGATCTTCACCTCCCTCCCAGCTGCTCATACAGTCAGGAAGTGTTGTGTTGCTGCTGTGCAGAGGCTGAAGCCGCTCTTGTTAACATGGCAACAATGCATTGATATCGCGCTGTACAGGCTCCGCAGGAAATACAGGAGTTTCTGGCCTGGCAGCAGGACCTGGAGAGTGACAACAAGAGTCCAACTCAGGCCAGGCCAACTGTGTTCAGATGGTCAGGGGCCGCCAAAGAAGTCTTCGTGTCCGGCTCCTTTAACAACTGGGCCACCAAGATCCCACTCAACAGAAGGTAGTTTGACACATGCAGAACGCTTATCAAGGTCTTGCGTCCTTGAACTGTGTCTTGAAATGACAATGTGACACATGGCTGTTTCTCAAACCCAGTCAGAAGAACTTTGTGGCTATAGTGGACCTGCCGGAGGGAGAGCACCAGTACAAGTTCTGTGTGGACGGTCAGTGGACTCTGGATCCGACTGGGGTGAGTTAAAACCTACATTTTAGAGGCAAAGTATCAGAGATGTGCTCTTGTTTCTCCTGCCGCTACAAAATGCCTAACCTTCGCTCACAAGTGCCGCTATCAAATTTCTGTTTACGCTCTCTCCCAGGCTGTGATGACGTCTAAAACCGGAACAGTCAATAACATTATCCAGGTGAAAACAACTGACTTTGAAGTCTTTGACGCCCTCAGAATTGACTCGCAGGATTCTGCAGATATCTCAGGTACTGGCACCTGTATTCGTTCATTAACAACTACAGTTTTTTGATGTGAGGCTGTATTGAAATAGTGTTAATGTGATCGTTCTTTCCAGACTTGTCCAGTTCCCCACCCGGCCCCTACCAACAGGACGCGTATGTGACCAAATCAGAAGACAAGATCAAACACCCTCCTATCTTACCTCCCCACCTGCTGCAAGTGCTGCTCAACAAGGACACAGGTGTCTCTGTAAGTACGGCTTTGATGCTGGAATACATGCTCGTCTTAATGACACGCACCACTCGACAAACCTGTCACCACAACATGCAGTTTAGTGAAATTCATCCTGTCTCTCTGGATCTTCATTAGTGTGACCCGACGCTACTTCCGGAGCCTAACCATGTGATGCTTAATCACCTGTACGCCCTCTCCATCAAGGTAACAAATCCTCCTATTATATATTTGCTTTTTTTTTTTTTTTTAAATTATTGTCCCTCACAGTGCGAGGGGGGAAATTATAGATCAACCCCTCCATCTGTCAGATAAAACATCTAAACACCTAATGGGTTTCGATCAAACTGTGGGACAACGTACTGTATACGCACAATGTTAATGCTTGTATTCCCAATAATCACAATCATTGTAACGTTTCACCCGGGTAATCAATTTCCTCTTGTATAGTGTCAACTTCAGCTTTAAGCCTCATCTGTATGTAAATGCTCCTCTTGTGGTTGTGTTTTAGGACGGGGTGATGGTTCTCAGTGCAACACACCGATACAAAAAGAAGTATGTGACCACTCTTCTGTACAAGCCAATATAATCCACACAGCCACGATCCCGCCTCGTGTATTGGAATGATAGTTTTTCTGTTGTTGTTCACAGCTGCTACTTGGACTGTTTTGTTTAAAGTGGAAACTAAATGTCTTCCTGATATCAATTTAAAACATTTTTTTTTTTACCTATGTTGTAATCTCGTGTTTTGAAAATGTGCAAATTTTAGTCGCCACACAGAGATGATGTTTCATGATGACGCATAACTAGAACTAAAGCTTCTTTCTTTATGATCAGTAAAACAAAAAAAAGGCTCAAATGAGGTCTCTTAATCCATATGTGTCAGTAGACGATGTTGACGTTGGTTGTGTAAGATGTAAAACTTAAAGTTAAGTTTTAGTTAAGTAAACTTTAAAAAAGTCAACCTCTGCTGCAGAAGCTCTCCCCGTGTGAGCAAACAGACATGAGGGCACAAAGAGGGTGAAATTCAACTGGAGGGCAACATGAGTTTCACTGTCTTTATTCTCTCTATTAAACTCACGCCTTTGTACAAAATCAACTTCTTTTACATCAGGTTTTATTTAAAAATCATGGAGAAATTAAACAATTTTTTTAAAGAACAATATTACCAATCCACCATTCTCTTGTATTTTTTTGTGGGAGGTTGTATAACTCAGTTGACACAGTGGACTTTGGGATCCAGGTTCTTGTTTTGAGGGTTGTATGTAGCCTGAGCGAAGCAGTGAGCGGCCACACGATCACACTCACACACTGCAGCCTGGCACTTATTGTTGGCAGCTGTAGAGAAACAGGTAATAAGAAAACGTGAGGCACGTTTTAAATATATGTTGGTCACGTTCTCTAAATGCCGGTGTGAAGGTGCTATACAGGAGCGGGAGACCTCAATTCCAGGCTGTGTAATGCCTATATATAGCTGTTTAAATACAGTTACTATATATACACACTACACTCAGGCCCATAAATGCGGCCTTGTTTACTTCATTTTATTTACAGTACATCTACCGTCTGTTTTTCACTGAGTTCTGCCAACTCTGTACCTTCAACCGTTATAGAAAAAAAAAATAACATTAACATTAATAACATTAAAATGTGGCAACTAAATATATCAATATTTATATCATCTGCCTAGGGTAAACAGAAAATGCTCTAGGATCAGCTCTTCCCATCCAGAGTTTTAAATTGGAAAATTAAACCTATTGTATAATTTTGACCAGTTTCATCCCAGGACATTTCAAATTGAAGTCCTTGAATTTCATCAGGAAGAGTGAGAAAGTCAGTGAAAATGGCATGAATCTGTATCAGTTTATGCCAGTCTTACCTGAGCAGGTCACTTGTTGGTTTGAGCAGGCAAAGTCGTAAACAAGAACATAGGGAAGGTCAGCAATGGCCGTGCATCCAGGAGTCTTTCTGCTTCTTTCATAGCATTTATCATGAACTTTACAGCACCTGAGAATACAAGAGGAACGGTTTAGAGAGGAATGATCGAGAAAGTTTCCCAAGTGTCTTTTGTTTTAAGGATGATGTCTGAGAGGTAAAATTGGGGAGTGACAGCTTCCTACATGTCCACTTCGTCCAGAGGGGTTCCCCTACCCCCGAAGCCGCACCAGCAGCCGTAATCGCTGTAGCGCAGAGGGCTAACATCGGGCTGGGCGCACTGGATCATTATCCCAAACTGCCATAAGGCCTTGGGCAGCTGACCGCCACTGACCATACAAGCTGGTAGAGACACATAAGGCAGTAAAATAAACAACGAATCAGGAGAAAATGAGTCTCCTAATACAAAACATACAAATATGATAAACTGTGACAGGACTCTGGTAGAGAGATGCACCCTTCGCTGTAAAGGATTGATACATATTGACAGTTGTTTTTTCAGTCTTACCGGAGAGAAACAGCAGCAGAGGAGCTGACAGATTCATGGCTACAGTCATAAGAACCTGAGGTTTGGTTGCAGTCTCTTATATCACAGGAGGTGTGAGACAACTACAGATAAGAGGGGGTGGGAGCTTTAGGTGACCTGTGCATTTTGTTTTTACTTTATTTCAGTGTTTTCAGTACCTAAGCAGACATTTTAGGAACTTGCACTTTTTATTTTGTGCTACTTGATACTTCTATGGTACTCCTAAGATTCAAAGGCAGATAAAGTGTTGTTACTATTCACTAAAACATATGGTTAGTTTAGAAAATGTGACGCTCTGTTATGATTAAATGACCAAACTAAGTATGAAATTGTTATGAAAAAAAACTCTGCCTCACTGTAGCGGCAAAATGCCTCTTCCACATTAATGCATTGACAGTTTACTTTTGATACTTGTACATTTTGCTTATAATGTAAGACTTTTACTCAAAACAGAGTGTTTTTATATCGCAGCACTGCTACATTCACTTGAGTATCTCTGTGAAGAAGCAGTAGAAAGAAGAAAACACGAACAAGGAGACTGACAGTTCAGGCCTTGTTCATGTATAAAATCCTTTGTATTTTCCCTCTTCATTTACATGAAACTAATTTGTCTCTTCAGCTCAACTCCCAGGGAACAGCTTGTGTCTTCCTATTGTCTCCACTTGTGCCCTAAATGCCAAATGTCTTGGTCAAGTGACTGTTTTATGCCTGACCATCAGTAGTGAAGTGGAACCGAATCCTGAGAGAGAAGAAAAAGCAGATGCACAGTGTATTGTGCTCTGGTATGTGGCTTGATGTTCATGTTATTGAAATAGAAAGGATAATGAGTTGTAATAATAGATAATAATACCCTGTTCATCCTGTCAGTAGCTGAAGCTTTTGGTCAAATTCAGTCTGTTCCCACACAGTGTAGGATAAGACATTTCAAACATATCCACAGGATATACAACATGTCGAGATGATCTCAGGTTTGCCTCCCACAAACCCTTCAAAACCTATCTTATCCTATGCTAATCAAATATTCCCTGATCTATTTGTTCCTGCTCACTCTGTGCTCACTTGAGTTTAGACTGAAGTTGAATTTAGAATAACTCGACAGCTGTGTCAATAGCTGGCACCTGTCAGAGTTCCCATGACTTTCCACTGCAGGTTACTCAAGTTGAGTGTTTATGTTAACACAAAAGGAAATAATCTATAGTATAATAGTACAACATCACAAAAATAATGAACCAGATATGTATATGAGGGGCTCTTGTTTGTGTATGTGTAGGTATACACTATATGCATTGCATAATGTATGAAGGTTGGGAGACTCCTGGCAAAAAAAGCACCAGCTCTCAAAGTCAACCGTCAATGTAAGCTTTAAGCTTTACAAACCTGCATAATACACATGACTCATTCCCTGCTCGTCCTGTTCCTCAGCATCCCAACCCATATGTGCTTAAATGTCTCTGCCATGACAGCTCTCATTCCTGGATATTTTTATCTCTTGTGAGGTACTGCAAGGCTGTTTTGCTTTGTCTGAGATTCTCCATCATATCCCACAGTGATGGGTTACCCAGCTCTGTGGCAGTTCAGGGCGATGATCATCTGCACTCTACCTGACAGCTGGCCGCTGCTTGACTACACTGACTATGGTTGCTACTGTGGGCTGGGAGGCTCCGGCACACCTGTGGATGAGCTTGACAGGTGAGGGTTCGGGTACAGAAACACTCCTCTGCTGTTCTGGTTCATGTTCTGCGTTGTGCTTTTATGATTCGATTCTTCAGCTCCAACATTCCTCTAACTGTAGTAAAAAAACTTAAAAGGTCGACAATATTTTATGACTTCCCCTCTGTTGGTATCGTGACATGCAGATAGTTTTAGTTTCATTTTCTCAGGTTTTGAGATGCCTATCTCTGAGACGTCCTGCCGTCACTCAGAGACAATACAGCTGAATGGAATTTAGTTTTTGATGCTAAATGCCTTGAAACATTTGTGAAGTTTTCATAGTAAATCAACAAAAATGAATCAGCAAAATCAGCAATTTTTATTCAATAAATCAAGTATTTTTTATGAGCAAAATGGCCATGAAGTCAGTGGTTCCTGCTTTTTTAGTGTGAATATTTGCTTGTTTTAGTCCTTTTGCGATAGAAAAGTGACAACAACAGACTGTTCAAAGGAAACTAGGCATATGAAGACATCACCTTGGATTCTGAGAAATTGCAATGTGAATTAATGAATTAATGGTTAGTAATCGAACAATTCATTGGCGGGTTAATTGATAATTAAAAAGTAATTGTTAGTTGCCGCCTGATGTTAATTTAAAGCTTCCAAAAGATGGTGAAATTAACTGTGTTTTTCTGCAGCTTCAGCTTGATATGCAGAACGTGCTGTAATGACCACCTCATGCTTTGTGTATCTTGTAGGTGCTGTCAGGTGCACGACCAGTGCTACAGTCAAGCCATGCAGCATGACGATTGCTGGCCCATCTTCGACAATCCCTACACTGAAATATACAGCTACAGATGTGACAAGGCCAGCAAGACCATCACCTGTCTGAGTGAGTGTCGGACAACAATGTCGCCTCTAAACACGGCAACTTTTACCGACTAGCTACTGAGTTTTCTGTGAGGGAAAAACAAGGAACTACATCATTCTTGTTTATAATATCAATCAGTGTTTAACAAACTAGAATTAGAAGGGCACTCAGAGAACACAGACCTCTGCCAAGGCCAGTGTCAAACAACATACACCAGACTTCATAGAAAAAATTCATAGTAAATGATCCAGATCTGCCCCAAAATGTAACGGGTTTTTCCCCGGCCCTTGTCCCATCCCTTCACCAAGTTCAGTGCAAATTGGTTCAGTACTTTTTTACATAATCCTACTGACAAAAAAAAAAACAAGCACAGGTGAAAACATAACCTCCTTGGCAGAGGTAAAAATGGACCAAGAATTGTTGTCTCCACCTCTTTTATTCTCTTCCTAACACTAGTATTGCTCTCTTCTGTCTTCGTCATGTAGATAACAACAACGCCTGCGAGACGTTCATCTGTGAGTGTGACAGGAAAGCAGCCTTGTGCTTTGCCAAGGCAGATTATAATGAAGGAAATGCCCACCTTCCCAGTGACCGCTGCAAGTGAGCCGAGGGATGCAGGGATACGCAGTCAAAAGAAACTCACCACCAACATTTAAGAGTGACTTTTTATTAAAGATCACTAAAGGAGAAAAGGGCTATTGTAATCATAGTCATTATTTTATTAAAGCTTCAAAGATGTCTATGCAAATTTCAGCTTTTTGTGATCCACACTCTTAATTATAAAGTGATATCAGAAACATAATTTGCATCCGTTTTAATTTCTGCCATTTTCCCCCCAACATATCAGGCCTGTGATGTTGGTGTGGGCTCAGCAGCTCAGAGAGGTCCGCTGTCTCTCATGCCCTGCTTTCACAGATGTACTGGTACTGCAGGCTGCAGTCTGCATCGTTCCACCTCTTGCGTTTGCGTCGGTCAGAGGCGTGAAGCTGCCCGCAGTCCTCTCCGTTCTCTCTGAAGGCCCAGTTGTCAGGCTGACCTTCATCCCAGAAACTGCACACAGAGGAGGGAGGAGACATAATTATGTTACACACAATGATGACTTCTATTCCCAAGCATTTGTTTGTGCTTTTCATTTTCACAGCTTCGTGTTTCTCTTACGTTGGGGTTGAGGCGAAGTCAGTCCCATCCACCCAGGTCCAGTGTCCCTCCTGGTGTCGCTCCACAAGTCCAATCCAGTAGTTGGAATAGATCTGAACAACTGATGAAATGTAGTCCTAGAAATAAAAAAGATAGCAACAGGTTATTTTAAAACCTTTGTTACACTTGTAAAAGTGCTTATTATCAGTGGCCTGTGTACAATCATAACCAGTTGCCAGCGCCACTGAAACTATGTGGAACCAAACTGGAGAACACTTAAACCTCACCAGCTCCTCTACATTATTGAGGACCAGCAGGTGTCCTCCCTGTGTTATGCACAGAGACTGTGCTTTGATCCAGGTAGTAACAGTGGTGGACAGCAGGTAGCAGCTTTCCCTGAAAGACATCCATCCATCCTTACATATTCCTGGTTTGAGAAGATTGAGACAAGTCATACAGTGTGAGTGGCAAAAAAATAGTGAGTTCTGATTTTATTGATATTAAAGTATTCAGGTTTTACCTGTAACTTGGGCTTCTTTCTGTACAGTTGTTTCACTTGCAGTTTGGAAAGCCACTAAAACAACAAAAACATTTTTAAGAGAGGGCATCAAACATGCAGCTGCATCAATATATCCAGACCTGAAAACCTGTGTGCTCACCCGAATTGGACAGTGAAGATACTCCTGCATGATTCATACTCTCAAGGTGAAGTTTGACATCAGTGATTTCCTTGTTTAACTGGGAAACTTTGAGATAAGAAAATAGTCATATTATAATTGTTGTGTAACAATCCAGTATATGAATGACCCAGCTCAATTTGAGTGTAAAGTCATACATTTTATCCCAGTGACCATCAGCAGAATTAACAGCAACAGCACCAGGAAGCCATACAGGACAAACGCCACGATCCTCTTCATACCTTCAAAACAGTGACAGTCTTGTTCTCTTAGTTTAAGGCAACATCTTAAAGCATGAATCAAAATCAGCTGACATGTACATGTTGTACCTGGTTGTGTAGTGATTTTGATTTCTCCACTTAGGGAGCTGTTATCAGGTGGTCCGAACTGGTGGAACTGATAGTCCATAACTGAAAGAGATCAGATTCATCTGGTAAAAGTGATTTTTTTTAGGCTCTCTAATGCTGGTAGTACAATACTATGTTATTATTTGCAACCTTTAAAACATCTTGTAATTAATAATCAAAGTATTCAGTCCATAGACAAATTGAGATTCTCAGAGAGCAATGGCGAATCAGAGATCAGCTAAATCTCACTTGTTTGTTTTCAGGCCTAATATGTTAACTATTAACGACTCAATAAATAAACTTTGGCCATTATATCCTGTATACAGTATATAACGTATGTATAACACTAACATGCAACAAATTTAATTAGACGCTTCACCAAGTGAATTATGATATAAGAGCATTGTCCACATTGATGTATAAACTATTCAGTGTATAATTCACTGTCATTTGAACATGCATGACAGTGCAGTGATTAATGCACATTTCTACACAGTTATGGATTTCTATGCATTTTGACAATAATGACTGCAAAGACATTTCAAAAAACAAACAAGACTTTATAGACTCTATAATAAATTGAACTTTCATCACTCACCTTCATCATCCGGATTATCTCTGGATTTCTCTGGTTGGACTCTGACCATGAGATCACAGAAAGTCCTCCCCTTTAAAGAGAAACACTAAACTTCCTTAACAGCACTAGTTTACAGTGCTTAACTATACATTAAGTAGTTTAAATTAGCTCCATCTTGCTGCTTCAAGAATAAAATGCAATTTTCTCTTTAAATTTTCAATATTAAAAATTGTGAACCAGTTTTCTGTGGACTTTTGCTTTTGGTGTTGTAAATACATTTTATGATAATATTTTTAGAGGATTTTGAGCACATGACTTTGTAATGGAGTATTTTTACAACTTGGTATCAGTACTTTTCCACAAAGAGAGAATTATCTTATCTTTGAAACTAAATACTGAGTACAGTTTATACTTAACTTAAATTTACATTCTTACACTACATTGCCCTCTGGTGTTGTTTCATAATTTTTCCAAATTTTCATATAAAAGTCCCGCGAGAGACAGAAACTTGAGCAAAGATAGTCTCTGTAGTTCTTGGTTTCACCGCTGGGGGCGAAGGAGAGGCGTCAAGCTGTGGAGGCCCACGTGACACCTCTATAAGAAAATTCCTTCCGGTCCCATCGTCTCTCAGAAAGGAAAATGGCGGCTCTCGGACGTACTTCGCAAGTGTTGCTAAGGTCTGCTTTGACCCAGGCCCGGCGCCAGCTTTCTGCTTCTGCTGGTGGTGGACACGGCGCTTTAGGTAACTGTACCACCTCATTACAACTCAATGGTTGTATTTAATGTAATTTATATTTTGAACAACTTGTTATACTTTGGCGGTGACCTTGCTGGGCTAGCGTTAGCTTTCTTAGCATTAGCAGTATCTGAACACCCTTGAGCGGACAGTGCGTAGAAGAAGCTAATTTCTACCTTAAATACATTTTAATATCAGTCTGTCACCCCCTACAAGCATTAACACTTATACTCATAAAGTCTTAGCGTTGTCACTTAAAGTTTGTTAATTACATGGCTTGAAATTTCAGTAGTGTCATGAATAACACTTTCTGCAAGCTAAGCAACAACACTGTCACATCAGGTCACTGGGTACTCTTATTCCTAGTGATATATGCTCTCAATTTTTATCAAGTTATGAAAGTAGTTTACAGAAGAAGTCATTGAAGGAAAAACAAATAAGGTAAAGAATTCCGGCACAGGATACGAGCAGATATTGCAGAGGGGTGAAAGGTAACTTTGAATAGATTACAATAGTTTATCACTAGCAGAATAAATGCATTACAGTTAGAGAAAAATAGATTAAATATTCAGTTTTTAATTTTTCATTTGATATAGTTGAGACCGAAAGAAAATGAGCAGAAGTAAATTGAATGTAATCATTTTTACTAAGTGTAAGGCTCAAACTAATTATACCGAGGAAGTGACATGTTCATAACTTTTTCTTTTTTTCAATATTTATTTATTATTTTTCATAACAAGGTTACCCATTCAAACATTCAATAGCCTTGACAGTTCGTTCAAATAAAAGTCCTGTGACAAACAGTACTTGCATGAAATTGTCATGAGTAGTTATACAGCAACTTGGGACAACGATGACAGTACTTTTGTAATAACCATACTGATTCAATGCACTCAAAGTCTTAATAATTTCTAAGTATGTTGCACTGACTGTTGATTGCTTGAAACAGTAAAGAGGGCAAACTGCAAGGCGAAAAGGAAAAACTATCTGTTGCCCCCCTAATGGAGGATGCAACTTCCTTGTAAACTGAGAAGGTTAGGCATTTTTATCATAAAAAATGCTACAAACTTGGGATGTTGTGTATGTCACACCAGATAATACATGACAAGCAGCTTGGGACAGTCAAGGCACACAGGGCACAGACAGACAAACAAACAAGCAAGCAAGCAAGCAAACAAACAAACAAACATGTAATATTCATTTTGCATAATAAAAAGACTTTATAAATATTAAGATCACTGGCCAATAATTACCAAAACGGTTTTTAATTGGATTCCAAACTTTCATGAATAACCCTGACTTTTTGTTTAAATGATATCTCAGGTCTTCCAAGTGTAATACATTGCTCAGTTCCCCAAGCCTTATTTCAAAGGTAGGCACAAGTGCCTCTCTCCACTTCTGATGTATAGCCTTTTTTTTGCTAATACCATACATAATGAAACTGCCTGTGATTGACATTTATCAGCTTTATTAAATGTGGCACCCAAAATACCTATCAATGGGTCTGGCTTCAATATGACAGCATAAGCCCCTGATAAAAATTCAAATATATTTTTCCAAAATGGCTGAAATTTTGGGCATGACCATAGAGAGTGGATACTCATAACTTTGGAAGGCAGATTTAATAGCTAGGAATTAAACGTCACCTAAGTTAAGAGCATGTCAAGGTGGCATGATATGACACAGCACAATGGGGGGGGTCTATAAGCTGTTGTGGTAAACTGGGTGCAAAGTCTTGATCAGAAGGCCATTCAGCTGTGTGTGGGAAGGGATTTTAGCATTTGCTGGAAAGGACACTGCGTTTACTGACCCATGGCTAGTAGGGTCAGTCCAGGTAGTTCAACCTGGAGGCCAGCGATTGAATCTGGTAACTCACCACCATAATACCATCTTGACAGCCAATTTTTTAAAAGCTAAATCAGGATTTATAAATCTGCTGTAAATTGTGTAGGTTATTCCAAGCTTCATCCTCTCCTCTCTGTGTATAGTTATGGATAGTTGCTTCCAATGACAAAAAAATGGTGGTATCTGACATTTTAGTCATGGTGAAGAGTACAAGGTAAGTGCAGATTCATAACATCATAAAGAAACCTTGTTTTCCTGCTGTTCAATTCTCAGAAAGCCTAGTGTTTGGATGTATAATTGTTCATTAAACAAATCATTATTGTCTTTCTCCTTCAGCTGAGAAATGGAGGATGCTCAGTTTCCTGGTTGCCATACCTGGTGTTGCTGTGTGCATGTTGAACATGTACCTGAAGCAACAGCAACATAGCCATGATCGTCCAGAGTTCATCCCTTACAGCCACCTTCGCATTCGCACCAAGGTCTGACTTTATAGAATAATTCACTTTCCAAAATGTCTGACTTAAGAGACACTTTTATCAGTATTTTGACTTAATTATGTGTTGTCTTGTTTTTTTACTCCTACAGCCTTTCCCTTGGGGAGATGGCAAAAAAACCCTTTTCCACAACCCACATGTGAATGCTCTTCCTGATGGCTATGAGGATATGGATGAGTAAACCCTCCCTCCAGACCTCATAACTGGGACCAGTCCCTCTGTTTCTTACTGGACCACACTCACGTTCACAGTTTACTCTTTTAATTGTTGTTTGGTTACCTCTGTGCCTTCAACGTGGGGCACCCAAACAGTTTCCTTTGCTCTGGACCATTAAACACAATGTCCGCTTAAACTGAATTAACATAAATAAAGTAACTATTATTACCTCAATTTGTGTTTTATTTCTGTCTGTTGCTTTGATGTTTGTATTCAAGGTTCTCAAATTATTGTTTATATGAATAAGCCTTTTTCACAGAAGACATTTTAACACATCACTATAGGAAAAACACAGATGTAAAAACTTTAAAAGAATGATGACTGAATTGCATTTAGTTGCATCAGAATCAGGGTCATGGTGTTGTTCATACTGGGTCACTCTGACACAGGGCCTCCAACTGGTGCAGTTAGTATAATGGAGCCATTGTTCCCGTTAACACCTGGGCTTCCCCTACTCTTGACAAGTGTCTGCTGTGGAAAAAGGCCTATGCTCTACTGTATGGGTTAACAAGTTCCCTTAGTATAACCAATCTCACCCTTAGATATACCTGAATGTTGCTGAATTTAATTGAAATTATTAGATATTTAATACTACTGCATACCCTCCCACTCATACAGATGATTCCACATAATGCCTCTCTATGTGAATAATGTATTTCCCACTATTAAGTGCACTGCACCACATTGTATCCTTTACTAATTTCATGTTTTCCTGATCATTACACAAAAAATATTATTCATGAGGAAAAATACGCAACGCCTGAAGAGGTCTTTTCTACAGCAGATATATTTTGACATAACAAATAAAAGCACAGGTGTTACTAATAACATTAATGGACAGTCAGTTCTATACAGTGTCACAGTAAGCCTGCATGGCAAACACCAGCTGCATGAAAACTCCTGGGGGAGCCTGAAACTGAAGCAGGTTCATGACATTTAGAAAACATTTAATTGTTTACATTAGTGCTCTTCCCACTGCGACATGTCAAACTATTTTTATTTGAAAGAGTCCTATCCACTTATGTCTTACACTCATTAAACTCTAGGCCATTCTCGTGGACCTGTCAAAGACGTGGCATCACCAAAACATTAAAAATAACGCATGCTTATTTGTGCTGTTTGAACTGTGTGCTTGTGACCTTGTGATCTGTTGTTCCACATAACAACTTTAGTCACTGAATCAGCACCAGATTTTGGGGTCGAACAATAGTTTATTTATTTCCATGGCTCTGGTTTATCTTGTCTAGGCGTGATGCTCCAGACCTGTTACACGTGACTCGCGCTTTGTTACAGACTCCACCTCTTTCACGTGAACGCGCTATAAACCGAATTAGAAAATCCAGGGTTAACAAAGCTCGTCGATATCAAGCTTCATGACACCCACCGTTTTTTCCTTGGTTCCGTCGCTTAAACCGTTATTGATAACGTGAAGCGTCTCGCAACTGACTGTAGCATCGATTAAACTCGGGTTTATTTCGTCTCACCGTCGTGGGTTACGATTTGATTACTAAATCTAGCATTGAAACATCTCGGATAACTGCGCGTACCCGCTCCGCCATTAAGGGGAAATCAATCGAACGCCGAAACCCGGATGTCACTACAGTTCATGAACACAGACGGAGGTGAGGAGACCTAGCTCAAGATATAATGACATAATAAACTATACAAAAACAATAATGGTTTTGACTCCTGAATTTACATTCACAGTTCCTTGTTTTTTTTTTGTAGATTTCCGGATGATGAAAAAACATGAGAGGGCACATTTTTTCAGCTCTAAAGAGCAGGAACTTATTTTGAAGTTGTATGAAGAAGAAAGAGAGATATTGACTGCCAAATCCAACACCACAAGCGCCTCTAAACTCAGAGAGGAAGCCTGGCAGAGAATTGCTGATAAAATCAATGCGTAAGAAGAACTGTGGCCAGTCTATAACAAAATATAATTCATAATATTGGTCAGCCCACTGTAATGTAACTGCACTTTTTGATGATGTAACTGTACTGACACCTAACAACATTATTATTTTTAATAATTCACAGGGTATCGGACAGTGGCTACAAAAGGACATGGCAGCAAGTTAAAGTCAAACACAAAAATATAGTGCAAACAGGTATTATTGCAAACAGTGGTTAACAGTTACTCAATACCATATTTCTTCACAGACAAGTATTCGTTTGATTCCAGTATTTTTACCTTGCTAAACTCACTAGTTATTTTGCAGATTAAGATTTTGCATGTAAAACATACATTCTTAAAATATGATGCATTGTTATAAACCAACCAACGGTGTAAAAAGCTGTTTAAATTAGTTCCAACTCCACTTACCAAATCTTTAAATTGCTAATTACACATTTATGCATCATGAAAATTGATCCAATAATACATGTTAATATTGCACAACAGGGGCCGCTCTGTTGCATAATGACTAATTTTATTTTTAGTACATTAACTACATTTTTCTGATAAATTTTTACTTGCACTTTGGTATGTTTTTGAATTCAGGGGTTTTACTTTTAATTGAGCATTTTCACAGTGTGTCATCGCTCCTTTTCTTTATCTGAATACTTCGTCCACCGCTGGTTACATTTTCAGCACTGTACTGTAAACTGTCCAGGGGAATGACTTACTTTACTGATCTATCGTTATGCAGCAAAAAGAAGAAGGGTGGAGCTAATGAGGAATGATGGGGGATCAGCAACTCCGTCACTGACCTCTGCTGAGGAGGATGTGCTGCAGCACAAAGACAACAGGCTTAGAGTGGAGGTCCTGCCTGGGGGTGCCTGCATTGAGCCACTGCCTGGATCTGACAGCTCTTTTATTAGTGGTAGGTGTAGTTCACTTTTCATAAAAGACCTGGAATTTACCACATGGCTTAATGTAATGTTGACCCCACCACTACAGTGTCAGGCCACCCTGTACTCCTCCTGCCTGTAACAAAAACTGAACCAGAGAGCTTGAGTGGTGATGAGACGGATGTCAGTGATACACATTTTGAAGGGGTAAGTGCTTCTTAACGTGCATTTTTTCAGCCGTTTGTCTTTTAATGCTTAACATATTGACTTGTTTGTTTTACTGCAGGATGTGCACAGTAGCATTCTGCAGGAAAGGTCAGATTCAGCATGTGCTACAACCGGTGGCAGAAATCCAGAGGTGAGGTTTATGTGTCAGTAGCAGTAATAAGAAGAATAAGAACAATATGAGCACATGTGTTGTTTAATTTCTTTTGCAGAGGCAGACAGAAGACATAAAGGCCCTTTACTGTCGCTACCTCAAAAAGGAGATAGAGAACCGTGACCAACAGATGGCGTACAGAGCACTAAAAATGAGGAAGCTGGAAAAAGAAATCTTATTACTTGATAAGCAGCTACTGTGACCATGTGAAAAATGATTGTGTTTTTATCTTAGTATTATTATAAATTAAAACAAAATTTGATTTACTAAGGTCAGACAATTGTAATAAATAGCTTTAGTTACATTGTATATCATATTCAAGTATTTTGAATTGCCCACAGCACACTTGGAGTGGTGTGTTTGTGTTGGGGATTTAACAGCACTTGTTGGCAGCAATGTCTCTTAATGAAATTCTGGCATTCAGTTGGTCAAAATATGCCTTGTTACAATATGGCACTGTACAGCTCTTCACATGCAACAGCACATAGGGTATCTAATGCAATCCTCAGACTGTGACTGTAAAATCTTTTCTTTAGTTTACCAAATGTCATGTCAATCCCAGGATTGTCTTGGCAGGAGTTGCCCCAAAGCGGGCTTGAGGCCCGGTGCAGGGCTCAGTGTAGGAGGGTCATGAAGAAGGGCTTGTAAGTGGAGCCCCTGTGGAGCCGCTGTGTAACCCTGTGCCCCAGGAGGATTCCATTATCACATGAGTTACAGCGTATTGACACACTTTTGGTTGTGTTGGCTCTGTACGCCAGCGCACTGGATTTGAAATGAATGAAGCAAACAATGGCTTTAGTTTGACAGCACTTATACTCACATCAGATGAGTAGTGAAGGAATGGTTACTCATTTATACATATTCCCACAATTTTAGGAGACAGTAATTGGACAATTTAACATGAAAGAAGCCCTAATTATGACATGCTTGGTTACAAATCCTCTGCCTTGTTGACAGGCTGAGGTCTGTGACTGATGGACATCAACAGACACTTAATAACTTCCCTGCTGAGGCTCTGATATGTCTGTACTGCTACCATCTATATGATTTGAACAGATTTATTTGGACATATTGTGGCCAACCCCACATCACTGTGCTGAAATATTTGTAATAAAATGTGGAATCACAGCTAATGTGAAATTTGACAAAAGTTTAAATTGGTTTCAGTCACCAGCAGCAGACCACTCTGTCCTTTGCATTAGCAATGGAATTATTCCTCCAAGGTATGACACCAATTTTATCATCACACCCAAAACCTATAATGTCTTGGATTATTCAATTTTGTCATATTTAAAAAATCAATGTATTATTATTATTTTATATATATATTTATGAATTAATGCAATTGTTGATTTTGTTTATTGTTTTTTTTTCCCAATCTTGTGTTTTACTATGTATTTATTAATTATTTTTGTATGTCTTGATTACAATACAGAATAGTTTGTGAACTGTAGAACATGTATCTGGGTCTTACCTAGAGACAATAAAAATTGTTTGTTCAATATCTGATATGTGATCCAGACACATGTACAGGGCTCAACTAGTAGGCCTATAAGGTATTAAAATGGTAATTATGGTGTTTGATAAACATGCGTTTTGGCAGATTTTAACAATGCTTCATAGTAAGTCTGACTTAACTGCTGACTTGCCTTGTGTGAACCAGACCTTCACAAAAAGCTTTACATACTCTAGTCTCTGGTCAAATTGATGTATTAGAAAATGTGTGTTTTTCTCTTCTCTTCTCGGATTGTCAAGTATTTTTTTATTTACATGCCGCCAAATCACAACAGTAGTTATCTCAGGGCACTTTCCGTATACAGCCTGTCTAGACCGTACTCTTAATAATATGAGTTACAGAGACACAACAATCAAACAAAGTGAGCAAACACTTGGCGACAGTCGCTGAAAACCAGGCTCACGGTGGGCGGACGTCTGCCTTGTGCATCCAGCAGCAGGTCACAGTCGGAGCATTCTGGACGTCCTTCAGCTGCACGCTGCGATGTATTCTCGCGCGGCCCTGCACGAATGTTTGGACAAATTCAAAATGGCGGATTTGTCACACAACACAAATCCCCCCTATAGTTTATGCACTAGACGATCTGGGGCATGAACTTGGCTCCTGCCTTCAGAATAGATGTGATGTAGCTACAAGTCTCTCTCCTGAGTAGATGATAAAAGTCGCACCCAGCTTTAATTCAGCCATTGGCTGACAGAGCTGTGCGCGTTCACGGTCAACTTCTACAGCCGTCCTCAATCGATCACTGAGAATAGGATTCATCATGGCTTCAGGTCTTCAGAGTGAAGAAACGAACAGTGAAGCTTCATTTTGTATCTGTTGCCCACGAATAGCGACACACAAAGTCAATGTGACAGTCCCTAAATTTCCCATGGCTCAGCTGTGCTGCCCGTATATTTTAACATTTTAATTGATATTTAATGTAGGTATTTAATGACTGAAACGTGAATTTAAACAGGTGATATTTGATCTGTTTACTGTGATTTCTTTAAGCCTGTACATTTTTAGTTGCTTTTCCCCCTGAAGGATGAAGGCTTGAGTCCCTTACTCTCCCCTTTCAGATTAACAGAATTTGCTGATCAGAGTTGGTTGGTATAGCTACCCTAACCCTGATCATAGTCCCTCCATATACCTATATCTAGGCTATGACATTCAAAATTCATATTTCATCTTCTGAACTACCTGCAACTACAGCCTCTGCAAGTAGGACATTTCACTCCAGGACAAGGATGAATCAGTCTCAGATTTTCCAAAGAATCAAGTTAATGCAGTTTTCTGATTAATTAATCACAGTGCTGCTACTACTACTACTGCTACTACTAATAATAATAATACTAATACTACTACTAATAATAATATTCGTCATAAGGATGATCATAATCATGGGCTATTTACATAATAAGTAAATGCAGAGTACTGTAGGCTACCTATATATTATTCATACATTGATTTAAATGAGTATTTCTATGATATACTTCACTGTACTTCTAGTTCACTACATTTCAGAGGCAAATGTTGCAGTAAATACCCACAACATTTGTCTGACAGCAATACTTTTAAAGATCAAGACTTTATTTTCTCTGAGCAAAATAAAACATAAAGCATGATCTGGATTGAACTAGTGAGTGAAATAGTTAATATCACTTCAATCAGTTATGAAATGCTGCCTTCACATTAATACATCCGTAAGAATCTAATGTAACACGCTGAAGCTTTGGTAAAATTGTGACATTTACTTGTAGTGGACTTTATCCAGCACTACTTTTACTAAAGTAACTTAAACCTTAAGTAGTTCTGGTTTCTACAGGCTTGTCGAGCGTTTTTGAATAGCGTGCTAGTTTGTCCCAGTGAACTTGCCGTACTTTCACATGACTTCCACTAAGTGTGACTGACCCGCATTCCTCAGGTAGCACTAGCCCCGTCGCAATGATTCATTTCAGGGGCGAATAGAAAATAAACAGTGGCTGACAACAGCCGGGATTTAAAACGTAATACTTCTTGTTGCTGACTGAACCGCACAGCTGACAGTCCGCCGTGTGTTGGAGGTTGTGAAACGTCTGACTCGGATCCGCAGCGGAAATCTCCTGTCCTACTTTTTGACGGAGTGTAGGCTACCTACAGCCAGGTGGAGTAGGAACACATAGACAGAAGATAACTGATGACTGAGCAACTTTTCTCTTTTCCTGGGCTTTGTGTCGGTGATGGCAGAGCTGATAAGAAGGTGAGATCAGCTGATTCTGTCTTCTCCCAGTCTAACAAGCTACTGCCTGCAGGATGGTCTGAGATGACACCCATTATTAACGTAAACCAGACATGAAGGTTTTCACATGAACCCTGACTTTCACATTATAATAAATGTGCTGGCTTCACGGTCGATCGTGGCTGCAGGTTTTTCTGCTACACCTGAGACATTGAGTGAACTGGAGCACCACAACAATCTCTGGCATTTGGCATTCTTTGTCCAGCATATAAATAATTATCCAGTTTATGTGTAGGGGAACTAAAAGCACATCTCAGAATTTAGACATTTATTAGAGTATTTATTTTGCAGGTGTAGTAATTTCTTCCTGTACGATGGATCAAAGGTCACAGGAGAGGGCGACCCCACGAGAGAGGGAATCTGCTACTTCTATCCTGAAGAGGTTTGACTTTCACAAACTGTTCCAAGTCACACGTGTGGTTGTGTTGTGGGTGGATCTACGTTGAGTATGATAAGGATTCCCCAATGCTTGTTTGTGTGTTTACATTTAAATCGACAGATTACAACTCAGTTATCTTAAAGTTTTCATATGTTTTTTTTCTTCCAGACACCCATAGACAAGCAGGAGCTGCTCTGTGGACAGCTCGCCGGCGTGGGCCGCTGTGTCTCTGAGCTGTCCTCCTCTCCCGTACGCATACTGAGGCTGCGCCGCAACAAGTATGCCATCCACATGAAAGATGACTTCTTCTGGGTGAGTGCTCTCACAGGTGGCCCAGCTGCAACTTCTCAAGATGACTTTGTTATGTCCTGAATATGAGGTAATCTCTTTGATGGTTATTTTGGGGGATATGTGTTTTTTTTTCTCCCAGGCTCTGGGCTGCTCAGTGGAAGTTCCCACCGTCAGTGTCTGCGAGCTCCTGGATCAGCTAATAAAACTTTTCTGTTTCTACAACGGCTCTATCCGACAGAGCTACCAGGTGCAGTCTCCACTTGTCTAAATACTTCTACAATAGTCTTTTATTTTGAAAGGCTGATTTGTTCTCCAAGAGTCTCTTTATTTAAAGGACTTCGAGACACAGATATAAAAGTCATGGACCAACGTTTAAGAGCAATTTACAAAAGAATGAAAGTCAGTATCACAAGGCAATGATTCAGTATCAAACCAATGTATATTATAAAAAAAATACATGGACATTTTTGAAGTCAGAAATATCATGTCTAACTCTGCATGTTGTAATTTGAACTTTGTTTTGTTTTGTAGCTGAACAGTCGAGAAACTCTGGCTGCTCGATGGGCGCGGTATCTCTCACACCTGCAGTCAGGATCCTCAGAGCTTCATCACATCTTCAGCTGTTTGAGGACCATTGACTCGACCAATGTATGTACAAGATGTCAGAGTTCTGCATTTAGCCTGGAGTGTCTTTTCTCATGCTGCTGCTGCACATCGATTTTCTCTGACAGGAAATGACTGTGTCACAATGTCCTGTGGTATTGAGTAAGCCGTCAGTATGTCTTAACAAACATGCAGAGCCAAATTTATACATATTTATTGTACCGAGAGTACACAGTTGTGATGTGCACGAAGCCAATGCCAGTCAATCCTGGATACTTTTGGCCTGTTAGCCACATGAAAGGTTAAATTATAATGATTCAAATCTCCTACTTGTCAAGCTCGTTTAGTCAAATCTTGTTTTTGGCATAATTTTTAAGCTTTTGCAAAACAGGTTTGTCACATGATAGATGACATAACAACTCAAATGATTATATTCCAACATTCACATAAGTGTCTTGGTGCAACAATTGAACTAATGAAGTTATTAATCCATATCCTGTTATATATGTATTACCTCAGTTTATGCACTTTAAGCTGGTGACAAATTGAATTTTTGTTCTCAGGTTGACCCACTTCTGCTGCTCAAAGCTGCCCTCATTCTTCAGGCCTGTCAGCGCTGCCCTCTAGTGTTAGCAGGCTGTATTCTGTTCAGAGGAAGGTGGGCTGACATTTTGACATGATCCAACTCTCACTGGGATAGTTTTTGTAAATACAGCACAGTCTAAAACCAGCCTTTATCTGCCTCTCCTCCTCAGAGTTGTAAGCACACAGATGTCTCCAGAGCTCACAATGAAAGTCATGGTTCATGAGAGTGAAACGTACACAAAGGTAGGACATGAAAATTAGTCCAAATGCTATTCAGAGTTACATCCCTATTTCTTTAGATGTGTTGCTAGGCAGATTTTATTAGCTTTGGACAGAGCCAGGCTAGCTGTTTGTCCCTGTTCCCAGTCTTTGTGCCAAGCTAAGCTAACTGGCTGCTGGCTCAGGCTTCTTACATTTTTATTATTCATTTTCACTTAAATCAAAAACAAAAACTGTTTGGGAAATTCAGTCACATGTTTCCATCAAACCACTTCATATTTAATGTACAGACATGAGAGTGGAATCATCTAACTCTCTGCACTGGAAATATTAACCAGACACCAAATAAAATAAAATCAAATAATAATTAATCATGTTAAAATCAAAATGTTCAACTATACCTTTAACAAGAAAAATGAGAAGCCAGTTGTTTTTAATTATTTTTATTTAGGCCCAGAAGCCCAATGGACTGAGCTCCACCAGCTCCTCCAGCGCTGCTGTCTGCTCCACTACAGTGTTTCTGACCATGTCTGAACTCCAGTACCTGCAGTCTCCCCCTGTCGACAAAGACTTGAGGTAGCGTCCTACCCTCCTCAGATTCATTTATTTTGTTCACAGGAAGTATTTGACTTACACAGGCTGCCTAAAACAGGACGTTTGAATAACATTTCTCTAACTGTTCTCCAGGTCCCATTCTACTCCACACAAGGACGGTCCCCTAAAGAAGACCCGCCTGTCAAGAACTTTATCTGACATGGCCTCCACTGAGTCCGATTCATCTGATCCGGGTCCCTCCCAGTCCCCCCAGAAGATGTCCTTCAGCCCTTGCTTGTCAGAATCAGATAACTCTCTGTTTAGCCCAGCTCCTTCACAGAGCGCTGCTGATCCACTCCACCCCCCACCGCAGTCCCCCGAGCCTCCTTTCTCAAATGGAAAACACTCCCACGAAGCTGAGGAGGAAGCGCTGGAGCAATCGTATTATCAGAGTTTTCACAGCAACGGAGATGGAGACAGCCAGATACATAACAAAGGAGACGACTCTGTGTTTGAAGGAAACTCCCATTTCAATGGAGGTGGAAGAGAGGGAGACACAGCTTGTGGGACGGTGTTTGACTTCCGAGGGGGCGAGTCAGGCAATGAGGAGTCACATGACGATAAGGAGTTGGTGGGAGATAGCGGGAGAGCACAAGGTCAGACGGCGGAGGTGGGAGATCCTCCTCCTTGCTATGGTGCTTTCGACAACCCAGAGGAGAGTCCGCTGATCCCCATGACGCTTTACCTGCACCGGGTGAAAGGCTTGGTGCTGGCCCTGCTGGTGGAGCCTCACTTCCTGAGTGACACAGCTTCAATGGAGGAAGTGGTGAGAAACAAAAGCAACCCTGCTAATAACCAGGAATTCTCTCATCTCTGTCACATTTTCATACAGAAGCTCTTGTGAGCACCAAACTTTACCATAGTTCCTTTGATGAGTGCAACAAAAAGAGGCTTCATGACACAGCTGATGTAATACATTACAATGTCCGCCTCTGTAATCCACCAGCTGTGACTCAGTAGAATTTGAATTTAAGTGCATGAGCGCGCTAATTTGCCTTTGAAATGCTAATATTTGATTCTGCCTTTATGGTTCGTATCCAGTATCACAGCAGCCTGGCGTCACTCAATGGACTGGAGGCCCATCTGAGGACCATCTCTCCAGGGGCCCCTGGCGCTCAAGGACCCTACATCTTTGCCCATTTTGACTGCATCCAGAGCACGCTGACAAGTAAGACCCCCATAATAAGCTCACATACATCCCTTTATTCTATACTCTTTGACTCTTTCTATACTTATCTTTCCTCTGCATCTGATCATTTCTGTCTTTTCCCAGTTTTCACTTTTCTGCTAGAGTGAGTAAAAGCCCTGGCATGTCCACCTGGGGACTGGGGTGGGGTTTGTAACTTTATATTTGTCTTTGCATGAGCTAGCGGCTAATTAGTGAGACTGTGATCAGCATTCCTTTGTGCAGCAGACATGCCTGTCCAGGTTAATGTGCCGCTGTTATTGTGTGTCTCTGCAGCCAACCTGTCTGGTCGACCAGGGGGAGCCCCGGAGCATCCTTTTGTCAGAGCCACATCACTTCTTCACTTGCATTTCTGTAACACTGAAACTCTGCAGGAGGCTATTATCAGGTCAGTATGGCAGTGACGTGGTGGTGGTAGTGGTGATGGTGGTTGAGGTGGGGGGTGGAGGGGGTACTCGTGCCTTTCATGGCTCCTCAAGTAGAAGTCGGGGGTTGGGGGCTGTGTCAGTTCTTCGTGTGTATCATCACATCCCACCAATCCCTGAATGTTCTCGCTTTACTTGCACAGATCGCACTGCAACGACTGAACACTGAACAGAAAACCTTTCCATCGTTGCTCTGCGTCTCTTTATCGGCTCTTTCTTCTGTCGCACGCCATCGTGCTTGAAACATGCTTCAAATGTAAATGTGTGTGACCTTTTCACCGCAGGAGTGCCGGTGCTGCTGTGTATGGAACCCGCAGCGTGGCCCAGGAGACTTACTTCCAGCAGCACGGGGGTTCACTGAGGAACTCGGGCATCCCTAACCACCAGGACAGCGCGTTCTCGCTGCCCAGCAAGGCCCGACACAGACTGCTGAAGCACGGGGTTAACCTGCTCTGACGTGATGGAGCAGGTTTGCAAATTATTTAATGAAGTTGAACTTGTCCTGTGAATAACTTTAAAACCAACACAGAATAATATAACGTTATTTCTTTTCTATTTGTATCATTACTATGAATTTGCTATGAAAATGAGTTCTTCCATCAAGGCTTATGTTAGTTATGTTTACAGTGAAGTTTTAGTCATAGTTCGAGTTACTTTCATGTTTGTTAGAGAATAGTTAATCTCTGTTCGGCTGAAACACGACACCTTTTGTCTCGACTACAATTTTTAAGCTTCCGGACTTTACACTTTACCCATATTCTCCGTTCAGTCATATCAACAATGCAGTAAATGTAATAATTCCTTATATTTGTATTTATTCTTTTAAAAAAGAAATTTGGACTAAAATGTAATCTTTATACTGTTTAACTTGCATTTAATTATTCTTTTCCCTGCTGCACATGCTGCAAAATTTGTTACGTACATTTCTAAAATAATCTGAAACAGCTTTTATATAAGTTTCTATTTATATCAAATCAACTCTTTGGAAACAAGAAAGTGTTATTTAAATATGCACCTATTAGATCTACTGTGTTTGAATTGGAAGAGTTTTTTTTTTTTTTTTTCTGGAAGAGATTCACTGTGCTGCGTTATTAGTGGACATTAAATGAAAACATGATCTTAAGTCTTATGTGAGCTACTTTTGTAAATGCTTGTTTAAAACCACAGGGGCTACACGGCCTTATGAGGGCCATCGGCGGCCCGCATGTGACCCTGCAATCTAACGCCTGTTGTTTTCACCTCAGGCTTAACGCCTCGTTTCAAAATGACTGAGGGATGACGTGCGCTGAGGGCCGTTTGAAAAGCCAAACACATGCTCATAAAATGTTATTATTCATGTTTGTGTCCGAAGGTTTCTGTTCCGCATGTGTTGTAAATGAGATGGTTCCTGATGATCCAAATATGGAGTAATTAGAGTCATTAACTCAGGAGTTGAATTTGAATGGACGGGGTCGGCGCTCTTCGGGGCGCCTCATTATGCAGGCGCATTAAAAGAAAGCAGCGGGGGGCAAATGGGTGGTTAAAGGTACGAACAAAAAAGAGGGGCAGGGACTGTGAGGAGGGCAAGGATTGAAATTCTAAGTGGTGAGATGTCCCCATTGTCAGTGGGGTATATAGCAGGCAGAGCAAACTCTCCGGATGCAGAGCTGGCGACACGCAGAAGCTGCCTGTTATTCATCAGTGAAGATCCAAAGGTCAGGATTTAGAAATCTCACAGAAATGGCCTCCTCGCGCTGCATTTGGATTTCTCTGTTTCTTCTCTCGGCGTTGACAAGTGACACTGGAGTATTTGGTCGCGCAGTGGACACGCTGGGATTTGTGCCACAGTCGCCGAAAGCTGGAGATGAATCATCTGGAGCAACTTTACGCACGGACGCGTCGAGGCGGTGGAGGCGGGGGGTCGAGGAGAAGCACCGGGAGCGGTGCGCGGAGCTGGCGGCGCCTTGGCTGGAAAACACACAACAAGCTCCAGGGGATAACGCAACAGTGCTGCAACTCCGTGTGCGGCCCTTTTCCCCGGGGGCCTCCCTGGGCCTGGTGTTCCCAGGAAAACCTCTGTTCAGCTTCGTCCGCCGGGTTTACCACTGCTGTCAGGAGGGACTGAGCTGCAGAAGCGTCAAAGGGATTCAAGGTCGCCTGAGAGGAGGTAAGACTAAACAGATCCATGCCTTCTCCTGATGAGTTTTGTTTTTTTTAACACTGTAGATCTGTTGGTCGTGTTGGGTCTGGAGTGATTCACATAGAGACGCTCACGAGGCCCTGATGGGCTGAAGTTTATTTCCGTTAGGTTGATTCCACTAAATATGGCTTAATATATATATATATATATGTACGAGCTACTGTAACTACATGTAGGCTGAAGGGTTTGAACTTCAGGAGCTGTGAGGATGATCCAGTTGCCTTGAGGATTAGTAAAGAGGAGAGATTTATCTTCAATAGCAAAAATGACTTTAGACTTACTGTATACACACTTAAGATGCCATTTACACTCAGAAAAGCCCATCCAGCACTTAGGGTTGAAGGACTGACACTGTGCAGGAATGTCAGAAGCTGGAGAAGTGAAAGCAGTTGGGGTGGGGGGTGTCTTAATAGCTTAATACAGCTATAGAGGATTGTGTTATCTGCATACAATGAGCCTGAGCTGGTTGAGATGTCCTGCTGACAGATTAACAAGGTATTAGGAGTGAGAACATCGCCTCTGTGGTGGAGATTTCTTTCCTGATCCCTGGGATTTGTGTGAATGGAGGTTAACATGAGTGTGTGTGCTGCTCTGTGACATTAAATGCTGTGTGTTAAACCAGACTGTGACTCTGACAGACTCCTGACTGCCTCCTTCTTCTTCTTCTTCTTCTTCTCCTCCTGCAGAAACCAATGTGGAGTTTCTCCTCACCAGGGAGATTTTGTCGTTGACAGTTACGAGAGCCGAGCTTCACCTTCAACTCTCCAACCCACAGCACCTGGATCTCCATCCTGTGCTTCCGTCCATGGCAAAGCGCAGCCTCCCTACAAGGTAAAAACTCCTATCACCAAGTGATCTTTTACTAGCTCAGTTTCTCACAAAATCCTTCATTGCAGCCGTTAGTCTAAAGGCCTCTGTTGTCTCTCGCCTCCTTTTAGGTACAGTGTGTGGTCTCGGGGCGACGTGGTGGAGCTGAGGGTGGATCTGCTGTTCCTTTTCCAGAGTCTGCAGGAGGCGGCAGGTGGTGCTGGAGGGGGTCCCAGCTTGGTGAACATGCGGCGGATGGTGTTCTCTTCCAGGGGGGATCCGCCAGCTCCTCACGCTCTGCAGGACACTGACGGAGATGTGTGGGGGGATGGGGTGGCCGGCGCGCTGCCTGCTCTGGAGCTGGGCTTGGTCCTGGGCTGCGGTCAGGCCGGAGCAGGTGTGTCCTGCGGAGGCGGCGGCGTTCACCTCACACACACACCTTTCATGGCGCTCTACTACAGATAGATGAAGTCAAACTGAGACTGTGACTCTGCATGGAAACATTTTATCTGCTGAATTACTCTTTTCTAACAAAGGAAATGATGCACTTCAATGTCAAATCTATTAATTTATAAATGTTATGTTTTGTAAAATATATATATAAATTTGTAAATAGTGAATATGATATACTGTAAGTTTATGGAGTCATTCTTTGGTTATTAAAACTAAATCTAACAGCAGCTCTTGACAGAAGTGTGTGGCCCCCTGAGTCAGTGGATGTGCTTTGTTCAGCTGTGTTTGTCTTTTAAATATTCTCCTCCCAGCACCTTTTAGATATGTGCTTCTATTTAAAGAACTTTTCAGTTGGTAGGAAAAGGTGGGGAAAAAACAACACCTGGATAAACAAAGGGCCTGTACATGTTGCTGTGACCCTGCTACTTTTTGTTTTTTTTTTAGCAAATATCAGTTTCAAGGTATTTAAGGATTCATCTCAGATGCATAATTCCATACAGACACAGCACTTGTCATTAGACCAATCAAATTTAACGCAAGAATACTATTAAATACCAAATTACCTCACAAATTGCAACACAGGGATGCTGGGGATGGAAAAACAGCAGCGACACAGTCTGATAAAATAGCACATTTATTAAAAAGAGACAGCATTTATCAGCATTTCCCATTCTGCAGATGTACGCCACATCTGAGTAAAACCAGAGCTCTCAAAAACAGTTCTCTCCACCTGCTGCCTACAGCTCTCAGAAGAGCTTTTTCTTTACCCAACACACGTATATCTGTACAGTAGGACTCGTATTTTAAGCACACACTCACTGTCTCACACACTCGCGCTGTGTGATCGGTGGCAGGCCTCGCTTGTTTGTGTACGTGGTCTGCTGCCTGGACGACGGCCGAAGCTGACTGATGTTTTCGCTGTTCAAATTTGTCTCAGTTTAAATTCATCTCACATGTTCAGCTGCTTTGAAAATGAGACACAAGGAAGAAGAAGAAAAAAAAAAAAAAAAAAAAGCATTTAGCGTGAGATGGTAATCTCGAAAACAAATTTACATTAATTACAGAGCAATTAAAACGACTCTTTTTTTAGGATGAAAACTTCAAGACTGGTGTCATGGCAGGCGGATAATTAGTGGTGACAAATCTGATGACATGACATGACATGACATGTTCGCTTCCCCTGGTTTGTTCACTGCTTCACCAGGTGAGAGAAAGAAACAAAGACAAGAACCTTGAGTGTCATGTTGGGACACTGTGCTAAAGAATTTGGGTGGAATAACAGCAATTCTTTGGTTCTCATGAAAAAACAAACAAACAAAAAAAGAGCAGATCTTCATTCCACTCCAGTTCATTCAACTGTGAGATGTATTGACAACAACAGGTCTGTAAAAGGCTGGTGAGGAGCGAAATACACAAGGTAAGACTGTCTGCAACAAGTGCTGGACATTTACATTTCACACAGATCTCTCAAACCTTTCCATTTTTGTTTTTGACTGGCTTTGCTCCTAGAAAAGTTGAGGTTAGCGACAGATTCAAGATTTATTAATTCTACTGACCCTTACTACGAACAAGATCTGTTTGTGTGGAATGAAAATCTAGCCCTGAAAAGTGTCTTTAACAGAGAAGGAAAAAAAAAAAAGGGGCTAATTTGATATAAGCCAACAAAAGAGCAACCTCAAGGCGAATGATGGTAAAGCACGTTGTATTCAATAATTCAAGGCAACAAAGACAAACACACACATACACACGCACACACACAAAATGACGATTTTTAAAATACATGAGGCAGTGCAAAATGTCACACCAATAAAATATCACGTTTTAAAAACTCAAAAACAAAACAGATCCTGAGGAAAAAATTCAAACATACAAATCCAAGCGTATTATAAAATATCTCCAGATCAGCCCCACTCTGATTTAAATTATATATATGATAGAATGGAAGATCCCACATTTTCAGACACAATCTCATTTATTTGACTTTCTGACAGTTTATCTGGCTGCCTGTTAAATTTTTTTCAATTTTTTTTTATACTCTGTACCATCAACCGTTTCCTCCCCAGAAGAAAGGCCACAAAGTCTTCCTCATGAGAAAAAAAAACAAAACAAACCCTAACACCTCACCTGCTACAACACAAAAGTGATGAGATCAAAACTGGTGTCACACAATAAAAAGTGTGATCTTGTACCTTATATACACACGCAACTGTGTAGACTTGCAGACGAACAGAACACGGTGACTTTGGTGCTGAATTAAATGAACTTTTTGCATCTTTTCAGAGGGAAAAAAAAAGGTGCGTATATGTCTTAAATATGAGTTGAGTTTACAGCTTTAAAAACAAAACAAAACAAAAAAACCCCCAAAAAACAACAGAAACCCAAAAAAACCGCCAACAACTGACTGAATATTTTCTGGCACTAACTTCTTACCCACCATCAATCAAAATGGGAAGGAGAATCGAGGAGTGAGGGAGGATCCGCAACACCTGAATTATTAACCGTTTTTCAAGTACTGCATATGGCAACAGCAATACTGGCTGGGGGAGGGGTCGGGGGACATTTAAGACGCATTAGTGAAACAGGCAAAGTTACAAAATTGTCCTTGGAGTAGAGCTAAGCACTTGAGGGAGGTAACTAGATACATAAATAGCAGGGTTCACAACACAACTCCAATAAAAATGAGGAACAAAGCTGCTTTTCAGTTAGAATGCAAAGCAAAAAAAAAAAAAAAAAAAAAAAAAAAAAAAAGGATATCACTGTCCAACAGCTGAGGCTAAAACACAGTCAAAGTGGACTCTGATAATATGGCCATGTAGAAAATAAAACAAAAGGCTCAAAGATTTCGTTTTATCCCCAGTTTGTTCAATCAATTCAAGGACCAGAACATGTAGCTTAATTGCACTGAAAGTTCACACTGAATTAACAAAATGGTACAGTCCACATTAAAACGTTTTAAGACAACAGATCTGAAAAGGCTGAGTGAAGAAGTAGAAGGTGGAAAACTTGAACAGATGTTGATCTAGAACATCTGGTAAACATTTGATTTTCTGCTTCCACTGATGTTTGTGCTTTGTCATCTCTTACTGCAGGTGGATGAACTTGTGGTACACACACAGCGACTTTGTACGACACAAGTGCATGGACTGGCACAGATTCTTGTGATTTATTATATTAACACTGAGCTGCAGCGGCTTGTTCTCTCAGTTACATGGACTGAAGATCACGGCCCGTCAGAGTCAACACAGCATTCTGTTTTAAATCAAACTTAAAGATTTATGACAAAACAAAACAAGAAAAAAAATTACAACTCTCCCCTCTGGTCTAGCCACTGATGTAAAAAAGTGGAAAAACTCTGTTCCACTAAATCAGCTGTTATCAATTTCATGTGGTAAGTGTGCTGCCCAGTTTAACCGTTAGCCACAGAGACATCGCAGACTTGAATTTGCAAACTATTTGTCAAATTAACAGGCCACCAAGTTTTCCTTCTCTAACAAAAGAAAAAAAAAGAAAAAAAAGAAAAGACATTCTTTGGTGAAACAAAAAGGCAGGCATGCATAATGAATGAATGGAAAAGGCAAAGATCACCTCAAATACAGCAATGTAACTTTAGCATTTCACAGCATAAACTTTGCCTCTCACTAAATGCAAGTATGGCGTCTCTTACTGAAAGAAACCGTCAAAGGCTCAACATTCACACCTTGTAAAGTCTGAAGTTTAAAACAGATCTATCCTTGGAAAAAATGAGAATCCAACAAGGACTTTCAATTTGTGATCACTGCTGCGGAGACTTTTTATGGCCCTTAACAAATTTGTGAAACCAAACCTAATTTTATGTAAAAGGCAAGCCTAGTTAGACGGCACACAACGAATAATCCCTCCAGCTACAGAGCTGGTTCAACACCGATTTCTCTTTTTTCAACATCTCATGACAAACAGATGATGGCACGTCAACGCAGGACTAACTAGATCTCAGTGGACAGACACAAAAAAAATGGGAGCCTCTTAAATGGCAACTGTTATTTCCACTAACCGTCTTGACTCATGGATTCTATTCTATTTAACCAATTTCTAAGCAGCACCATTTCCAATTTGAAGGTAACATGTCTGACCAGATGCTGAGCAGGAGTGTTAAACACCCAGTACAAAACAATGCTTTTAGTTTATAAAACGGGCCCAGACCAATCACTCCTGAGCATCCCTTAGCTGCTGAAATGTGGTTTCAAACCGTGAAGACTGGCATCTGTAAATCCTGCCCAGTCTCTGAGTGGAAATGACTAACATTGTTCAAAAGGGTCAGCAGAGGTGGATGCGAAACACATTCACAAAGAAGCGCACAGCATACACTTCCTACATCTCCTTTTCTCTCCTCAGCGGTACAATTCACCAGCAGCGTTTGCTTCCTCTTGCAGTGGCTCTCCGAAAAGTTATTGTCTCTTTTTGTTCCTTCCGTCGTCGTGGTTTTCTCAAAGCCTTCAGCTCTCTCCTGTGTGTATGTTTTTACCTGTGCTGCTGTTGTCACCTTGACCCCCTCCCCCCCTTCTCTCCCTCTCTCTCTCTTCATAGTCTCACGTCCGTCTTGTCCTCCTGACGTCTCCTCGACCGCTAGTTTTAGCTCACAGCCGACAGAGGCAGAACAGTGTGGGGATGAACACCCCAAACGCCACCAGGATGGGAAACATTAGGCTGCTGTTGTCGGCCGCGTATGGGTTTGGTGTTCGGGGGCCTGACTGGACCCTGTACTTAGAACCTGATGGGACCTTTTTCTTCCCACCTTCCTCGCCTCCTTCACTATCTTCCTCTTCTTCCTCCTCTTCCTCATGCTTCTCCAAGCCAGGATGAGGCTGAAGTTTTGGTACATCTGTCAAATAAAGGAGGATGGGGGAAGTTAGTCCACGTCACAGAGGTTTGGATGTGTCTAAGCATGGGCATGTAACACTACTACTAAATCTACAACTGTTATATGAAAGTGCTTCCATGTTGTTGAGCCAGACGTCAGAAACTACTGAATATAATAATAGGTATTTATGCCAAGTGCCAATGGTTACAGTATGTTTGCAGTCTCAGGACTCACCGTCTAATGTCCCCTTCATTACATAGAGCGCGCAGACCTTGGGGTTGTCATAATAACCCTGAAAAACAAAACAGATCAGCACCACACAAAACAAACACCAAAGGAAAGCAAATAATATTAGGTATTTATGAATGAAAAACTGCAGTTTTAATAGCACAGTGGAGAGGTGATGACTGAGCATGTTGGTCCCTTTACGCCCTCAAAAATGACTCTCCAAATGAACTCAGATCTCACATATATATTATGGCTGCACCATATACAAAATAAATAAATGAATAAAACTCATATTGCGATTAAAAAAATAAAAATGATGGTGTGATTTTTGTTGCAAACATGTTTCTTTACATATGGAGCGCACACACACGCACGCACACACACACACTCACACACACACACACACAATACTATATTGTATTACTAATTTAACCAAATACCACAGGAATGTGGATAAGACGTAATTATAGCAGCAGCCATCTTGTTTCATTTGTGAAAGCTCCAGAGAAACCATAGTGAACTGAACCCCCTTCAGAGCTAAAGTGGACCATAAAGAGAACTGAGTCCTCTTTCAAACGAACGCAAAAAGAAGAGATTCCCTTTTCTGTTAGTCCAATCTAAGAGGGCTGACTTTGGTTCATTTAAAAAGGAGTATATGTGAAAACACCCTAAGTCAGGCTGAATAAAATGGTAAAATTAAGGTACAAAGAAACAAAGAAAATACAGTTTCATTGGTCAATTATCTCTTTTGCTTTCAAGAAACATGGTTGGAGCACCCTTATCTTACTATGATGCTCAGTTTGACACAAAAACAATCATTAAAAATGTCTTTCTTCTTTGTGTTTAGTCTGTAGAAAGAGCAGACAGTATGTCCCACTTCTCCTTTTACAAAAAGAAAATACAGAGAGAGTAATCTACAAGTAATCTACAAAAAATAAAAAGAAAGAGGTCACTGCGGAAAAACTTTTTTTTGAAGTATGCCATCCTACAAATTTAGCCTATAGCCACATGTTCTACAAACCCCACTAGCAAAATCTTTCATTTGTTAGAACCCAGGGCTTAAAGGGAATACTAATCATGTCAGAAGAAAAAAAAAACCCATATTGCCTCCAGCTAGCTCATGAGTATTTGTGATTAGGTCCCAAAATGCAAACCAGAATCAAACGTGATCTCTCTGTTTTTGCTGTGCTGGAAGTAGTGGTGCAAATATGGGCAAAGTAAACAGGTATGTGTCAAGCCAATGACATATTCCTAATATAGTCATGGGCTTTAGTCAGGAGATTAAATTTAACCTACACTGATACATAATCGATAAAAAGTCATGCCACTAGTAACAGAAAAACAGTATCATAGTATGAGATGGTGCTGTATTGATAACAAGGAGACCATAAAGGGAAATGTAATACATATCAGGTTGTGTGAAGTGACTAAAAAGAGGAGTATGGCTGTTGGATAATGTGAAGGGGAGACACTTGAACCAAAGTACCAACACCTACTACCTCTGCATGTGGCTGGACATGGTAGATGTATTACCAGAGAATAAAATGTGACAAGGAAAGAAGTGAAACAATTACTAACCTCATCAGAGGCTCTTTTCATTAATAATGATGGATTTGTGGCCAAGCTACAGACTCCAAAGCCATCCAGCTATTTCTTTTTTTATACAGTACTAACAACAGATTTTTTGGATATCATAATGTCCTTTCATAAATCACAGTAACCCGCAATCATATCCATGAAAAGGGGAAATGAAAGCGAGCAACCACAAACTTGAAGAGGTGAATAGTGGAGAATTTGACACATGATTTATAGAGAGAGGCAGTTTGGTGAGAGCTAGAGAGCAAAGTTAAAAGCTGCAGCACATGACAAGTAAACAAACACAATAGAGGCCAACCAAATTTGGATCTGCTGTCAGTCATTTGCATGGCCCACACACTCCAACTGGCTGTCAACAGCTCATTTCAGATGAGGAGTTCATTATGTAAATGTGCTGTCAATTTTATATGTCAGCCTCCTGTTGAATAAGCTCAAAGATTCACTTTTCCATAAAAGTCATGATGGCAATTTCACTTGTTCGGACTAACACTTCCAAAGAGTTGAAATATTAAATGAGTGACTTGTTCTGCTTTCTATTATTAACTTGACTTTCTTGTGCTTAAAGAAATTCTTATATGACAAATGCTTTCATAGATACATTCTTACTTACTAGAGAAGATGACTCTTTTCACTTTTGCTTGGATTTTTTTTTAAAGCAACAATATTTTAGTCACTATTCTACTAATCTGTCTGTTGCACATAGTAGCCTATTACCAGCTCAAAATAATAAAACACTACCGCAAAAAGAAAATAAAGGAAACATTACACATGTAGAGCACCTCTTAACATACACACAATATATGGTTTGCTTCATATGAGAGAAGAGAGAAGAGAGAAAAAAGAATTACAAAATTCCCATTTTCTTACATGTCAAAATAAAAAAAAAATCTTAATTACTTTTAGTTCTCAGAATGTAAAACTATCTTTAATTGCCACCTCATTGTGTACCAGTTTCAATCTACCAATAAAATTATCATAGATTTGAGCAATTCCTTCAGCAAGGTGCATTGTAAACAGGCAGAAGATATGTTTAAGTTATATAATATAAAATATTTGAAAAGCTGATTTTTTATTTAATATTTAAAAAATGTTTACACCTATGTTTGCTTTAACAGTCAACCAGCTGAATAGAGTGAAACCATTGGAAAGAGATAAGTGTGTATGTGCGCGTGTGTAAGACACATGCATGTGCACAACACATAAAAATGGGCACCAACTCATGGTAAACATTGCTCCATAGCACTACTAGTCAAATACTCCACAGAGCACCTTTGATTGCCTGAAATTGGTATTTGTAGTAGAATATATCATTGACTTCTACCTGATTAACCTGGTTAAACAGGATCAACTTGTTTCAAATGCCAATGAAACATCTAACAGCTAAATAAGCAGACTGACACTCCTTTTCACAAACAATGACATCCAGAAATGTCTAAAGTAACTCAAATAAAATCAGCTCACCTTTACAAACTCCACGGTGAGCTTGCCGTTGAAAGTGGACACCTCTCCTTGCACGCTCAGCTTGCCACGTCGAATAGAGAAAGGCACTATCTCATCATGAGCGGTGCTGTGACCCACTCGATCAAAGATATCCAGGTCCTTCACCACCACATGGCCGTTTAGACGGACATCAAACACCTAGAAAAGCATATTCAAAAAATCAACAGTGGATAACAGCTAATTCACACACACACACACACACACACACACACAGCCTAACATTCATGGTGCCATCAATAGAGTATACTTATGGGTATTCAAACAACTCCTTGAGTGCTGTCTGAACACAAGTATGCACTGACATGTATATTAGAACAAAAAAAAATTACATTCCTGTCATATTGGATATGAAGGAAAAACAATGGGAGATGAGAATGACAATGAGATATTAACTGACAAACCTTTTGCTGTGACTGGGCGAAGTAAACTTCTGCATACTTCATAACTAGTATATAGTCTCCTTCCTCACGAATTGGGATATCATATCCAAAAGTGTCCTCATTGTAGCGCTCTGTCTGATACAGGATCTGGTCCTCTGGACTGGAGCGCAGTATTGGCAGACGCACCCCATAATCGGAGGCTACGAAGAAGAACAGCATCAGGTTCAGTGTGTGCACTTTGCTCACAATACCCCATTAAAAGCTGCATTTCTGGAAAACTGATCATGTTTTACGTCAAGCAAAGCACCACATTAGGCGAGCCTTGACCTTTTCCTGCACTCAGTGAAATACAGTGCCTCTCTGTTGCAAATGGCAAGTCACCACACTGTGTTCACTCAAACTTTCAATTACAATATCTCTGCCTCATAACTGACGCCAAGAATGACTCTACAGTCAATAAGATCATATCATCACCTGCTTCCTCTACATGTTGAGAGGGGCGGAGCTGTAGCCCTCTATGCTGACTCCTCATTAGTTTGTGGTTACTTGCGGAAGCCATACCATGCAGAGGTTTCTGCTGGAAATTTCTCAAGCTCTGGGGAGCAGCATTTACCTTCACAATGTCACTCTCTGCAACACCTTACAGGTGTAGCCCAGCAAAGCACGAAGACTCATATTAGAATTTAACCGCTGATAAAATCAACTCACCTTTACCAATTTTCCCTTCCAAAGGGTCCTTTTTGAAGTGAATACCGTGCACGTCTACATGTGCTTCACCCCCGGCATTTACTGCCCAGATAACCCGTTCAGCGAGGCTGGGGCCCCCGCCGTCCGCCAAACACTGCTCTGCCAGCAGCGACAGCACCGCTGCGAACAGCCCGGCGACGAGCTGCGCCGTGACCCGCTGCATTGCCACACACAGCCTGGTCCTAGACACAGAGACAGACAGTGTTGGTATCCGCTTGCATGCAGCACAGACTCAGTTTCTGCATGGAAGTAACCCTTCCGTATCTAGCTAGCGTAAGGAGCTAGCAAGCTCGACTTGATGACATGCAACGTGATATCTTTAAGTTAGCCAGTATGCTAACGTTAACAGTTCCAATACCGGCAGTAGCATTAGCACAAAATCACAGAGACCCAGAAAATGACAGTGAAATAATAAACCGGTATTCTAGTTTAACGTTAACAGATTCATGACATAATGTTACCACATACGTAATAATTAGTCATATACTACAGAATAACGAGAAATTAGCAGCGAGTAACGTTTGTCAGTTAGGCTAGCAAGCTAACCTACCTACCTATCTAACCAGAAATACTTGGTCTGTGAGAACCCGGCTAACGTTCATGCAAATGTCTCTTACCTTCCCCTGTCACCAATATATTCAGCCTATCTTTTGCCAATGTGTAAGCTTCTCTCTGCTGATACAGTCTCGCCAGCTGCCTATACTCAAAACTGTAGGATAACTTGACTGTGCAGATATTCTCAGTTGCTTGTGGCCACAGCCTGCTACACTGACTTTCATTCAATGTGTGCATCCAAACTAACATTTGCTCTGCCAGTGTGCAGGAGCAGGAGGCGGAACAGCGCTACCTAACCTTAGATTTCGCATGGCCAATGAGTGACACATACTCTGTCGAATCACGTCTTCCTGTTAAGGTTTCCTGACCCATTCAACACCATTTCATATCACAACCCAATCACATCTTACTTTGTAACTATGTGCAAATAATGACTTTGAATGTGTTCATCATGAACATCAAAAGTCACAGATTTTGAGGGTTGCAAACACTTTATGCTCATATTCTGACCTTGATTGGTGGAAACGTGCAGGAAGAAGCCCTGTGTCTTTTTAACACGTCAAGTGAACATATTATAATTTATGCCCCGAGTTTAGACTTTCAGGCAGAAATCTAAGTTTGTGTCCACACCCCCTGCTTTAGACTGACAGACCTAACGTTAAGCGTCAATAACC
Organism: Seriola dumerili; assembly: GCF_002260705.1. NCBI lineage: Eukaryota > Metazoa > Chordata > Actinopteri > Carangiformes > Carangidae > Seriola > Seriola dumerili. The sequence continues at coordinate 7,808,465 of NW_019174272.1, read as the reverse complement.
AAAAATTAAACTTTACCAGTTACACGGTCGAGATACTTAAGCCTGAAGTTAAAAAAAACAAGAGAGTTTACATCCCAAGGCTCTGGGGTAGTTTCTGGGGAAAGTGAGGTCTATTTTCCCAGTCCATGTATTTCCTTGATCTGAAACCCAGCCTTTACCTAACCCTAACCAGTTATCTCTGCTGTTAACCCTTCAATAAAGACGCCAACATGTTAAAGGAGGGGATTTTCACAGTGTTATATATGCTTTTTTTTATTCCAAATGCAGAAAAAGGTATTTGTAAAAACTTGGGTTGTGTCAATTCTACTGACACTGACAAGAAAAGGTGATGTCTTCAACATTATAATTCCTACATTGTTATTCAAGGGACTGAAGTGTAGTATATGTATCTTATATATGTATTATATGTAGCCTATTTTATTAATCTTATGTTCACGCCCCTCCTTCTTCCGGTCTGATATGGTCCGACTCTTGTCCAATCAGAGGAGTCCAACGCAGCGCGCACACGGCGCACTCCAGGGTTGAACTGAAAGGAATGAATGGAGATAGTTGCTATGGCAACAGTATTACCTCTAGGGTGACAGGTGTTCAATGATTGTCTTTTACCTGACACAACGTCGGTAAACATACGGTAAAATGCCCTCTTTTCTTAAAATGAACACACAGCTTTCTATGTTAATTGTTTGCTGCAGCTGATGTTGTAAATTTATCAATATTCTCCATACAGTAACTGAAAACTTCAACATATTCATAATGTTTAAAGCTGTTTTTATAAGAAGATGTGCAAACATGTGTTGCTGTTAGCTTGTTGCTGCTGCTTGCAACATTGTTTCTTCAGAAGTGGCCCAGAGGCAGCATGTAGCCTACTAGTTTCGTCGTGGGTGTTTCTCTGCCTGCAACAATCTCCTGTGTTCTTGCTAGATGAAAAACTTAGTCTTGCACCGAATATTTTAGCGTTTATATTATGTTACTGTGGTCATTTTAACCTGTTATGAGACACTTTCATTTGTACTTTCATTTGTAGTTTCACTTTTCATAATGTACCCAAAATAAAAACGCTATTGTTCTTCAAATGTTTTGGTTACAGTCATAACCTTGAAAAAGTAAGATTGAGTATTTAGATATTGAACCAAAGTTACAAAGGCACAAACATGGCAGAAATGGCAGAAAGTTGTTTTTTTTTCCTCACCTATTTTTTTGGCATATAAAATGGAATAAATCTTTTGTTTGTAAAACTCATTAAAGCTACAGTATAGCCATAAACCTGAACCAATTTTGTGTCAACAGCTGTTGCAGAGTTATGGGGATCATAAAATGCTGTGCATAGATAGAGTCAGGAGACTTTGAGCTTTCAAACAATGTATAATTTGTCATGGCTGTGTGAAGACTGAGTCCAGTAAAGACCAAAACACCTAAAGTACCAAGGCTGAAATGTCTCACAGGCGGGGTGCTGTATTTTAAAAGGTTAACTGTTCCACATTATTTTACAATTGCTCATGTGATACCAAATAGTTTTAGCTGGAATATGACAGTGAAATAAAATTACTGCACTTTCTTGTAAATTCTCTCTGTCGCTGCTGCCCAAACAAAGCAGAAGAGCATCTCTTTATGATATCATTTATGAATACTGTATCACTACCTAATATGTCTTTTGTAATATGTGTAATTACCAATCATGTTTGTTGTATAACAAATCTTTCATCAAAGATGAATTAGTCAAAGGTCACACAGGGACACAGTAAAGTTATTTACAATTATTTTCATTTGGTGACTTGCACAGTGATGGTTATGAAGTCTTTCTGCAGGGAAAATGTACCCAGCCTGCAGTCTTACCAGAGACACATATCAATAATAGATGTTATGAGGAGGTTTGTCCTCAAGACATTCAGTGTCAGCACACACTGCTAATATGCTCATAATGACATTCTGACAGGAATCATAGACACACAGTAAAGATCAAGAGGTAGTTTGAAACTTAAGGTCCATAACAAAACAAGCTGTTGTCAGTGTGTTTGAATATGTACAGTATATTTTCATTCAATGTCTGAATCAAAAACTCAAAACCATTTTCTACTGTATTGCTCCTGTATTTTCTTTGACAACTTCTCCACAGGAAAAGGGGCACAAATGTAAACACCTTTTATTTTTCTACAGTTAACTTGGCAAAGTATTTTGTTTACCTTGTTAGACAAAAATGCAAATGTGCATACTGAATTTAATAAATTTCTCTCTTTGGCATGCATAAAAATTGCTTCGACAACACAGATGTGTGGAATGTTACCACAAATACAATCATATTGACAGTGACGTACAGTACAGGTACAACATAATCATATCCACTGTAAATACAGTTCACACATGTCATTCCTACTGTATGTTCTCAGACAGGGCAATATGGATTTTCCAAAAAAATAAAACAAAAACATTTCTTGTTCCCGAAGCTAGGTTAAAGACTCCAGGAATTCAAACCTGTGAGCATTGAAAGACAGTCTGGAGATGCTCCATTTACACTGCATAGGATGCTGCAAACCACAGCGGGCTATTGTCAGTGAGCACTTTGGGCCTCAGGATTTAAGTTCTGAAAGAGAGCTGTGCATCCTTGTAAATAGTGTTTCAGCTTCCCTTGATCTCAGACTGTAGAGGATAACATGTATGAAAGGTATTTCAAACTTCTGTCTCTCATTAATATCAGAGATCTGCTTCTTCGTTGCATGTAGCTGTCAGACAGTGACGCTTTTATCGGATCAGACTGGCACAGTGAAAAATCACAGATGGTCACACAGTTACAATACAGGTGTGATATTGCCACGTGGGTTCCTTGGTGGAGCACCAATGTCACACAAAGGACATTCCACTTACAGTTTCTAATATAACACATACTGTGTGAAAATGAACTGAAATGTCCAACAGTGCACTGATCTTTTACATATTTTCTACAGACATTCACTCTCTCGTCCTGACTTAGTTGTACATCAAAGGCGACATTTTGTGAGACACTTATTTTAACCATGTAGAGGATGAGACAAGACATCAGCAATCTAACCACACAGGAAGTCATTTAGTGAGAATTAAAGTGCAAAAACATAAGACAATCATTAGCTAGGCTACAGCAAATTCTGCCTCACTTGAACCAGAGACTTGTCAGGAAGAACACTTATTGATTGAAAGTGTGAGGTGACTCCTTGCTCCATAACATTCAAGGAGTTTTATTTCCAGTGTCACTCAGATTTGGATGGCTCAGAAGATCTTCGCAGGTCCTCTGTTGTACTTGGGCACGTTTAGAGGAGGACACAGCTTCACATTCAGGGCCGATCATTTTATGATCTTAGCGAGACATCATTCGTACAAACTCTGTGAAAAGAGGTGGAGGATGACAAAATGCAACAGTAGCACCACACTCTTCAGTATTCTGTAAAGCTATCTGTAAGTTTTGCTATTGCTACATAGCTAACGTTAGCTTTAACAGCTGTTTACTTGTTTACTAACTTACCAGTCTGGGAGAAATGTTGCGAGTTCAGCGTCAAACTTCATTCATCACCAAGAGCTGCCTCCAGTGGTGGAAACCAACTCTCTTGTTGTGCTCCTATTCTATCACCACTCATTTTCTTTTACTGAAGTTAGCATGCTAACCAGCTAGCCCTGGACCGTTTCATCACTTTATGATACTGAGTCGCTGTAGCATCCAGGCTACCCTGAAGTAGCGCTTCTCAGAGGGTATATTATAACCTCTTGTATTGTAAATGCAAAAATGGCTGAAGCTCTTGGCAAGACTGTTTAGTAAACAGCTGTTAATACTAATGTTGGCTATGTAGCAATAGCAAAACTTACAAATAGCTCCTTAAAGTGAGTAGTTTGTGAAAGCTTGCATTACCTTCAAAGTCAACAAGCCCATCCCCATTCAAGTCAACATCCCTCAGGATATCTTCCACTTCCTTTAGACCTACCTGGAAGAAAAAACAGGTTGGCAGAAGTAAGTGAAGCACCACACTCATATAAGAATGGTTTAGAGTCTTTCTGTTATATTACGATCCAAATCTTACCTGTTGGCCCAGCAGCTTTCTCATTGCGTCTCGGAGTTCACATGTGCTTATGGCACCATCTCCATTAGTGTCAAACTGAGAACAAAAGGCAGAGTAAAGACATTAAAAATGGAAAAGCTACAAGTAAATATTAACACAACCAGAACTATGGAAACCAGTCATCAAAATTTGCATCCAGACACTCTTACCTCTCTAAACGCATCTTTCAACTCTTTTATTCCGATCATGTCTGCAGTTTCGGCGAGGAGTTTTGGGCCCATCAGCTCTACAAAATCCTCAAAATCAACATGACCTCCCACTAAAGAAGAACAGATTTCAGCACAGAATTTCAAACAACAATACACATTATATGCAAGGTGCAAGGAGTTATATACATGATATATAAATACACAAGACAATTAAGTCCTTACAGTTCATGTTTATCTGTTGGCTCAGTTCAATCAGCTCCATTTCAGTGGGCATGTATCCCATGGTTCTCATACAGTTTCCTAGGTCTTTACAGCTGATGAAACCGTCCTTGTCCTTGTCAAACTCTTTAAAAGCATCCCGCAACTCTGATGAGCAGTAACAGAAAAATGTATTAGTAAGTGAACAGTACGGCTCTCATTTTTCTTACGTACTACTTTGCACATGTAAGCACAAATTTTGGCAACACACATGAAAACTTGTTTGTTGTGTAAAGATCTTTGACAAACCTATGGCATTTTCAATTTCATTTCAATCTCTTTACAAAACATTTTGTTTGAATGCTTAACTTCAGTAAACAAAGAGAAAACAATAAAGAAAGAGAAACTTACCATCCATTTCTTCTGGCCGCAGCTCTCTGTCCTACGAAGAAAAACCATTTAATAATTGGTCAATACAAAAAATATCACAACACATGAAAAAATAATAATCACATATTATACCAAACACACTCTTCTGTGTATGAGGTACATGCAAACATACCGCTGACAACGCTGTGATTCGAGTGATGCCCAAACCTAAATCAGCAACCTTCTCCATAACAATCCTCAGCAGTTTTTCCGAACCTCAACCTAAGGATGCCCAAAGGTAACAGTTGACTGGAACTATCTCACATCTCGATGACAAAAACTCCAAGTATAGATAGGCTGATTCCTATCAAGCATGACTAGGAGCCGTAAGTTCAAAGAAGAATGTGGCTGTTTCTATTTTTTTCAGAGCTTGCTCACAATGAACACCACCTTTAAAGGGCAGAGAGAGAGGGAGACATATCCCAGAACCCTCAGGGGTTAACAGCAGGAGCATTGAGAAGTCTAAACACAACAGTGAGTGCTGACGTCAGGCCCGAAGAACTGTCTGACCGGAACCACTGAGATAGAAAACACAGGAGGCAGCACATGAGCCCAAAGGAGCATAACCAGCCAGTCCAACATGCATGCATGCACAGCACCATCAGCGCATCAGCCATTCATCACTGCCGGTTCATCATCCATCATCGTTTACACTGACATGTTTTACGCCTGATCAGCTGACTCAAAAACCTCCATTACCCTGCTCTTTTTTATCAAGATGTGAAAGTACAAAATATTAGTTTGACATTTTGGGAAATACGCTTATTCGCTTTATTGAGAGGTAAGGTAAGAAGACCAGTAACACTCACTCTTATATCTGTCTGCTGAATATGTAGCAGTACAGCCAGCAGTTGGTTAGCATAGCTTAGCATAAACACTGGAAACAGGGGGAAGCAGCTAGCCTTTGGACAGAACTAGGCTACATATTAACTGCACATACGTGGTATCGATCTTTTCATCTAACTCTTGGCCAGAGAGTGAATTATTGTATTTCTCATAATGTCAAATGATCAAACTGTCAAATATTTCACCAGTACTTTGTGCACTCACAGTACAAAATACAGATATATGCATCTGTGACAGGCAACCAGTGGGACAAAGAGTCGGTGCATCACTACACCTGTTTGACCCTTAAAGGTTGGAAACTGCTGATCTAATGTGAGTAACAAATGTACAAATGAATGTTGTTGCATTCATGTGCACTGCATGTATTCACAAGTTCCTACAGACTCTTGCAGTACTCACTCTTGTGAGCTTTCAGGCTCATCCATTTTCCAAACCTGTGTGTTCCCCACGGGCAGAGGGCAGGATACCAGTCAGAAGCAGCCAGAGTAGAAACAGCAAGAAGTGATGATAGAAAAAAAGGGTCTCTACAAGCCAGTGGTGAAAATTGTTACAGCAGATTGTTTGGTAATAATAAGCTTTGCTGATATGAATAGAGACAGAAGTAGATTTACAAAAAGGTGTTTGTCCAGACTTACGTACAGCCTGCCTGCACTTGGCCACGCCTTTACTCAGGAAGACACAGGTTTGTCCCAGTATGTTGCTCACGAGAACACAGTTTTGCGTCATGGAAACAATGGACTCCTGATAAGGCACAAGATACCCTGCCTGGCCCATCTCCTCACAGGACAGCACCCCTCTGAATCTCCTCTCTGCATCCTGGAGCATCTTTCCAGAGGGGTGCAGAGACAGAGTTAGAGGCTTCAGAGTTGAATAAAGGTACAAACTAAGAGAGGATGTGGCACAGTCTATGTAGACTGCGTATATTCTGCAAAATACACACTAGATTAAATGGAAATTTATGGAAATATGAAAACAAGGCAGAAGTTGAAATGCATCAATAAAGCAGCATAATGTTGCCAACTTTCCACTCATTGTTCATAACTGTTTACGTGCCACGTTGTGCGGACTGGCACCATACACCTATACACTGTCACTGGAACAGTAAACATACTCAGAAGCACAGAAAAGGCGAACTAAAGCAGCAGCGAACCAGCTACATGTGTTGTCACAGACATAAAAACATTATTCTGTGAAGACATTTGGACATATTTTCCCCTGTGTGCTTTTTAGAAAACAGAAGCCTGTTGCACACCAAGGGTCTGAAACCATTCATCTAATGCCAGGTCAACAAAACACACAACAGAGACATTTACAAGCCTTGGCAGAAAAAGTTTCAGTAACTTTCAATACAAACCACCAACATTAAACAGTGTGGATATTAAAACTCCTAACCCCATAATCTAGACCTAAACTGAGTCTAGTATAAACAACACATGCTGACTTTGACTGAGTGAGGATATCATCAAAAACACATACAGATAAAAATGTTCTAAATCCTCTGCACACAACTCTGCATAAAATATAAACAAAATTTCCAAAAACTGCCAGACTTCTGTCAAGTTTTATTTATCAGTTTCAGTTTTGAATGCAGCAAACAGATCGAGAAAGACAGAGTGTAACAGTGCACCACACTGAAAACAGTCTTACCGTCCTCAGAGGCCAGTCTAAGCAGTTTCCCATACCAAAAGAGAAAAGAGAAACCAAAAAGGACCATGAGGACTTTTTCTCCGATAAGTTTGCAGTTTGGGTTTGGAAAGGAGTGCAAACTCTGGTTTCAGCAAGACCCATGAAGCCCCGGGTGCTAACCTACAGCTGATCAAAAAAACACACAAACTGTGAGCTGCACTGTACTGCTCTATCTGGATGAAATGAAAGTAGCAAAGTAGTGTCAGTGACACGGTGTGTGTGTGTGTGTGTGAGAGAGAGAGAGAGAGAGAGAGACGGGGGAGAAGAGTGAGGGTGAGAAACTAAATGAGGGAGTGAAGTGGACCGAAGAGAGAAAGAGAAGTATGCCTATTAAAGGAAAAGAGAGAGTGAGTGTCTGTGAGATATTTCACCCGAGTTGTCACACTGACCAAACTATTGCAGTTATTTTGTGAACAACACAGATAATTCACAAAAAGCATCTCAGGCAAGAATAAACAAGAGGGATGTAATGCGCTGTGTCAGCTTTCCCACAGGAAGCTGCACCTGACTAGTAACCTTTCACTTCAGGGTCACACAGATGTGCAACGTGTTTGCTGTTTCTGTGCTATTAAAATCTGAAACAGGCAAGTTTACAGGAACGAGCTGTGTTTAATGACCTATTTCCACTCTCGCTGTTCTCCTCACCTGCACTCTCGCACTCAAGTGCTAGACCAACCAGTCAATTTGCAGCCTTGAGATTACATTTGAATTCATATATTGTACCTCCCATTTCTGCATCTGCTGCTTTGTATTTCTTGCTTTACACCCCCCCCCACAGACACACACACAACACACACACACACACACACACACACACACACACACACACAACACACACACATACACCATCCTGTGCCCTCTGCAGGCGAAGACAAGGTCACTCTGACCTACAGCAGCCACATGGAACCAACGACAATCACACAAAGACCGTGAGAGGCAGGAATTCAGTTACTGTATGTGTGTGTGCGTATATAAATAATAATAATAATAATAATAATAATAATAATAATAATAATAATAATAATAATAATGATAGAATAATAATACCAGACTAGAGGTAGTTGTCACAATGTCCACAATCACCTTCTGTTCACATGTATTTCCAACTGGGCAAATCAAAACAAACCTGTAGCCAGAGCAGTGAAAATCCGGTTTACTTTGAATTGCATTGTTCAGACAAAATGCCAAAGGCAGTGTGTGTGTGTGTGTGTGTGTGTGTGTGTGTCAAACCATGCGTTTCATTTCTGCCTGTCACTGAACTCCTCTCCATCTAGCTGTCTCATCAAGGACCTTTTTCAGGTCACACTAATGTTTTCACTGAGCTGCTCACACACTGACTCATGGGTTATTTGTAGAATAGGCTTTCATACTATAAGTACTAGAAGACATTTCTCTTGAAGCCATCTCTTCCATATGGAGCCTATTTTACAGCTGAGAGCTTCCCAATTCTGTAACGTACGTAAATCCCCTCCTGATTCTTGAAGAGATCAAAATGCGAGCACCATACATGGAGGCAAATAAACTCTGACTTCTGTGGAAGAGAGCGAAGAGATGCCCTCAGTAAACAACTTATGAGCAGGAGTTAAAACAGCGAGATGGAAACCAAAGCAGGTTGCAGACTTCAGCTTTCTGAGCTAAAATTCTGCAAAACCACATCACTGATAAGAATCCCAGCATATTAAGATGAACGCTCTTCCTCTGTATAAATAGATCTGTGGCTCAAAATAGAGCCTCCACCACCAAGAGGAACATCAAAGTGATTTCCTTCTAACTCAACACAACAATCACTGCAGTGTTCCCGGCTCAGTGATACAGGAACATGAATATCTGTCTTTGACCAAATACACATTAGCACATCAGAGATTTTCACCTCTGATACTATAGAGCATTTCATCTGCCCCGGCACATCCACTTCAATAAGGCAGGGCTTCCTGGCTGAGGAGGTCTGTAGGAGGCAGCGCTGTATTTACAAATTACATAAGGAATGAATGTGTAGAAGGAGCTTTTCCCCTCTATGCTCGGTCCAGTGATAACAGTGTTTGCAGACTGCATCACAGAGCACATTAGCTTATATTGATTGGAAACAGGACGTCATTGGAGCCAGAGGCCACGGTTCAACCTCTTCTGTAGAAATATAGGAACGAAGCACTATTTTCAACTGAGCAGTTCTGCAGGGAAAGACTCAGTAAACTTAATGCATTAGATGTTTTTTTAGAAGAATCCTGCAGGAAAAACCCTGGCGTCATCCATTCAAATTAGTTTACAAAATCATTTCACTTCATTTCACAAACCTTCTCTTTGTTCAACATATAGAACAGATTACTCCAATTACTTTTCACATAAATTGTGATTTGGGTTTGGTGTGTCACTGTCACAGCTTGTCAGGGGCCACGACATTCACAAGGAGCATCTCTGCACTTCACACACTAAAACTCCTCAAATGAGTTTAACCAACTGACCGGTTGTGGGGTTGATTTAATGCAGACAAGTCTCTGTTAAGCACACATTCATTTGTCCATATTTCAGGGCCTTACCTGCCCAAAGAGTGAGTTAAGGATGGTGCGTAAATTGATATCGGATGCAGAAGAAGCAGCGCTGGACCTCCGGGAGCGACGAGAGGACCTGCTGGACAGCGGGGCCAGGGAGCATGAGGACGGGGAGGGACTGATGACCTGACCGCCACTATTTGCTAAACTGGCCCCCTTGTGGTCCCTCGGTTCGCAGAGAGGAGCCCTGTCGTCGTTGCTGTCCGACAGCGAGGGCACCCTGGGGACCGGGCGGGTGTGAGTGTGACAGCGGCGGCGATGCTCGGGTTCCGGCGCGCCTGCTGCCGGCGGACGGTCCTCCCGGTTGTGCTTCCTGCGGTGGTGGTGCCGGTGTGTGGGTTTGGATGACCTGCAGCGCTCCCTCACACCTCGGCCCGCCTCGCCGTTGGGCTCCGGCGGGTCGGGAACTTGGCTGTGAGGGGCATGTGACTTGCACTTGTCCCGAGTGGCTGCGTTAGTACTACTGTCCTGGCTGCCGAGGAGGGAGGGGTGGCACAGGGGTCTCCGGGCACTGATGTCGCACTCGGCCGACCAGAAGGACTCCTCGGCTTTGCTGCTGCTGCTCTGGAGTGCGGCAAGACGGTGGTGATGCTGGTGCTGATGCTGATGGTGATGCTGACTTCTCCGGCTCTCTGCGGTACGTTCGGGGAGGTGTGTCGGTCTCCTCGCCGCCGAAGATGATTTCAACAAGGAGGTGGTGGATTCAGATTTTGGAAAAGAGGAGCTCATAGCTGCGGATCTGGTCTAGTCTGTCTCGGCGGGCTGATCCTCGACATCAGTTGCCGCTTTCTCCCCATTGTCGACCCATATTCTCCAGCAGCGCCTGCCCGCGTTAACTTAAGCTACATTTCACCACCTGGCTGATGTGAGGCAGCGCAGGCGGAGCGCGCACAGACAGAGGAACGGAGGGGCACACACGTCGCTGCAGAGCGCGTCACCTTTTCATTGATGTGGATGCTTGTCTCTGGCATCGTGGCAATGACGTGGGTGGGGACGGTAGTAAGGTATAGGCTGCCAGTGGTCGGCAAAAACTTTCCCATGACAAAGACAAACCAGACAGATAAAATCCCAGAGCCCCGTGAAATGAAAATTTGCTCCATTAGGAGCTCAGATATCGACTGAGATCTCATGATCCACTCTAGGCAGAAAAAATATAGTTATTCTCATGGGTCGGTAAAAAAAAACAAACAAAAACAAAAAAAACCCAATGGAAATCAATGAGCTACTGCGAGCTTTAACACATCCCTGAAATTTTGTCAGCAAAGAGCTAATTCTATTCTAATTCTATATTATGTGGTTTGTGTGGTCAAAGATAGTGGTTTAGCATCAGAGACAGTACAATACTTAGTGTTTTTCTGTCTGAGTGGACCCATTTCATCCTATTGAATTAAACTACTAATAAAAATATCCCCAAATGTCCAAAAGTCAAGTGAACACAAACTACTGGATTTCACAGGAGTCATGCTGTTGTGTCTCTGCCTGTATTTCATTTCATATCATGTCATTTGAATGAAATGAAAATGATATTTAACAATTGTTCACTTTGTCTGGGAACCATATCAGACCCCATCAGCTACACCTAGAGGTCCCTGGATCCCACTGCAGCTAATCCCCACACAGCTGTGGCTTATAAAAGAGACACATTTTATTACATTTGTACACCTGTGGCTGATTATTTATTACGAATTATTGATGTTAATGCATATCACTCAAAGTATAATCCCTCTGCAGACACGTGTCTCTGTGTGAGCTTTAAATCGTTACTCCCTCCCACCATGCTCACTCAAACTCACAGAGCTTCACCCAGTCTGGATACAAAGCAGTGATGTAACAATAACTGCTACAGTCTGCTTTAATAATTCAGGAGCTGTCACATTGTAACAAAAGAACATGTAGTCTATACACATCAACACTAAGGTCTTTATACATGAGTTATGGGTTATTATTGGTATCAACCTCACATCAACATGTGCCTCCATCCATGAAAGCCACAGGCCGACAGATGTGGACGCAAAAATGCACCTTTACAGAATCCATGACTCCCAGTGAAAGATGCTGATTTGTGTTTGAATCCCCTTCCTTGACAGAAGTATCAACCTGTGTGTATGTTCCTCATGAAGCCATGAACTTACAAGTAACGACGACACTGCTGTTTTTATTTAACATGATTTTACTATTGCCTCAGCATTTTTAGTGCTGCTGCCTTCATTTCTTCCAGAGGCAATACCAGTCTGATAGGAGAAAACTGCTGTGGGAAAACAGAGCTGTGACACCATCATAGCATGCCCACACCTCCCAGTGCCACTGCTATAAAACTGCGTCTGGCTGAAAATAGGCGACACAATGTATCTTTTCCCCTTGCTTCATATAGATAGATAGATAGACTTTATTTATCCCCTAAGGGAAATTCAGGTGCCCAGCAGCTCATTAGTAATAATAATATTATAATATTAATAATAATAGTTAATGATAAATAATAAACATAAATATAATACAATAAAATTAGTCCACTTCCTTTGTCTGAGTTGTTGTACAGCCTGATGGCAGTGGGAACAAAGGATCTCCTGAACCTCTCTGTTCTGCAAGCGCAGTTTGCTGCAGCTGTAGCTGCTTCTCTGTCCTGCCACAATGTTGTGGAGAGGGTGGTATGGTATTGTGAATAAGTCTTTCTCCTTCTGAAACGGCTCATTCAGCAGTAAAATCTCATGCTGTGATGTGTCCATCTCTTGTTTCACATCTGTGATATCTGTGTAAAAGTGACACTTCTGACAACAGCTGGTTAAATAAGATACTCGACCATTTATTAAATGTACAGAAATACTGTTCAAAATCCACACAAGAATGTGTTAAAGGACAAATCCTTAATCCAAATGTAAACAAAATGGTTGCCCCGTCATATACTGTATATGTAAAGCAAATGCTTTGGGAATGACAGTTTTCGTACTCTAAAGTGGATTGACAGCACTCTTGATTTGAACCCTAATCATGGACAGCTCAATGTGAGTGTCAGTGTCGTCTCGTGTTGTAAACAGCTTATAAGTGATGATCATACTTTTGTAAACATTATAGATGATTATCTTGAATTGCGATGGACTAGTAAAGCTGCTGAAGATTAATTTTCACTACCCTTTAGACTGTGCACATATATCCATGAAGTGCTGTGGGAGAATTAAGGATTGTGGCTTTTTAATAATGGATACCATATGGCTCGGCCAAATTACAGAGTGACAACATAAAAAAACATCACAGAACAACAGAGATAATACTTCATAAACATTTTACAGAATCTACAAATTGAATCTATCAAAATGATTTTCATGGTTGGCTTTTCAGAGAATGAAGTGCAATCACTTTAGCTGTAAATCAAGACAACACAATAGTTATAGCATTGAAGACAATCATTTCAAAACATCTCAGACTGCTCGGTTTGTTACCTCAACCCTATTTACAGAAATACAAACCTGATATCAAATACAACCAAATTACAAGAGTTTAGTAAATTTACCAAAAACACTTCATCTCCAGTGTTACAGCACAGGCCGGCTCACACTATTTGACCTAAAAATGTGCTTCTCTAACCATGTCTTGTGAAAGCAGGACTGATTTTCGAAGGGGAGCACAATAAACTACCACACCGGCAGGAGTCGTGACAGAGACATTAGCTGCGTCTGTAAACATTCACGTCATGGTGGACATTGGACCTCGGTTATCAAACCACATGTGGATGAATCTGTTCGCCTCAACGACGTACCACTGTCTGCAATGCATGCGGTTTATTTATCTAGAAACAGTCGCCAGTTCAGTCAGAATGTCAGAAAATCTAAACTGTGCAACCTGTAACTCACCGAGAAACATCCCAGTGTGGCTCAATTAATGACTTCGTCATTGACTCAATGTGGCTATCAGAACCTTTTCCACAGAAAACCAACCAGTGCTCTGGCAGTGGTTCCTTTTAGCATCACTTTTGCTGTGACGTTACATGAATCATAATGGATTCTACAATCACTGAAAATATGACAACATTCTTGAGGCGGGAGAGCGCCGGGTCGTTCATCAAAACTTAAAACAGTCGAAAATTTGAATTTGAAGTGGGACTGGATGTGTTGAGGAACATCAAAAAAAGTTGAATGATCAAATTTCTTAGCCCTTGCGGAAATGTATGCGGGTGTTACAGCAGGTGTAAAAGAATCAGTAAAGATGTGTTCGATGTTAAGTGTAAAGTAATGTGTGTTTGTGTTGTGTCTCTAAAGTCTGGGGAGAGTTTGGGGGCCCGTAAACGCTTACTCAAGTGACTCCAGCTCATTTATAGCTAATAGAATAGGTTGGCCTGTGGAACTTTTTATGTGTAACAGCGAGAGTGTGACACATTATTGTTCGGTCTCGCTATGACTCATTTATCACATCTGTAGCGTACTTCGCTCCCTACCAGCAACCTGTTGAACTGTTTCAAGCAGCAGCCAAACTAAAACTGTCATGACCCGAATCTTGGACAGAAATAAATTCGGTCCAAAGTTAGAGGAAAAATATATTTGCTGGAACAAATAAATCATTCATTTATGTGTAAATTCACAGAACAGTCAGTGATTTAAAATAAAATAACCTAAAATGTCACTGCCATGGTATTAATCCAAACTAATGAAATGGCTGCATCAACAATAGTGCGCCTGCTATGTTTTAAAAAATGGAAGTAAATACTTTCAAGTGTGGCTGTCTGTTACCACGCAGGCAGAAACATGAACATGGCTGATAAAAGAGGCCCAATGTTTAGTCATCTGCTAAGAAGAGTTATGAGAGATACTGTACGAGCCGGAGAATATGTACACAGTGAATGTGAGAGCTGGTCTGGAGGCAGAAAAAGAGTCGCTCCCCCATCCTACAGACACTTCCCTAAAGGCCATCTGTCTCTCGCTTGGACATGGTTTCTCACTCACACCTATTTCCCTTCCTTGTCCTCTAAACGGCCCGGAGTAAAAATGTAGTCCAAGGCTTGTCTCTCTGCAGCGGCCACGTTGGGGTGCCAGAGGTCCACCATGAAGACCACCCTGGGGCCGTCCTCTGCGCCACCTACACACACACATGCACACACACACACACAGACACACATAGAAACATAAGAGGCAGAAAAAAAAAATCAAGAACCCCACGGTCTTGAACTGAAATCCATATCAGACTCATAATGAAAAGGCTCTCCAATTCCCTAAGCGATATTGGATTATACCGTTTTTTAGGTCAATCCTCCTTCAAGGAATAAATAAAAAGGGAGCGAGCGCAATAAAAGATTCAATTTTAAATCCCTTCTTACCCTCGTGAAAAGCCCTGTGGAGGAAGGAGTCGTCAAAAAGCAGACAGCTGCCCTCAGACCAGCACTGTGGCTCTCCACCAACTACAAGCTCACAGGAAGGGGGCACTCTGAGACCTGCCGGGGAAAAAAAAACAAAAAAAAAAACACAAGTCCACTTACTGGATACAAGGCATTTAGAAACATTTTGTGTTGCTAACCAACCTCCCAGGTGACACATCCCACACAAAATGTTCTGTTCTTAAAGCATCCTGTATCATTATAGTATGCCGTTTTACAGCATCCTGCCTACACAACAATGGACATTACTATTTATAGCCGTCTCACAGAGTACAAATGGAAATAGAATCAAAAGCCTCAGGTGCAGCGAAAACAAATGGAATTTTTTTGCATTTGCCTGAAAATTTCATCCATGAGGCTCCATCGCTCGAGAGGATTCAGGATCTCGGTCTAAAGACAACAGCAGCTGATTCGCCGGGCTGCTCCTCTCCTCTACCTAAATATGCTTCTTACTGAAATCATCTGCTGTTGTGTTGAGTTCAGTACCCAGAGAGCCTCACACATCACATGGCTGAATCAGTTTCAGCTCACTCCACATTTCACTCTCTTACCCAGGTGGCAGCGCAGCCTGACATTTGTTGGACCGTAATGCTCAGTGATCAGGGCTCCAGGCGTCAGCACGGAGAAGCAGGCGTTGCCAAACACGTTGTTGGCGATGAAGGTGCGCAGCTGTCCCAGCACCCTCCACGCCCGCGGGCATCTCCTGACATTCAGAACCAGAGGGGTGCCTTGGTTGACCAGGTAGTAGGTCCACCACTGCCCGCGAGGAGTGCTGTTGGCTTTCCACCCTGGCGGGAGGGAGGAGCCGCTGCGGGCCGGAGGTTGGTGGTAGATGCTCTCAAACTCGGCCAGAAGGGCGGGGAAGCTCTGCTCCAGCAGCTCCACGTCGTGTCTCTGCACTTCCCTGGAGAAGAAAGGGGCTGACGGCAGGTCGGGGAGGAAGAAGACCTCCGGCCGCTGGATGGTTGGTCGGCTGTTGAGGTATCGGCCTTGATCGCGGACCCCTTTATGCACCCGGCCCATACCTGACCAGGTGTAGCGCTTGGCGTAATCCTGCAGGCTGTGATAGAGCCTCTGGTTCAGGCTTTCCCCAGCGCTGGTGCAGCGGAAACACTCTGACGACTGGCAGAAAGCAAAGCCGTTCTGCTCCTCTAGCATTGATCCGTGTTTCCCTTTGCCCCTGCCGCGACAGTCTGAACTCATGAAGCCCCCCACCACCCCTCCGATCCGGCCGGGCCCAGCCAGATACCTCCCACGCAAAGGGCTGGATCCGTGCTCCCGGCCCACCCTGTAACAATACCACATAAACAGCAGGAGCACACACATGGCTATGGCAAAAGCACAGATCTCACACTCCCGTATTGACTGCATCCCTCCAGCCACCATCTCCCTCACACTCTCTAGTGACCACTCCATCTCGCCTCCTTTCTGGATTGCTGATTCTGACAGGAGGGGGGGGGGGAGTGCTGATGAAAGATGAGCTAACACGTCTTTTCTTGATTTTCCTGATCGTGATTGAAAGGGGCCTTAAACCACACACAGGGTGTTAGTGAGTCTAGTGTTGAGCAGCTCTTATCGCTGCCCCTATTGTAAACAGTCTGCTGATTAGATCTGACACCCTCGCTCTTCAGTCCTAACATTTCAGCACTCTGCAGCGAGGGAAGGTTTCTCCTTGCATGATGTCTGGCTGTGCGGTATTTGTGCTGCTCCCTCTCTCGCTCTCTCAGACAAATGCAGACAGACACCGCACCTTAGGGTTCTCTGTTCTCTGAAAAACAAAGACAGAAGGAGAGAGAGAGGGATGAGAAAGAGAAGAGGATGCTGTAAGTGACATCAGGACAGAGCAGCGATTGATATTCAGGCTCCAAACTCTGTTCAATGTGAATGTGTTCGCTCGCAGAGGGAGTTCATCTGATGCAGGCGTCCTCACTCTTTGCTTTGTGTCTGTGAAAGATAAATTCCTCCTCAGAGTTTGACAGCAAATTCTCCTCTTGTGTGCAGCATATGTAAAACACACCTGCTGAAACTCACCCACACACTGTGGACTTCAAAGTGACTGCACCCGAGTGCGTGCGTGCGCGCACGCACACGCACGCACGCACACACACACACACACACACACACACACACACACACACACACACACACACACACCCCTGTGCTGCACTGTGTAAAATCATGAGTCATGGGCACATAGCTGCATTTAACACAAATCTCTCCCCTTTTGTCTTTTTTGGCCCACCACGCGCACACACACACACACGCGCGCGCCCTAAACAGTGAATTATGTAAACGTAAACAGTGTTGATACCCACCCACATTTATAATTGGCATTCATAGGTTGCTCAGCAGGAGCTGCATAAATGGATCCTCAGGGGGAGGGAGGGGGCGAGCTGTAGACTGTGTAATCGTGTGCTGCCTAAGTAAAAAAAACAAAAAAACAACAGAAGATTGGATTACATGAGAATGATTATATAATGATAATGGTCCAGCAGCCAAAACGCGAGGAGTGCAATGCGTCAACAGTGATCAGAAGTCCACGATGCGCCCTCACCAAAAATGGTCGGGTAATCCTGCTCCAACAGATCCTCCCCTACATCCTGTCTGACAGCATCAAGACGCCCCCACATCCCCCACACACTCCCGCTGCTCTTAGGATGGACTGACCATCAAACCCAACCATGAAGCCATCCAAAACACACACACACACACACACACACACACACACACACACACACATACACACACACACACACACACACACCATGCATTATTCCTCCAATACTGCACTATTCTCCTTGTAATCTGGCCACTAGAGCTGCTGCCACCAGGGCCAAGCTGCCATACAAACTGATGATCACGATATTGATGAGCTGTAACGTTCAATAAGCTATACAGCAAACAAACAGATCGCGGTATCCGAGCTCATGTGTCCCTGCCTGGAGCTACGTGGATGTTTGGTGCGTTGATTCGTGCACAGGAGTGCGTCCATACCTACTCAACATTCATGACTGTGGCCAGTGGAGAGGAGAGGCGCACAGGTGTTTCTCCAGGCGAAGCTGCGCACCACTGCAGTGCACACGGTAGACGGATATCACTTGCCAACATTATAGGAAAATGCACAAAAGAAGTCCTAACTGGAAGAGACACCCATCGTATGACTGGGAGGAAAAAAAAACGAAAGCTGCCGTAGCGACGGCGTGACTCGCTGTCTGCCTGTCTGTGGTGGACAGCAGCGGCGGACAGGCTTCAGATAATATTGTTGTAAATACTCAAGCTCCACCAGGGGAAGCCACCCAGCGTCAAGCAACCGCAGGAATATGCAAGTGTTTCCGGGTACACATTTCAAAATAATCGTCTATGTGAGGACGGTGAAATTAATCTGCAAAAAAAGCAGAAATGCCTGAACTCCAAACTCCTCCCACCTCCATACAAGACCATGGTGCAACAACTTCCAGTAAAAAAAAAAGAAGAAAAAAAAAGACAGATTGTAAAGTAACAAAATGGTCAAAATCACACTAGAAGAGGCAAGACTTTTAGTCCCTAAAATGGCTTAAGCCTCAAACACTGAATCTTACAATTCCCACAATCAAGCTTAGTAGCATCTTGCATCTGCCATATAAAATGCCCCCACCTTGCAAACTCCATCCCCACATGTTATAATGCAGCTTTACTGTCAAATACATCTCAGTCTCAAAACAACCCTGGTGATTATTTTGTCAGACTTTTAAACGCTCCTTCCTTAGCCACAGAAGACATCATACAACTGTTTTCACAGGCTGAGTTGTGGAGTTGTAGGAGTGTCCCCTGATTTTTTTAGTAACTGTGTCACTGGGACAATGACACAGATTTGTTCTGGCTCGTGTCGACTCGATTGTTTACATCAGCACGGATTCACCTCCAACTTTACCTGGGATGAAAGCTGGAGGGGAATCCAACTTTGTTGCCCACGTTCAGGTTTAAAACAGGCCACTGCTCTGGCTGCCTTGATTCAAAACGTGATCAGTTTTAGGGCCTGAGTGGCCTAGCTATGCGGCTGGGACTGAACACCTGAGTGAGAAACCACAGGGTGATGTCGCACTCACCTGATTCGCAGCTGTCTGCAGAAAATGGAACCACATAAACATATTTTTTGTTTTCATGCTAAATTTGTTTTCAGGTTTTTCCAAGACGCTGGACTTAATTACTGCTCTGTAATTATTCCACTGAGAAGTTTTAAAACAATAATTTTCCCTCTATACCTGTGTGCTGCAGCTAAACAGCTTGACTGATTACTTGATTAGTCAATCAACAGAAAATTCACCTGTAACTATTTTGATAATTGATTCTTTATTTCAGTCAGTCATCAAGGAAAAGGATTTGATACTTTTCATTGTCAAACATGATATTAAAGTGAATAATGTGGGATTTCAACTGATGTGACTGTGAATATTTTCCTATAATTCATAAACAAAATGATTAATTGATTAGTTAAGAAAATAACTGGCAGATTAACAGACAATGACAATAATCGTTTGCTGCAGCACTAATAAAAGCCTAGAGATTATTTTTAAATAAACTCACTGTTGTCTCTTCTTTTACTTTGAAGTCAGAGTTACCTTACATCCGGTACAGCTCTCATTACCTTCGGTTGACTTGACACATATGAAAGCCTTCTTCCGTATGTCTCATGGCTCGCCTAGCGACTACTGGTTGACACAACTGCAGACAGCATTTCCCAAGATGCATTGCAGCTTGTCAAGATTTCGCCCGCAGCGGTCGCAGAGCAGCGGCTTGATGTTGATAGTTTAGGACAAAACACGGCAACACGGTTAAGAAAAAATTTCCTAGAACGGTCCAACTGCAGCCCCCCCCCCCCCCCCCCCCCCCCCCCACACACTACACACACACACACCCACCCACCCACACACACACACACACGCACCCACACACACAAACACCCCCTCTCCCACCGGCTCTCAGACCTGGTTTTTCCAATTGTAGACTAAAGTCTGCAGTCGGACCTTCTTGTTTTTTATTTGGGGCGGGAAAATGAAAACTCGCACAGCAACATAATAAGATAACATCATGACATGCCTTGACTGGTCTGTTAGGAGGACAAGCTCTGTTTTACATCTGTTCAGCACCAGTAAAGTTGGTTATTGAACAAACCTTTTTTTTAATTTTATTTTATTATTATTTTTTTTTACCTTAAAGCTGTTGGCTCAGCAGGGGACAACTCAGGGAATATATTCATATTTTTAACCATAAATGAGGAATGATGAAAAGGTAAGGTTTGTTCCCTCATACCGTCTCTGTTACAAGAATCTGATTTTAACGGAGTAATCTGGAGCTTTGCTGAGGAGAAAAAACAACAAATTCCCCTCAAATCTGGAGCCTGGAAATTATGTAAAAACATGTTTTCCCCAGCTAAGTGACCCAATTTCATTTTTGGATCACACCCCTGAAAAACATCAATAACTTCTCAGTTGTTTGCGTTTGTCAGTGGATTCAAAGACCAATTTCGGAGGTGATGAACACTCACAGTAAAGGTGGAGGCTTTTCATCTGGATCGCTTATAGCACATTTACACTTGATCTGATCCGTGGAGCGTGCCTACAACTCACACCTACCAGCTGTTACCTGAGTTCAGCAATACACAGTCATAGCAACCAAGCAGAGTAGCGTGAGTGCGCAACAAGTGTACAGCCGGTCGTCTTTGATTGCAGAGGCATGTTTTGAGGTTAACACTCTTGACTTAACAGATGTGCCACAAGTTTCATTCCTCTCTTATCGCGCCCCGGGCGGAGGGCGGAGCCAGGCTGTCTGGTGCACGCCCCTTTTGACGGGGCAACCGGGCCCCCACTCAGTCAGTCAGTCAGTCAGTCAGTCAGTGAAGTTGAGATATTTCAGAAGAGACAAACTATAAAAGTGAGATGAACTTTTAATGATCCCCGCGGAAACATCTGGCAGATACATCCATGGCGAGGTCAAAGGCGATGGTGTACACCTGTTGCGCGCTGACGCTGCTCTGCGTGGTTGCTGTAATTGTGTGTGTCGCTTTGCTTGTGAGGCGCAAGTGTCCAGCTGATACTTTCTCTAGTGCTGCAGTGGCCGCAGACTCTGGAAAATGTTCAGAGATTGGACGGTGAGTGACACTTTTCAAATGGTATGGCATGGATTATTCACTTTGTTCAGGCCTGTAAGATGGTTGTGAATTACGCACATTACGCACAACCAGCACGGTCTGTTTTCAGGGAGACTTTTGGACTTAAACTTGTTTTTATTTCTTAGAGCAACCTTACCTTCAAATTCAAAACGCTATAAATCAGCTGTTTGTATTGTTGTTTGTCTGCTCTTACAAAACTATAAAAAGAGTACAGCTTATTGTATCATGCGCCTTTTACTGGCTGTAACACCTTTCAACTCGGAGTCAAATTAGAATTTTGTTTATGATTAACGTGTGACATCCTCCAGGGACATCCTTCAGAGAGGAGGCTCAGCGGTAGATGGCGCCATTGCTGCACTGCTGTGCACCTCCGTCATGAACCCACAGAGTATGGGCATCGGAGGGGGGTCCATATTCACAGTGATGGACAATTCTGGTAACAGACGCGTTCATTCATCCCTCTAATAAAGCTGCGGTGTCCAGGTTTGCCAATAAAGTTAAATGATAACATCTCCCCTTTTTCAAAGGTAAAGTGAAAATCATCAACTCCAGAGAGACCGTACCCAGGAAGTTTAAATCTGACCTGCTGAAGTCTTGTCCCAAGACCTTCCAGCTGGTGTCAGGTCAGACTGCTCTGACATAAAGATCACTTCTTGATTCCTTTGTGGGGAGCCTTGCTCATTTCTCTTGCTCTGGCTGTTGTGTTAGATTTTAGGTTACTGGGTTACTATGCTCGGGCATGAGGAGGAAGCAGGGATAAACATTTTTCTCTTCATATCAGACTCCTTCCTTTTCAGGAATTCAGCATGGACAGCCACACTTACCATATAAGGGCACATAGTTGAAAGCTTTATGTCAGGTCCAGGGCTGTAGATACCACCAGTCCCTTCTTGGATATGCAAATATCTTTGTTTCTACTTTGACTCTGAGCCAAGACCACACACACACACACACACACACACACACACACACACACACACACACACACAAAACCAGTCAAACAAGAGCTAAAAATAATGAGGTCATTATCTTTCTATCTACTATACCTACACACCTCAGCAGTGGAACTCAGCGTCTCTTTCTTGAAACTCACGTTTATCTAATGGCTTTTTCGTAATTAATGGTATTTGTTGTAATTATTTAACTTATTTTTTATGTTCTGGTTTTTATTATTTGTTTTAACTGTAAAACACCTTTTTTGAAAGGTGCTACATAAATAAAAGGATTATTATCATTATCATCATTACCTCAGTGGAGAAAGAAGTACTCAGATCCTTAACTTAAGTTAAAGTAGCAGTACATTAATGTGAAAATACTTCATATCAAGTGAAAGTCAGACACAAGAGCAAGAGCAAGCAAGAAAAACATACAACATACTTGATATATATGAATTTCATGACATAAACCAATCTGCATTCACAGATAATTTAGTTACTTTTATAAACTAATTTACCCAAATTGAATAAGGTTATGAAAGAAGCTGATCATAAAATACATTTTTGGAAACAATGTAGACGACAAAAATAAGTTTAAAAGAAATTATTCACAAGTCTAAAAATATTTTCAGCAGTAATTCATTTAAAATATATAATCAGATTATTAATAATATTAATATTAATAATAGTATTTAGTAATAGTAGTAGTAATGTAGTAGTAGTAGTAGTAGTAGTTAATGTACAAAAAGTATGTTATAGCTCTAGTTGCTTTAGGTGGAGGTAGTTTTAACTGCTTTATATACAGTTTGGTTTTGTCCAATGGTTTCCAACTTGGTGGTCAGGTCCCCTCCAAAGGTAAATCTGGGGAGTTGTGAGATGATTAATGTTAATTAAGAATGAATTATGAATGTAAGTTCTTGTACACAAAATTTTATTGTATGTTTTTATTGTAATTTAAAATCTTAATCTGAAAAGTAACGAGCAATTTTACCTGTTAGATCAGTGGAGTAAAGATTACAATTTGTAGTGAAGTATATTGTTGCATAAAATGGAAAAACTCAAGTTCAAGAAGGCTACCTCAAAACTGTTCAAAAACAGAACTTGATTAAATGTATGTCTGACCTATCCATCCAGGAAGCCAGTGGATTGGGGTCCCAGGGGAAATCCGAGGTTATGAACAGGCCCACAGGCTTTATGGGAAGTTGCCGTGGGCCACCCTCTTCCAGCCGGCCATCCAGCTGGCCAGAGAAGGGTTTCCTATCCCTCAAGTCCAAGGTCGATACCTCCCGTACATTGATACGAACCAGACCCAGCCACTACGGTAGGAGAGACACCCACAGAAACATTATATGATTTACACATTTCTACATCTGAGTTATATTTTCTCTCACTGCATTTGTCCTTTAGGAAGTTGTATTCGGATAAGGATGGGAACCTGCTGAAGACTGGTGATAAAGTGAAGTTTGAGAAACTGGCCGAGACTTTTGAGATGATTGCGAATCACGGGGCAGACGCCTTCTACACGGGAAGAATAGCAGAGGATTTAATCCGTGACATAGAGGAGGCAGGTATTGTGAGACGGGTTTCATCATATTCTCTTTCCCAGCTATTTTCTATCTCTGCCTGGCACACTGATCTAATTACAAATGAACAAATCAATTGGGTCTGTGAAGCACTGCAGTGATCACTCACAGACTGCGGTGTGAGCTGCCTGGATCCATTGAAAGTCTTGATTATGTGGAGCTCAGATGCGCTTTCCTTCCGTTTTGCTGAGCAGGACCATTTGTTTCAATGTCTGTGCTCAGGAGGAACGCTCACGGTGCAGGACCTGGCGTCGTATAGAGTTACAGTGACTGATGCGTGGGCTGTTCCTCTGGGAGAATACCAGATGTACATACCTCCACCCCCTGCAGGCGGTGTCATCCTCAGCCTCATCCTGAACATCATGAAAGGTTGCTGCTGTAACGCAGACTGCAGAGCTGCTGCTCAGCTACACTCTCAAATCACATAACGAGGCTTGGTAGCCTTGGTAGCCTCATGTGTTCAACAGATACAGCCGAATTAGTGCTTTTACTGGTTATTACATATACGAGTTGTTTACTCACATGAGGAGACTGAATGGCGATGTGAATATGTTTCTTTGTTTCATGCCAGAAAAGGATCCAGGCTGAGCTTTGGAAGTGGGATTCACTTAACCTAAACAGACAAGCAAAGAAACCAAACCAGTGTGTTTTTATTTACAGGATACGGCCTGAATTCAGCGTCTCTGACGGGTGAACAAAAGACTCTGGCTTATCACCGCTACGCTGAAGCTTTGAAGTTTGCCAATGGACTGAAGAAACGCATCCATCAACAGTTCGGCTCAGAAGAAGTAAGAATCATATAACGCTGCCGTGAACATTTGCGCTCATACTTACACATGCTCTTGCTGCACACATCACCGTTACCTCAGTACTTAAGTTTAGTTCTGGCTTATAACCAGTGGTTTGAGGAAATATTTAGATCCTTTACTTGAGTAAAAGTAGAAGTACTCCAGTGTAAAAGTCCTGCTTTCAAAATGTTACATAAAATAAAAGTACAAGTCTTATCTTGAAAATGTACTGAAAACATCAAAAGATAAATTTACTTGTTTTGCAGAATAACTGTAGCTGGATCTACTTTATATAATGTTAAGAGGTTCGATCTACAGTTCATCATAAACTTCGTATAAATATGAGAAATCTGAATCTGCAAAGTAACTAATGCTCTCAAGTAAAAGTAGTTTAAGGTTCAGTGTCTCCCTCTGAGGTGAAATTATAAAGCTGCATGAAATGGAAAGACTCAAGGGAAGTGCAAATCCCTCAAACACTTGAGCGAATGCTTTTAGTCGAGTCTGTTGCTAATAACAGTCGAAGAACTGTTCAGTGTTTAATCCTCAGCCCCAGTGAAGCAGACCCTCCACCCACTGACTGGTGTATCTCTGTGTCAATCAACACATCAACAGTCCTTATGAGCTAACACCCCTTGTAAACCCTCCTCGTGTTGTCATGGTGATCCAAGAGACATGTGTGCATCATGTTAGCTTGCGTGTCTCTCTCCTGGAGTGGGGGAAGGTACGAGTGTTGACCCGTATATTAGGTTTGAAAAGCCAGTAGGTAACTTTGAGCAGTGTCTTGTTGTTGCACTGTGTTATTAAATGGTTGTGTTTCTGTTGTAAGCCCATAGTTTGGTCAGTTACATCCAGAGCCTGTGAAATCCCTCCGGTTATTGGATGACTGTTCTGTTTTCTTCATCTTTCTATTGGCCTGGTTATTTTGAAAAAGAATAAGTGCTATGTTTGAATCAAATCAGAGAGTACAAAAAGAAAGACTCAGAGGTTTCAAATGGACATCAATTCTCTTTCAGATTTAGTTCTGCTTTGTAAATACGATCATAATTTTACCTCTGAAGTTTGTGTTTTTTTGTGATGTGTGTGTTTTTAAATGCTCTGCACTTCTTGCAGAAGGCAAGGAAATTCACAGAGGACAGTTTCGCTGACCACATACGGAGCTTGATCAGCAGCGACAAGGCTCACGATCCTCAGTACTACAACATCACCCCGTATCTGGACAGCATGGGCACCACGCACGTGTCTGTGCTGGCTGAGGACGGCTCTGCCGTGTCTGTCACCAGCACCATCAACCACATGTCAGTATCTGAAAAGTGTGAGAAACCAACCATACAATAATATTGTCGGTTTTGCAGAGTCATAGCATCACGTTCCAGTTTATTTAATGTATTTCCTTCACAGATTTGGCTCAAAGGTCTTCTCTCCGAACACCGGAGTCATCCTCAACAACGAGCTGTCCGACTTCTGTGGAAGAGTTGACGACATCTTTCCTGGTAATCACATCAGCATGACTTTCATTTAACAATCATTAAAAACAAGTAACACAATAGTAACACAAAACTTTACATTCACAGAGTAACTTTTTGTTCCTTGTTTAACCAGGATTTCTAAGGATTGAACACAACATAGACGTAGAAATTCCTAGGGCTCCAGTGAGCAGCTCCATCAGTAGAATTTGCGGTAGATATTGTTCATGATAACAAACAAAGATCCTAATATAATGTAACTTCTTATGACACATTTACTGTTCTGCTTGGGCTCCTGGAGAGACTTTTAACAATTCAAACTCCACATTGTTTTGTCAGTTTGATACTCTTTTCCTAATTTTATAAGAATTGCTTCTAAACTGGTTATGTTAACCTGTCAGCTGTAAAACATGGTTAAGAACAATGGATTTTCTCGTGCTCTATATCCGTGATTAGTGTTGAAATCACTTCTTAGGCAGCACCGCCCTCCCATTACTAAAATAAGTCCATGATGTCTGTGGGTGTGTAGCAAGGACTCAACCCTCTCTATGATCTGCCTGACCCCAAACATCAATATGGAGTAAAACCTTTCACACATATGCAAATGTATTATATGTACATAATAATACATAATAATATCCACATATCAAATATATTTACATATAAAATAAAAACATATGTGTAAAAATTATATATGAAACCTATTAGAAATTAGAACAATTTCATGTATTGACATATATGTCCAGCCCATACAAATATATGTTTATGTATGCTTACATTGTACATATGTCAATGTCATATGTTACATAAATATTTACCCATCCCAAATGCCTGTCAGTATATGTTGATATTACTGTATATACAGTAGGCTCCAAAAGTCTGAGAACACTTTCCCAGAAAGGAAAAATAGACATGTTTAAAATGAATAAGAAAAACAAGTTTAGGCATATAGGATTTTTATATATGGGCCTATGTCAGTTTAGTAAACTTGCATATATAAATTAAATATATTGTTAACATATATTGTCGCAACATGTTATGCCGTAGAAAAATTCATCACATAAATATTTTCAACAAATTACAAATTTTACTGTGTGTATTTCCTGTGTTATAAACTTATATCTTCATATATCCAGAGGATGTATATGTGTGATTCTGATATATAATAATAATATCCCCTTACAGGTGACATATATGGAAAAACAAAAGGAATATACAGGAAGTGTTTCCTTAATTGGAGTAATAACAAATTCTTAATGGCACTTTCTGTATTTTGTATTTTATTTTGGGTTTTAACAAGGTCAGTGAAGTGAAGAGTGAGATGGGTTGATTGACACATACAGCAGTGGTTTGTGTTGGGTCTGTGTTTACCAGCTGCTTGTTCCTCATTTGTTGAAAAATTATGAAAAAACACTCAATCTGTATTAATGTCTCTAAACTATAGAAACGCAATCATACAAAATAAATAGTCTCAGAAGTCGGGTTTAGATTTTCACTTGTTGATGAAGCAATTTATTGAGCGTTTGGCCTGTTTTATTAAAAATATGCAGCATGTTAAGAAGAGGTGATGATATGTATAGAGAGGGAGAAACATCCATGTGGCCTCAGCCTTCTCTACTGTCAGGTGTCAGCTGTTGAACAAAGGTAAAGTCACATGTAAGGGTTGAATAAATGCCCTTCACCCTCCGTTATTCAAAAGCACTCTGCTGATTGCATTTATAATCATTTTCTTCTTGTTCCTCTCACACTGATGAGTCTGAATTGTAGCCGCGTATCCTGTCAGTCAAGGTGTTTGCTGTGTTCGCAGGGGAGCAGCCTCCCTCCTCCATGGCCCCCACTGTGCTGAAGTCTCAGTCAAAGACGCTGGTGATTGGATCGACCGGTGGGAGCATGATCACGACTGGGATTGCCTCGGTAACGTGTCCATGGCAATCGCACTAAGTGCCATTAAGATAAATTGATGCAGACTAATGCTCCTTACTGTTGTCATAGCAAGAGCTGCCTTCACGAGTGTCTTCACCGTGTCCATAATCCATTCTGTAATCATCACTTTCCCATCTGCCAGACTACAGTGCATTGTTCTGCCTCTCTTCTAGACACTCATGAACCACCTTTGGTTTGGAAAGAGCCTTAAGGAGGCGATCGCCTCTCCGGTTGTTTTTGTCGACTCTCAAAATGCATTGAAGTTTGAACCCAACTTTGACAAGGTAAAACATTCGATGCATTTGTTAGATAGAGCAACACATGACACCGTCTTCGCGCCACCCGAGTCTCCCTCTCTCCTCTCTTTTCACTGCAGAATGTCATCGAGGCTCTGAAAGCTTTGGGACATCATCAAGAAACGGCCAGCAATTTTTACAACGTAGTCAACGCTGTGGAGAAGGAGGACGGCTGTATCTGTGCAGTGTCTGATGCCAGGAAACTGGGCCAAGCAGCTGGTTACTGAGACCGGGAGTCGGTGATGATGGTTATGCAGGATGCCCTGAAGGTCACTGAGACCTTCAAAAGGCTGCAACAGGTGGCGTCCGTCCTGTTTGGAGAATCATTGTATAAGGCCCTGAATAACAGGCTTCTTCAGCTGAACACTTACAGCAACATGTAGCAGTTAAACACGAGGCCTCTGACTTTTTACTGTGCAAAGAAGAAACTGCTGCCTTCACCTGTGATTGTATCTGACCTCCTGTGACTCTTCCTCTTGATTGTGCACATGTTTTTTTCTCATGCCATTTCTGACGTGTTTCTGTGTGAAAACTGATTACAATGCTGATCCAGTTCATTTCTTCCATTTTTCACATCATATTGTGACTTTGTAGTACAGATCCATGTTAATATCTGAGACATGAAATACATTGCAGGCTATAGACAGTCTCACTATGTTAATAACAGAGGTGGAGGCTTCAGTCACATGACATGACTCAAGTCAGACAAGTCACAAATTTGAGCTCTTGAGATTTGCTTGACCAACACTGATAAAAGACTCGACTTGATTTAGATTTAGTATTCATTAGACTTGAGACAGATGACTCGAAAGGACTTGACTTTTTTTAGGGTTAGGGTTGAGGTGTTACATTATGCTTGGGTGATTTCTAATGCGATGCCCACAAACCTGACAACCTACTTGGACGTGGCAGACTGAGCCGAGGCCAACACACAAAACCAGCTCTGATGGGGAGGGGCTGAGTCCAAAAATAGGATTGCAGGAGGAAAGAAAACGAAGCACATTGCAGGTTCCACTTAGAGATATATAGTAATAGTAATAACTAGGATTGGCACTCAGTAGAGCGCATACCTTCGCCAAGGCCAAACAATCATACACACTAAAGAAAATGATAAAGAAACTCCTGGATCCGTCCCTTTAACCAGATCTGCACCAACATTTAATGGGTTCTCCCCCCGGCTCATGCCCCATCCCTCCACCAAGTTTGGTGCAAATTGGTTCAGAACGTTTTGTAAAAATAAACAGACACAGATGAAAACATAACCTCCTTCAGCTGAGGTAATAATAAGACTAATAATAATAACTGTAGCAGTGGGCGGCTGCAGTCGCAGTTCCAGACTCTACATGACCACAAAAAGTCAACTATCAGTCAGACTTATAAGGTGTAAGCAGCTGCAACAGTTTTTGTTAATGTTGAGAGTAATATGACAAAATGACATCTTTATATAACATGACTTGTGACTTGCTTGAGACTTGCACATGTGTGACTTACTCCCACCTCTGGTTAATAACTTGTTCATATCTGGTATTATGTGGAATTCACACTCTCACATGTTGTACGCTATAATGAATACTGTGTTGAAACATCTGGAACAAGCTGCTTTTCAGTGTAAAAAAAAAAAAGGTCTTGAAAGAAGAATGTTAACCGTCCACACTTTGAAGGGTAGTTATTGGGTAGTTATTGTAATATTGTTTGACTTTTTGCATATAGAAAATGCATTTTATAGAACCACATCTGTGTCATTCTTTACATTTACAATTACATTTACTGAGTTCAGCACAGTGAGAAGGAACAGTGCTTGACATTGACTTCATATGTTTTTCACAACAGAACAAGTGGATGAAGACTTAAATACATAAAAAGATTAAAACTGACTATGAAAGGACAAAAAAAAAAAAGACAAATCCTGGTTGCAGTCTATGACAAGCAACTAATTATGGCAAGTGCTTTTTTTTTTTTTTGGATGTGCCAGAGTGGCCCTCAGCTGGTTGTTCAGTCTCTTTAACCTGAGGTCACAGCTATTGAAATCTGCTCTGTGGATCTGTTTCTTTGTGCCATAATGTATTCTGAACAATGTGCGTGACTTCTCTGTGCTATTTTCCATAAATTATTTCTCATTTCTGTGATGGCGCATGCTGCAGCTGGAGCAAGATAATCGCATCAAATAGTGACTCAGACAAACAGGAGAGCAGTTTCAGAGAAAGTTTGTGAAGAAATATGATGCACTCTCTCTGTGTCTGTCCCACATGAGCCATATTTTCAATTCTCACAATAAATATAATAAATGTCTTCCTTTTCTTATTTTTCTCAAAATCCAGGGAAATAAATCAATCCTGAAGGGAAAAGGTCAGGTAATAAGATCCTGGAGATTTTTGGGGGTGGGCTCCGTTGCCCTGTCTCATGGTATTTGGACCTTGGGGGGTGTGACAGTCACACTGTGCCCTGACCTTATAGGAGCCACCTGTTGCAAATGCCACATTACCATGTCTGGCAGCAGGAACAAAAGGTTGCCAGGAGAGGATCATGGGTAGGGCCTCATGTGATGACCACCCTGCCTTTCCCTGGTAAACGGTGGCAGCTCAGGCGTTTCCCTGACAGCACACAGCGCCACAGATGATCTGCTGGCTCTGAAACAAGTACACTGCTCCCCCAGCCAATCCCAAACAGCTCGGTCTGAGCTCATTTCTTTTATTGCCCTATTTGCAGGCTAATCTGCATAAATAAATCCTCTGTTTGTTTCTGTGAGCAGCTGCAGGTTCTGCTCGTGACACAGATATTGCAACCAGCACACTCTTTTCCTTTCTTTTTTTTTTTTTCAAAATAAAACAAATCACTTCTCAGTTTGGATCGGATCTTTTATTGGCAGTCAGTGTTTGGCATGAGACAAATACACACAGGCTACAACAAGGAAGAGTTTGACGTCGACACACGAAACAAAAACTACAAACCGAGTGGACAGTGCGCTCCGTTATTCAGATTAAACATTCGACATAAGAGGTGTCTGCCCTGACTGAAAATTACATTTACTGAACTGTTTTCTGTTTTGCTGTGTAATCCTATCAGCCACGTCCCCCTTTTGTTTACTGTTCGAGCTTACAGCAGGAGGTCACTGGGCTCAGTTTCATTAGAGTCATTATTATAATTACCGAGTCGGACAAAAGACAAAACACAAAAACAATAACACAAATAATTACAGCAGTAATCAGACGTTTTACTGTTACAAACACACATAACACACACTTAAACATTTATTATATATATGGTGATGGTGTTTTCAATGATCCTTCTAACAATCATGAGCCATTTGGTCATTTCACCTTGGAGAGGTATGCTTTCAGCTGCTGCTTTGTAAATATCTCAGTCAGTTATAAACAGTGTACACAGAGTATATGCTATGGAGAAACTGAAATATAAATAGAATATAGTGCCTTAAAGTGCATTGCAGTGTTTCGGTCAGTCTAACTTAATCATCATGTGCTACCGTAGACGGACTATAACCAACAGATAACAGTCATGGCTGCGTCTCATCGCAAACACAGGGCCGCTGAATTTCAATACATGGAAATGGCAACATATCTGTAGAGACACACGGCAGTTGGAAGGACACAGACTCAGTGGCCCATATTACAGTTGGCTGTGGTGTCATTAATGCGCTGAAACACTGTGGTGGTGACTACAACGGTGCAATAATTACAAAGAGGTGAATATCAGCATTTAGGCAAGTACAAAAAACAATCAGTGACAGCTATCCATTGTTGAGTCCTACCTGTTGTCTTCTAAGATTGCTTTGTTCACCAAAAGTGCACAAAAATAGCCTGTGGAAACACAACAGAGCCATGTTTTGTGTCCTCATTTACATCTACACAAGGGCTGCGTGGGTATTCACAAGTGGACATTTGGAAAGGGGGGGAAAACGCAAAAAGTCTTGACCTAGCAGTTTTGCCGGCGTCACGTGACAGGTCGTCGGCTGTATAGTCTGTTGAACTTGTGTCATAGCTTTTGTTGAGAGATTAACAGAGAACACAC
Source organism: Seriola dumerili (assembly GCF_002260705.1). Taxonomy (NCBI): domain Eukaryota; kingdom Metazoa; phylum Chordata; class Actinopteri; order Carangiformes; family Carangidae; genus Seriola; species Seriola dumerili. The sequence goes on along the minus strand of NW_019174272.1, from coordinate 7,776,011 downwards.
AATGTGGAGCTAGGCCCTGCCTGCCAGAGATAGTCTCAGTCCTGGTAGAGAACCCAGAGGGACCCACTGTTTCCAAACTAACTCCAGTTCCACTTCAGCTACCGCAGGGATGCTGCTCCTCCATCCAACCAACTGATCCAAACCTCCTTGGGACTGGCTCCTCAGCTGCCACTATCACTGAGAGAGAGAGCGAGAGAGAGAGAGAGAGAGAGAGAGAGAGAGAGAGAGAGAGAGAGAGAGAGAGAGAGCAGACACAGAGAGCAGAGAAAAGAGAGAGATGAGAAAGATGTAGAGACAAGATAGAAAGAGAAGAGAGAGAGAGAGAGAGAGCGAGCACCGGTTCATTAACTCTTCCAGCCCCCCTCCAATGAAACCGCACCTTGTTCCCAAGAGCACCATCCACCAACACAGTAAGTCCGCCGTTGTGACTGTCACTATCTTGTGTGGGTTAACTCAGAGATGGTTAGGAATTGCTTGATAGCTGTGTCGCGACGAGAAGTTCACAATGTGGGCACTGGTCTCCCTCGTGCCTCGAAGGGTGACTGGGCTCGTGGTGTGAGGGCGAGAGGACGAAGGAAGTAACGGAGTGCTGTGGGACGACATTTCATCCACAGTGGAAAGAGCCTCAGAGAGAAAATACCTCATCACCTCTCACAGTAGTGAAGGGTGAAGTCTTTGGAGAGCTGCTTCTGCCCTAAACCCCACGGCTCCAGCTCAAATTTGTTCCCCATGTCATCCTCGTCGTCTTCCGCCTCCTCCTCGTCCTCCTCTTCTTCCTCGTAAAGGCTGGGCTCCTCGATAGAAGTCTCCAGGTGGTAGCAGTAGGGTTGGCCCTCTGTGTACTCGTAGATGGTTGGTAAACTGCTCTTCAGGCTACAGCGCCGACGCAAAGCGACCAGCAGCGGCTGGGGCATGGTGAAAATATCCACGTTGTTGCCCAGGTCGATCCAGGCCAGGCTGGAGAACATCTTGGGGTCTTTGAGCATCTCGGTGAGGTCTTTGAGGATAGCCAGGGTGAGGCGGTTACCGTTGAGAGCCAGGGTGCTGAGTTTGGGCAGCGAGGCGAGAAGAGGCAGGAGAAGCCTCAAGTTCTCGTCCTGGAGTTCGGTGAAGCTGATGTCCACAGCCACCACACTGTCTCTGTTGGTTTGGAGGTAGAAGGCGACTTGACGGACGTCACGAGTGGACAGAGGGATGCCGGACAAGTCGACAGAGTCACTGGACAGCTTTTTCTGTAGGGTTGTCTTGAGACTGTTGGGGAACATAAGGAGAGAGAAAGTGGGATTACTTAGATGACTCTTAGACACGAAAAAGCACATTACAGATTAACTTTGAGCTGAGGGGCTGAAAGGATCTTAGAATGATTCCCCTATCTGTGACTTGGGGACAAGGCCCTGGTTTTATGTTGTGTTTCCTGTGTTGTATAGAGGAGGGGGTGACTGGGCTGGTTTGGAGCGGAAGGCTGACACAGAGACTCCAGCATGGGGATTTACTAGTGTAAACAGAGGAGCCAAAACATCCGAGTGAGCCAGGAGCTTGAGTCGAAAGCTCTGAAGGCCAGGAGCACAGAGCTCCTTACAGCACAGAGCCAAAACAGTTTACTACTTAAAAGATAAACCATGATGTGTTTTACAAAAAGATGAAACTTGAATAGAAGATGCTTGGCCACTTTATTTTTAGGACAGGAGAGATTTTATTTTTTTTGGAAATACATCACAAAATGCTGCCTATAAGTTGTTGTTATTATTGCCACCAAAAAAAGTCTTGTTTTATGTTTTGTTTCTTTGTTCGAGATGCAAGATGTCTCCCGTGAAGTTTGGTCAAAATGAGGCCAAAGAACACAGATCAAGGATTTGCTAAATGGGGCATTTTCATGATTTTCTCACACGTATGATCATCATTGACACTTTATAACAAGGGTACAAGACATATGTTTAAGTAAAGCACAGTTAATTCCTTATGCATCAGCACCACATTTACAATTTTATAATGGAACACGTTTCAAAATTTTTAATCTGACAATCAGGTAACACTTTCTGATAAGGGTACAAATCATATGCTGAAGAAAATGATCAAGTCACTATGACTTTATGTGATTAGTTAACACTTAATGGATCATCAGTTAAGGACTGGTGAATCACAGCTACTTCATACATAAATCTAATCTATAGAAAATTAGCTGAATCCAGTTACATAGGAAAGTGCATTTCAGACTCATACATTTAATGGACCTAATTTGGTGGCATATAAATGAATGTATGTTTCACTAATTGATGATCCAGTAGAGAGCACATAAACTCATAACGTGTTAATGTCAGCAACAGGAATTCATGATACATCCTCGCATTAAATCATCATGAATCAAGCTAATCAGTACTTAAGCATATGTTTTGTGCCCTTATTAAAATGTGTCACTTGTCACTATCAGTGAATATTTTAATGCAGATTAAAAATTTAGAAGCATTTCCATTATTAAAATCAGACATTTAAAGGATTATGTAACTGTGGCTGAGGTCTGCTCGCTCCAGCTGCTTTCTAGTTTTGTCCGGGTGATTTTTTTTTTTTTGTGTTTGAGACACTATATTGATTTATAAAATGAATGTCAGTCATTGAGGGAAGCGATATTTGATGTGGGAGTAAGGAGAACTCAGGACGTGTTTTTTGGCTCACACACACAGCACAAACGTCTGAAAACCTTAAACCGCTTTAAGGGTCATTCGCAGAGCAAGGATTTGACTGAATATAAGTGGTACTTTTCTGTAGCATTAGTTATTGCTTTACACCGCAGATTAAAATATTAGTGCATTATTTACACCCTCCCTTGCTCTTTTGTTTCCAGTCAGTCCCATTTACCCGTGCCTACTTTCCCCCCGTGAGGATGCGGTGTGTTTAACTCGAGCTGTTACTGAAGTGGCCTGTAACGCTGATTCGGTGTCAGAGTGAATTATAACATCCTCCAGCGCCCAGTGACTTTCTGTGACATTCACTGCAGTACCTGTCACTTGTGACGCTTTAAAGTGTTTTTTGGTCACGTCGAAGATGGATGTGCCCTCAGCAGCATCCACAGCTTCATTTTAAAAGCAGATGGTGGGCTAATGAGCACAAACGTTTCAATTAATTGCAACAAAAAAAAAAAGAAGAAAAAAAAGAAAGTATAAAACCTGCTGGTGAAGCCAGGATAAAGTGGAGTTTAATCAGCTTTGGAGAACAGAATCTGTCAGATAAAGACATTTGTCAAGGCTGCTGCATCTTTAGCAAAGTCTTGTGAGCCGCTCCCACCCCCTCACCCACCCATTGTCTGGCCCTGGCAGCCTTTTATAATTGCCAGGAACCTCATCTTCACCAGAGGCACAAAAGTCCTAATGGCCACGGCCTGGCAGCGGCTCCCCTGCAGGTGCGAATGGGTTTTGATCACACAACTCCCTCCTTTTCAGACAGACTCGTCTTTTCGAGCTCAGGAAGCATGAAAAATGGACGTCTGCGGCGTCCTCTCAGAAAGCCTCTTCCATCCTTCCTCCAGATTAATTTGACACCAGGAAACAAGAGTGTCGCTTATAACTTTGAGAGGACAGCTTTTTTTGTCGTCTTTACATCCATGAGAACACAGACAACAGGGCTCAGGTTAAATGACAAAACTAGTTTATAGGTTAAGTGATTAAAAAAGATGAAAAAAGAAGTGGTGCAGAGGTGTGGCGTTCTCCGCTATGAATCAAATCACATTCGATACATGTCGCTAAGTAGAGATGTTCACAGCAGCAGACAGAGAGAGAATAATCCCTTCCTGCACTAACAATGAATTGAAGCCAGTAATAACACAAATGGCATCACCGTTTTAGTAATAGTGCTTACCAAACTAAATTCACAATTACGTAATCTAATAAATATCCCTTCCATTATTAAGTAATCAATTCAATTTACATTGAATAATGAAGTCATCTACTTGGTGTTCCTAGTTAAATACTGAAGAAGCAGAGTGCGTCTCTTGTCTTCATGTGTGGCTCATCAGTCTTTGTGTGTCAGTTATTTAATATAATGAGGCAGCGTTTGAATTCAGTCAGCGTAAATCAAATCACTCTTGTCATTTATAAATATTCATATCTGCGGGGTTCGCTGAAGCTAATTGTGACGGGGGGAAATGCTATTTAAACAAATAAGGACACTGTTTGAAACAGTTAAAATGCCTGTGTTAACAAGTGGGTGGATAATGACAGAAGTTATAAAAAATCCATTTTATCTAAAATTTAAATAAGTATTAAAGTATTTTCCAGGAGTTAATTTCCTCCTCAGCTCTCCCCTGGGCTATTATTGCATTGGATTTTTTTTTTTTTTTTTTTTGCAGAGTCATTTTATGAACAAGCTTTGCTTTGTTAGTCACTTCAGTCCTCTGATGGCTGAAGACTGAAATCTGTACAAGAGAGACATGAGATGAGATGAGTCAAACCACATCTGCTCCCCGGCATTTCACTTACATTTTCAATTCATTTTCTGCTGTACTATATACAAGAAACTGTTCAAAGGAGAGTGTGAGAGTGCACACACACTCACACTGAAACCACTGCATTGTCCTTCATGATACAGGGAGTCCAACCTCACAGTCAACAGCCCATATCAATAACACAGCACCTGCAAGCCAATACCACCTCCATATCTTTTCGTGTGGTGGATGTTTTGGTCAAAATCTGGATCTGGAGAGCTGCTGTGAGCACGTCGTATTTTCCTGGCAAAGGAATTGAAGCTAAAACAATCAGTTAAAATGAATGATGTGCCCCTGAGGAAGCTTTAATGTGCATAGTAAGCTACAATGCGCAATATAATGTATATTAGTGAATTTGAGGTGAAAAAACGGACGATTTATTATGCAGTGGATGAAGATGAGCAATGTGGGAACTACAAAGACAGAGCCCACTAAATGCTTATTTTGTATTTCTTGTTTCTGAGCATTCGGGTGACAAAGGAGGAAGATAATTATGAGGTTAAGTAAGCCTGATGGAGCAGGAAGACAGCGGTGTGAAAACCGAAGCGAAAAAAGGTCACCAAAGTGTTGGCAATTTTTCCGCTCACATGAAATTACCCTTAAGGTGGGAGCGCCTCGGCAGCATTTCTGGGTCACTGCCTCCATCAAACCTGTTGTGGAGCTCTTTCATTCAAATGTAAAAAAAAAGAAAAAAAAGAAAAATCAAATAAACTAGTTAGATAGATTAACAGGATTAGTGAGATTCAGACATTAATGCAGTGTGGCATTCCAGTCAGAAATGTGTGTAAAGTATTTAGAGCGACCGGTGTGCAGTGCTAATGCTGGATAATGAAGGGATGAAGAAGCCGGTGGCATTAAGGACTGAGCTGTTTCTGTTTCCTCTGAGTACAGAGAAACCTCAGAGGTGAGGCTGTTGCATTTTTTCACAGATGAGGGCAGTTTGCCGGCAGCTGGACAAAGATGGAAGTGAAAAGGAGGTAAAACCCACCCTAAGGTCATTCTCTTTTCTTGTTAATGTGGACAGGGAAATCCTACTTGATAAAGGAATTGTTCAACATGTTGGAAAATACATTTGATCATTTCTTCTCCAGAGACTTAGATGGGAAGATTGATACCACTCTCATATCTTTACGCTAAGTATGAAGCTACAGCTGGGATGCAGTTAGTTTAGTTAAGCATAAATACTGGAAATGGGGGAACCAGTTAGCTTGGCTTTGTCTGAAAGTAGGAAACAGAAAAAATAGAAGAAAAGGTTTCTCAACCTGTTCAAAAACCAAGGTGTAAAAATGCCAAGATGTAGTTTTGCAAGCCAAAAGATAGTCTAGTATAAAACATTTTTACAGTTTTGTGTTTGTGCAAAGCCAAGCAAGCTATTTCCTCCTGTTTCCAGTCTTTATGCTAAGCTAAACCAACCGTCTGCTGGCTGTAGCTTCAGATTAAGCATCCAGACATGAGAGTGGTATCAATATTCTCATCTAAGAAAGTGAATAAGTGTAGCCTACTCCCTGAAACTTTTACACAAACAACCCCTGAACCTTCCCCTCCCAACAGAACCACATGACAGTACAACACACTACAGCCTGAGCTCAGCTGCTTCCTGTAATAACACTAAATGGAAAAGTAACTGTGCTCCAGGGGAATTATCACACAGTTGCTTTTATAAAAGTGTTAAACCAGACAAACCAGAAATCGAGTGTGTGTGAGGTGAATTTCCTTTTCACATGCAGCAGCAGACTGGCCGGGTCTCGTCTCTCTCTAGCTTTGACAGGTGTTTGTTCATGAACACGACGGCAGGCGAAGCTGTCAGAGCACACAGCATCGACTGTATTAATATTCTGTTTTAGGGTGGATTTCTGTTTTAATGATTCATGTCGCTCCTGCTGTCTCAGTCGGTGCCAGACTCTGTCTCTCTCTCTACAGGTTTGTGAAGCCTACAATATGACTAAGTAAAAAAAAAAAAAAAAGAAAAGAAAAAGAAGGCCCCTCAGCTATAGGAATTTAGAAATCGTATGTATCTGCACATTTTCAGAGATGCTGTCAGAGTCAGTTAATTCCTGCGTCTTTCCTCTTCCGAGCTGAGCTAAACGTCCACGAGCACAACAAAGCCCTGCAAGTGCAGCTCGACAGTGAAGGGTCTGATCCTGCCAGATCCCTGTGAATATGTCTTCGCTTCTCCTCAGATTGTGCGTGTTGATACCTCTGACTGACTCATAATGGACCTGCCTCATCTCACCGTGTTTGCATTGTCTCCTTGTCAATCCTGAGATTATTGTCATCTCCAGAAAATGAACACATTACGTGCAGCGTCTAACCAGCTGTAGAATAAGCAATTACACGAGCGAGAATTATGATAGCCTGTTTCTATTCATGAATAGGATTACCAAGCAACACCTAGGTGCACAAAAAACCTATTTGTGCACAAGCTAATTCTCTCATCATCATCATTTGCACATCAAAAGCAATTCCATCTTTTCATCAAGACGATACAATTGTATTTTAAAAATACCCTCCCAGCTTTTCTTCAGCAAACAGATGGACAAATTTGCGGCTGTGCCACTTTTCAAGAGAGAAAGGCCAATGGCAACGCACATCCACTGCGCAGACCTGACCACTTAAAAAAGATAGATGATTGACAGCTGTGGTTACCATGGTGTTCCCGTCAGGTCAGCCCGTGGCCAGCTCTGCCCTAGTTCAATGTCAGCTACAAAGATGGAAATCTCTACAGCTCGACATGGAGCAGAGCCCTGTTCTCAGTTGTGCGTAGCTGCAGATTTATTACAGACTGGATGTCTGGACAGAAGGGCTTACCAGGCCTGGGATTTCCGTCTGGACATGCTCTGCCTCAGCCACTTTGAGTGCGGGGTTAGGTGGTAGATCAGCTGTCTGCAAATCTTATCAGAAGACTTTATGGTGTCTGCATCCTGCGATAGGAAGCAGACAAAAAAGAGACAGGAAAGAGACAAACTCTTGTGAAGTTTCATATGAACAAAATAAAAAAAAGGTTTGTTATAATTCGAGATACCTTCAGCTGCTCCTGAACAAAACACAATTTTGCTGCCTTGCTGGAGGAAGAAAATCTAATCACATGCAGCATGCGTCGAGGGGGAAAACACAGGAAGTACACAGGAGAGGTGAGATTTGACACAGCCACTGGCAAACACTGGTAATTTCAGCTCATTAACCATGTCGTGGCTTACATCCAAATAATTCAATATTCACTGTCGAAGGTCGAGACATACGGAGTTATGAATTTATCTCTGTGCACAAAACAACCATTTTTATTCAGCGTGTTCGTTCAGTTGATTCCTTCAAGGTTATCACTTGTGATTTTGCAGATATTCACAGGTTGTTCAGGTTTATGAGTTTTCAGGCAGGTAGGAGATTGAGAACAATTCAACAAACTGGGATCTGGGATTCATACTGAACAGCTAGTCCTATTTCTAGCTCCTCAAAAGTAACATGCGTCTGCAGAATTCCCTTCAACCGTCTGTCAAATGAAAGTAGATAATATCCTCAGATTGGATTTGCATTGATCTGGATAACTTAACAAAAAGGAAACCATCAGGGGAATATGTTTAAGAGAATGCTTTCTTTTGCAGAATACTAACATCAAGCTTTGATTTTTTTTTTTTCCTGGATACGCTGTGAGTGTTATGGGAAGGAGTACGCAGTAAAAGCTGACCTTCTTAGGACACTGCATCTCTCGAGCCAGGCTGAGCAGCAGCTCGTGTGAGATGGGGTCCACCAGGTTGAGGAAGGCAGCGTTTTTGTACAAGATGTCGTTGAGGGAGGTGCCTTCCAAACCCAGATCCTACCAAAACAGAAAAAGAAAAATGAGAAAATCAAAATCACAGCAAGATGAAATTGTAAAAAAAAAAAAAAAATCAGGCACTTTCAAGGCATTTACAATTAAAGTGTCTTTGGAGCTGAGGAGAATAAAATGCATTAGTGATGGAAATGGGGCCTCTGCTATGTCAAGGGCAATGTGACTTGAAATGGAAAGATAAAAGAAATGTTTTGTTTTAAATATTCATTAACAGAGACAGAAGCTTTTTCATCTACAGCAGGAGAGTGAAATCTAGAGGGAGACACATATATTATCACACCTCCATGGCGCCGAGCCACAGTGCATATCCTGACATGCCACAGCACGTACTGTTTGCATAAACAAAACCACTTTAAGAACTATGCTTGCTCTGCTCACCTTGATCATTCAAAACACTCCTTGAAAGAATGTAAAACCCTTACCTGCATGCTGTTTTCAATCTATATGCAACTTTCTAAACATGTTTAAGGTATTTCTCTTAGTTCATCATTCTTTTCACCGCATAAAAATATGTCAGTGGCACCTGGAAATGATTTTGAATACATTTGAACAGGATATGAATACATTTCTAAAGAGGTCAAAGCTGACAGCTGTCAAGTAAGCTTACTCATAAATATGACAAATCCAGAAGCATCTGCAATAAAAACAAATCAAAGCGACTAAAACGAGCAGATTTCCAATGACCTTTTGAGTGTGATGAGACAAGCAACAGTCAGCAGTGCAGCTGCGTGTACTGAACTGTACAATCTGCCTTCATCAACATGTCCATCCTCAAGGTGCTAAGGAGGCAGACTACGACGACGAGCACTTGTGCAGTCCATGCTACTTTAATGAGAGAGGCAAGCCTTTGAGACATACAGCGTCGACACACCTGCGCACACACACTTTTTTTTCTCTCACGAGCACAATCGGCATTGATTATAACAGACAGCTTGAGTGGGAGGTTGGCAGCTCAACATTATTAGCTCCCCTTTTAACAAGGGCAACAGTAAACACAGACTGAACCCAAGGCGGGAGAGAAGCTGCTTCTGCCCTTCTGAGAAACAAGGTATAAATATATCTCCCCATCTGAGTTTAGACACGATCAATTGTCATGTGCAAGCGCAGCATGAAGCCACGAATCCTTCCCGTATCCGCAGCAGAGCTCAGATCTTTTTCATATCTGGAGCAGAGCTCACTGTTACACACCAATTAACTCTTCCACAAACTCCTTTTAAATCCAGAGAACAGGAATCTCTCAGAAATCTCTCTCTGCCTGGTTGCGACGCTGCGAGTAAAGATAAAGTAAGGCTTATTTAATAAAAGTGGAGCTCATTTAGAGGAAGCGAGCCCATGTCCCCTGTGATGTGGCTGTCATGGAGCCTTGGCTGGCTAGTTTATCTCATCGGCTTGATTAAGGATGTTCCACTCTCTCCCGTGTCAAGGCTTCAGAGTAATTAATGCTAGATTGGCCGACAGCTAAAAGACAGAGGAAGGCCTGAGGGAAAGCAAACAAATGAGATCACAGAGGCTGCTGTCACATCTTCAATGCACCTACATATTCTTTTACACCTTTCAATGCTACATATCCCACAGCAGGTGAGACTTTGAAAACACTCAGTATAGTGGAGCTGGATATACTCTAGGTCACGACTACATCTATTTATAACTATTATCGTGGTCAAGTGAAAATTGCATCAAACATACTGCAACAAATGTCAGTTGTTTTTTTGTTTTTAAAAGAAAACAATAAAAACTGATGTTTTTGTGCATTTTTGATCTGATCTGGTGGGTTTTAAAGATTTTCATCAGTCAAAGAGGCTAAAAAAATATCTCATCTCAGGGGAAAAACAAGTAATCTTCTATGAAAATCACATGGAGCACAACAAAGTATGAACGAGCCGCTGGTAAAGCAATGACAGCGATCTAGATTTTCATTTCTGTGACCTTTTTCCTCTGACTAAGAGTTAATAAAACCTTTTGGAGAAGAATAATATTTTGTATTGTGGAACACAGGACTCCAGGGCTTACATTGTTGCTGCTGGAGCACAGGCCATTACACACAGAGAGAGAGACATTAGGAGTGGAGAGGGATGGAGGGGGCAGGTCGCTCTAATGGGAGTATTAGAACAGCCTAAGGAGGAGAGGTGAGACTCTGGCCACAGTGCGGGAAACAAAGACAGATGCAGAGGGGATGGTGGAGTGCGTTTGTTCATGGTAATACCCAGATCACATCTGAGGACAATGAAATTTGGGTTGAAGCGATGACACACGGCACGCAGTTTGACCATTTCCTTATTTAGACTGCAGGTTATCCCTTCAAATCAAACGTCAACATGCATGCATGTCAGCCCCACAGCCAGAGAGAACACTGTGTTGAGTCACATGCTGCGTCTGCCACTGAAACAATGTGTCACAGGTACACTGCTCTGCCAGTGGCCTACTTTCTACAAAAACAAATGCTTCTGGAGGAAGTGGCCGAGGCCACGCAGTGCAGAGGGGAGAGGTGGTCTGGGCTGGGGGTGGGGGTGGGGGTCAGAGGTCAGAGGGCAGGGGTTGATGGAGGCACCTGTGGACACATCAAACTGCATCCACACACATGAGGAGCACCTGCCTGCTCTCCATCTGTTGCTTGGGGAGTAATGTGGGGGATGCGTGGCTGCATCAGCATCAGAGCAGGCTCACAGCTGTGGCGCACGTAGTGTATGTAAACGGGTCTGACTTTACCGGGTGCTGTGTGCAGCTGTGTGCAGGTTCTGCTTACCTTCCTCAGTAATTTGAGCACGTCGGTTGCCTGCTCTATCCTGCGGTCACGGAGCAGCTTCTGTATCTCTTTGATCCACGCCACTCGCCTCATGTACGGGCTGTGGTTGGTCCTCCGCAGCATCCCAGGCAGTTTGTCTGATTTCAGCATCAGTGCAAACAGAAAGTCCCCGCCGCCCCGACTGCCCCTGTCGCTCTCTCCGGTGCCATCCAGAAGCTTGCGTCGCTTTTTGGAGAAATTCTCATTGTCCAGGCTGCTCTGCCTGCTCAGTCTGGAACCCATGGTTTGATTTTTTCTAGACGCAGGCGGCGTTCGTGTTGCAGCTCAGACAATATTACTAGAAGGAAAACCCCATGATCAGATCCCAGATTTTCAGCCAGCGGATGCTCCTCAGTGGATGGTAGAAAACAGCGCCGTGCTGTCTGGCGCTGCGTTACCGCCTGGCTGTCAAGTAGACTGATCCGGTGCGGAACAACACAATATCCCACGACAGTCTAATTTATCACCATTCTCTCATGCACCGGTCACTAACTGCTATTTTGACTTTCTCACCCACCGCGGCAAATACGTGCGCCTGGCTCGGATGATGAAGATGCTCCGGCTGCTTCATCCTCCGGCCGTCTCTGCTTTACGCTGCTGTTTAGGTTCGTGCAACGTGGAGCGTCCGACCAATCCCAGCATCTGGTGCCCGCTGCGCGTCTCTCCTCCAAGGCTTGCCCCCCTCCCTCCCTCTGTGTAGCTACAAGGGAGAATAAAAGAGCCAAGGATGTCAATGTTGTTTTTAATATTTTAGGCAACTGTGCTGCAAGAAGTCTTCTAAATAATTAGAAATTTAAAGAAACTCAAATTTCAGTCTGTTTTTTATTTAGTTTTTCTTTTTTTCTCCAGTTGCCTACGTGCTTTGCCATTGGCCCTGAATAAATATGAATTTCTCTTCTGGCAATCTTGCTGTCAGACAGCCATTGCACGAGCTGTCAGATCCTGTTTGCATCTGTCATAACTTCACTAAACCACTGTCATCCTTTGAAGAACATCCATGTCCCAGTGTACCTTTCTGTCATGTGGATCAGTATCTTGCTCAGAGACCCACAGACTGAAAGGGGACTCATGGGTGCATTCAGTTCTCGGTTGACATTTCACAGCCCCCAACACCTGCACTACAGGAGATTAAATTACTGCAAACATAAATGTAGCTTTTGCAGATTGCATTGGATCCAATCTTATCAAATGGTGGCTTGTGATGCAGTGTGGATCTATTTGTAGACCCATCATGAGAGAGGCCAGGATCCGCCTGGTGGCACCTCAGTGGCAGCCGGTGGCTCTGTGGTCTCCTGGTTTGTTTTCAGGTCAAGTCTGTTACTTTTTACTAGTGGCACCAGGACAATGTGCTTAATCCTCTGTGTTATCATCACAAGAGTGAAGTAGCTAGTGTTATGTAAACATAATCCCCCGTTGTATTATTTCTAAGAGTGGAATTGTGTTATGTAAAGATAATAACGTAAACACTGGTTTAAAATAATTGAGCAAACATAGGCTACGTTTAGTAACATGGAGGGTCACATATATATGTACATGAAACGAAAATATATTAATGTTTACTCCATTTATTCACGTATCAAAACACACAAGTTTGTAAATAAATATATGAAAACAACAGAATTTTATTTTTCATTTTTTAAGTAGCCTATATATTACTAAACCCAACTTTGCTCAGTTATGTTTAAAGCTAACTTGTATGTATGAAAAATGTATAAAAAATGACCAGACCTATGTTAGCCTATATATTTTGTTGAGTTGTGAACTTACATTATCCCAAATGTTTCCAGCAATTTTCAAACCCATAGAAATCTCAATTTAATCAAGGTAACAGTCGGTTTCATTTAGTCGCCTGTCAATGACGACATATCCTCTCTGCGCATGCGTTAGCTTTCGGCTGTTTGCCAGAAATGGTCAGAATTGACTTTTTACGCAGTTTTCATGCCACGTGTTTACTACACACTTTACAGATCTTGGTTGTTTTTAATTACACATTTTGACCAGAGGATATTCATCAGATGTCTGAAAGTTATCAGAGAAACAAACTGAGCAAATGTTCAGCTCACAGCCTCTCTGGGACAATTTTAAACGTAAAACTGCTTCATTCAGTGTTTTTACAGGTTTTAGTCACCTGGTCTGTTTGTTTTGGAGAGGATGAGGAGACTTTGGCTCCTGGTAAAAAAGCTCCTGAACGACCGATTGACAGAAATGACAACAATAGTGACAACAGCCCCCCTGATCCCACGCTACTTCATGATGTCAACAAATGTGGTCTTTTGTTATTGTTTTGATTGAGAGACCCTACTTGGCAGAAAATTACATACTGTGTGTTTATGAAATTATGTTTACATGCCACAATTGCAATAAAAAACATGGAGGATTAGTAAATAGTTTATATATTTATTTTTTTGATCCCTTTTATTTCAAAATGGGCAAAATCATAACCTTCTTGGTGGAAGTTATTACATAAAATGGATGAAAAACTAAAAAGTGGAACGTGGCAGCTCAACCACCATCCTAAGACAGACCCATGGCTGCTGACCTGTCCTGAAGACAAACAAGGAAATGTGGCCCCGTCCTAGTTGACAGTGTGTCTTTACCTGCCAATAGAGAGCCACAGGCTGCCACTGAGGTGCCACTACCTGCCTGTGCCACTAGGAGGATCCCGGCCTTACTGCCCATCACTGTTGGTTTAGGGACTTTGATCCTGATTTGACCTTGTTTTCTGGTATGATTCAGCCTTGTTGAGTGGAGCAGGAGGGTTGATCTCTAATAAACATCCCCCCTGGCTGCACTACACTCTCCCTGGACTCAGCCTGCTGCATGTTTTCCTTGAGGTTGTAATTATGACTGACTTGTGCCCTTAATTTAATGTATCATCACCATGCTACTCATTTGTTTTGTCAGAGCTTTGTCTCTCCAAGCAATGCTGATGAAACTCATTTATTCATCATGTGCTAAACATAACTGTCCCTCCTGCTCTTGCATTTTTAGATTTTGAAATGTATATAAAGAGACATTTCTTCAGATAAGGGAGAAAACAAATAAACAAAGGGTCGGGATCCCGTGAGTGTTCACGATGTTTGGAGGGGTCTGAGGAGTTGTGAAATGATTAAGGTGGCAGCCAATTTTCACAGATGAAGTTCAGTTTACTCATCACGAAAAGCGCCGGTCAGCTTCTAAAAACAGCTGTGTAATGTCTAACCCTGATGTCATCTCAGCCTGAGACTTACCGCTTTTAACAGAAAGCTGGCGCTGTGGGATTTTAAAGACATGGTCATTTAGGACCAGAGGGGGTCTAACTACTGATAGCATTATGGGAGTTGTATGATCCAGGCTTTTAGGACCGATAGTAGGAAACAAAAGTCAAAAAATCTAGGCTGCTTCAGTTCATTATTTTGTTTCTTCCTAACTTTGGAATATCCCATGAACACAACAGATAAACAGAAAAATATTTTTATGCTGCACAAAATGCACAAATGTAATTTTTTAATTACGCAATAATTTGACCTCTTTGAGTCTTACACTACATTAAAAAAGTTTAAAGCATTTTCTTTATTTACAATGATAACACACATTAAAGGAGCTATAAGTTTTGCTATCGCTGCATACCCAGTGTTACCATTAACAGCTGTTTATTTACCAGAAGAAATGCTGCGAGTTCACCATGAAACTTTATTCCTCTACTCAACAAGAGCTGTCTCTAGTGGTGGAAAACAACGCCAATGTCTCAATTCTTGTCTCGTCACGTCTTGTCTTCTACTGAAGTTAGGACGCTAACCAGCTAGCCCCGGCCCGTCTCGTCTCTTTCTGATAGTGACTCACTGTAGCCTCCAGTCTGGCCTGAAGACTTAGCATTGCTGAGAGGGCAAATTATAACCTCTGTCAAACGACAATCGCCACCAACCGCTCCTGGCAAGAAACTACATTCAGCGGCAGAGAAAAAAATACTAATAGCTCCTTTAATCTGTAAATGTGCCGATGTTAGCTAGCTAATTTTCTACTGTAGTCCTTTGGCAAGATGTTCTAAAACCAAGTATTGTATTAATATAATAGGGCAGGAAGATACTGATATGACAACAATGGAAACAAATTCAACCTTCTAATGACGGCACACAAACATGCTGGGTGACACAAAGTAGCATAACATTGATGCAACTGGCGTGCTCCTATAGGGGTCGTGTCTGCTGAGGGACCTCTGTTTCACGTCTTGATTGTTGACTATCAAATAAAGGCACATAAGCATCAAAAATACTTAAAAAACATTACTGCATGAATTATAGCCTTATAAGCATGTACAACCACACAAGCAAATAAGTTTGGGAACCTCTGGGATAGAGGATGTGTGTGATCTGTTCTTGCTTTTGCCACCCTGCTTTCCACAGTATACATGCCTCTAAATATATATTTTTCCATCCCTGCTTAGAAAGAAGCTGAATTTCCAGCTTATAATTGCAGCTTATAACACGACCCGGTGTCTGTCTGTGGAGTCCCTATCATTAAAGGACTGCAGTCACACATAAAAACACATGACATCACCTCCTTTTCTATTGTGGCCATCGCTCTGCTGTGTTTCTGCAGGCTGCGTTTCTGTCCCTGAGGAACAACAGCAGTGTGTGATTTGATTTGCTACTGACTATATAGGTATAGACAAGCCATCCCCTCTGTTGTGCAAAAACAATCGGAGCGAAACCTGGACGGGTAGGAGTGTATACCTCCCAGCAAAGTCAAAATGAAACCTATAAGCCTCTTGCTGAGGGATGAAAATACGACCGATTTCCAGCTGATATTTCATAAAAGCAACCCCCCTCATCCAGTGACTGATGCACACACAAAAGCTGAAGGAAGGCTTTTGTGATCTGCGACAAACAGATATGTAATTGTCCTCTTCCGCTATAAATCATCTCTGTCCATTAAATAAACTCCAATCCTTAGGGTTGCTCTGAACCTGGGAGATCCAGAACAGGATAGTAGTGATTAGATTTAGACACAATCACAGCCACAGCAGTAGCAGCAGCAGCCCACAGGCTCCTTTGACAGTGCTTTATCAGTGTGGCCCAGCAACAGGAGTGCACGCTGGATTAGCTGAGGTACCACAGAGGGGTAGTTTGCTGTTGAGAAGCTCCTGTCACAGACGTTGCCAGCTTGGACCTGTGTCGTTGGGATGAAGGCTCAGGCATCTCAATCAGTCTGAGGATGCCTGCAAGCCAAATAGAGTGTGACACAGCTACTGAGCATGGCAACGCTGCTGGCTGAGCCAATCACACGGATCCCCGAGTTGGGGCTGAATGCTGCCTGCATCTGTAAACAGATCACTCTCACCTTCACTTTGGCAAGCCTGCCAGATTGATATCAGAGTGAAATGGAAGGTTATAGGAGACTAGAAAGACACACTCAAGAGCTTCACCCCAATGTGAGGAAAGGGGGGCATCCATCATTTGAAAAGTGCTGTCTACTCTTTAAAAAATGATCCATTAAACCAAAACAAAATCAGATTTTTGTGAAGAATTGAAAGTGCAGTTTGCTGTCAGAGTTTAAAACCTCATTGCTTTATTGCTAATATGGAGCTCAAACACACAGTCGTTACAGAAGAAAGCTTTCACGACCTTGACCTCCCACCTCCGTCTTCCTCTACGTCCCTGTCTGTCTCCATGCATCTGTTTTTATGCCTGTAACTTTCAAAAACGTACACATGCTTATTATCCACAAGGCTTTGCTCAGCAACATTACAATGACACCTGAAAACCAAAGATGACACATGATGTTCCATCATCAGCATGGCACACACTGAGAGTTAGCTGAATGGACAGCTCCCTTCTTCTGTCTTCTTTTTGTCCTGTATTTGACATCTATCTGTGCAAGAACAACTCAAGGTGAGTGAACTTTCTGCTCTCCAAAAAAACAAAAACAAAATGTGCTTTTTTTTCCCTCCCACGTTGTTATTCATGTAAAGGTTCTGCTACCACGATGAAAATGATGGGTGATGTCTGGAGGAGAGGACACTTGTTTCTGAGCTGAGCTGGATCCTGTCTTGACTGTGAGGTGTGTTGATTTTCCCCGGGCAGGAAAATGGTTGGGAAGTCCCTGATTGCTGGCCTGGTGGTCCTTCTGGTGGCTGCAGTGAGCCTGTTCCTGGGGGTCTTCATGGGGCTGGGGAAGAAAAACACGCCTCCCCCCTCTGACTACTTCTACTCAAAGGCTGCTGTGGCTGCAGATGCTGGGAAGTGTTCAGAAGTGGGGAGGTAAGACGACTCTGATGCTCTAAACTTTTGATTTCCAGATGTGACATTCACTGGTATCACATTGTCGGTGTTTTCAGGGACATTTTGAAGAAAAATGGTTCGGCCGTGGACGCTTCCATCGCTGCCTTGCTATGTGTCGGCCTTTTGAACGCTCACAGCATGGGCGTCGGAGGAGGGCTCTTCTTTGTCATCTACAACGCCTCCACAGGTGAGTGCGCATCGTTAGTGTCAACTTGCCAACAAAGTTAACTAAGCAAAAATCCTCAATCTGTCCTCATTTTCTGCTCAACAGGGAAGGTAGAAACCATCGATGCGAGGGAGACTGCGCCCATGAACGCCACCGAAGACATGTTTGGCAACAACACCAAGCTTTCTCGTACAGGTAGGGACTAGCTGTGAGCTGTTGGAGTATTTCCCTGGTGCAGAGAGAAGAGAGAGTCACTCAAAGCACATCTGGCTTCATTGAGTTCGGTGACACTGACACTGAAGCTACTGGAACAGGACTCTCAGAGGCTAGAGAAGGATTTAGAGAAGATGAATATTCGTCCGGCTCCTCTCGGATGTTCTATCACACTTAATCTTTCTCTATCTTCCCTCGCACCTGTTGGTGGTCACATGAAAATGAAATACCGAATCTGGATGTGCTGCTGCACCTCCACACGGACAAGGGACAGAGACAAAGCTTGTGAAATTCAAAAATAGTGCTATTGCTGTTTCCACCTGACAGGTGGATTGTCCATAGCCATTCCCGGGGAGATCCGTGGTTACGAGATGGCACACAAGAGGCATGGCAAGCTGCCATGGAGGGAGCTGTTTGAGCCCAGCATTGCCTTGGCTCGCGATGGCTTCCCTATAGGAAAAGCTTTGGCTCACGCCATCTTCAAGAGCAAAGAGTCAATTCAAAGAGACGCCAACATGTGGTGAGGATGAAACATTAAATACACATACACTTGAAGGGCAGCAACAATTGCTCTGCTAACTCTGCTGCTTTTTCTAATTTCATGAATGAAATTAATATAAATCATAAATTAATTTGAATATAGTCCAAGAATCTGTGCTGGAAACTTAAAGGAATAGTTTGACATCTTAGGAAATATACTTTCTCTTAGCTTATTGTTTTTACACTAAGCTTTTTGTACATATTAAATGAACAAGATAAAACTTGTGGATAAAGGTACAATTTGTGTTCTTTAGAAGTACTGGTAGCTACATTTATTTTACTTAGGACTGTGTCAGGCCGGCCGTTTCCCCCCAGCCTCCAACCTCTCCCGGCTATAGCTTCTGTGGATGTATTAGAAGAAAGGGACACTTGACTTCAAGATGAAGCCCCATTCATTTAAATGCAAATTACTCACCCAGTGCATGAGGCAAAAAAAAAAAAGTTTTCCTGCTTCCTGGTTGGCTCCTGCCTTGTGCGGCACACTGTACATGCAAATTTGTGTTTTGCTTTCATGACCCTACCTGCTCAATCCTGTTGGGCCCATAAACTTTACACTGGGATGACGCCACACATATAATAAATAACTTTTCTAGGTTCTGGAAAGTTTTCAAATCTAAAATGGTTTAATCTTAATGGTTTAAAAAAACAGTAATAATTAACCCTGTTTGAAGTTGCATCTCTTTTATAATGGTAGTCTATGAGAACAAGGCTTTTTAGGCCTGCAGGGGTTTTTTTGTTGCAGAGAGAGTGGCCACTGAAACAAATTGGCATGTGGCTGTAACCATATTAATGCATCCACAGTAGCTTCAGGTTTAATGAACAGACATGTATTAATCTTCTCATCACTGTGAAGTCACACATTTTCAAATTTGAGTCATAACGGCTTTAACATACATTTAAAAAAAAACAACAACTGATTTTCATATTCTTCTTCTCATTTTCCAGTGAGGTGTTTTGTGATTCTCAAAAAAACATCCTGAAGGAAAATGATATCGTTAGATTTCCAAAGCTGGCCGACACGTACCAACGAATAGCAGAAGAGGGACCTGACGTGTTTTATAACGGGTCAATGGCCCAGAGCATCGTGGAGGACATCCAGGCGGCAGGTCTTGTTCTCCTGTTCATTTTTACCTTTAGAGATACATGAATGAACAAATGTTGTCAATAGGCTCAGAACTCAAACCAAAGCTTTACAGAAATACAGCAATCAGCTATTAGAACTTTATTCCTCATTTTAAATTTCACTCTGTTCATTTCTGTGCACGTTCCAGGTGGCGTTATCACCCTAGATGATTTGTTGGAGTACCAGCCTGTGCTGAATGAGAACCCTCTGAAGCTGAACGTTGGGGAATACACCATGTATGTCCCAGACGCCCCCTCCAGTGGCCCTGTGCTGGCACTCATACTCAACATAGTGGATGGTGAGCAGCTTGGCCAAGTGCTTGTGCAGCCATGCAGAAGAAAGGATGTCAGGTTTCCCCAGGTCGTCCCTGAAATGTTTCTCCGCCCGGTCTGGAAGCAGAAAACAGAGCTGCTGCTCGGTTCTGCTTGCCAAGTTGAATTCACCATCAACACCCCATCTGTTCAGACAGAGAATCTTTAGTCATGCTTTAAATAAAAAGTGGCATCATTAGTTTTAAATGAGGGGTAAGATTTAATGTGTTCATATATGACTCTGGAGAAACGTGTCCCCACTAGATTCCAGATCTGCTGGAAGGGCTCATGTTGTTATTTGACTTAGACTTTAATGACCTGCCATGGAGTGAAATGGGCTTTTAGCACAATGATGGAGAAGCCTCATTACCTGAGTGGGCCAAGAAAATGTAATTCTTTATTTGCTCCAGACATGATTTTTCCTGTGGATATTTTGCAGGGTACAACTTCACAGACACAAGTGTCTCTACAGCAGAGAAAAAGACTCTGACATACCATCGCATCGTGGAGGCTTTTCGTTTTGCTTATGCCAAGAGGAGCCGACTCGGGGACCCACGTTATCTCAATATTACTGATGTAAGCCTTAATGTTATTGTTATTATCCTTCAGACCTTTATTTTGGAGCATCTCTATAGTGTGTGAAATGCATTGCTTGAGGGCAGCATGATCGTTTTTTTTAGCCCTGATTTTAAAAATCCAGGTAGTGTCTTCTGTGTTGTTACAATGGCCAGAACGAGTGCTCTGCATTAGTTTAGCATTCATGACAAACAGCTCTGCAACTGACTTGTTTTGTTCCTCTCAGCTTATCCAAAACATGACTTCAGACTACTTTGCTGATGGCATAAGAAGTAAAATTACAGATGACACCACTCACCCAGACAGCTACTACGAGCCAGACTATTTTGTCCCAGACAACCATGGGACAGCTCACCTGTCGGTCATAGCTGAGGATGGAAGCGCCGTGGCCGCCACCAGCACTATTAATCTATAGTAAGAAGTTAGAGAATTTGAAATATATAGCTTTTCCTTTGTTTTGCTGCATATGATCTGTGACTTTGAGTGAATCACTCATTAAAAAGCTGTTTTATTTCCCCAGCTTTGGTTCCAAAGTCATGTCTCGATCAACTGGAATCATTTTCAACGATGAAATGGACGACTTCAGCTCTCCGTACATGACAAATGGGTTTGGAATCCCTCCCTCGCCCAACAACTTCATCCAACCAGGTGTGGCTGAACTGAATTGTCACACCTGTATTACTCCAACCCCCAGTTTAGGTTATACATTTTGGACACGTCTGTTTTGGTGGATGGTAGTGTTTCTAAATTCAGTCACAAAGAGGATGTGACTTGACCCTTTCTCTAGTGAGGATGATGCAGAGGTGATGTTTCCAGCAGCCTTTCATTTGTCCCTGCATCTGTCACTGTCAGGAGCTCACAAACAGAGTCATCCTTCTCCAGTTTTAGAGCTATAAGCTCATTTTCTCACTCAAACTGCGGCTCACTGCTGCTCTTTGGTTTGTTTGCAGTCATTTTAAATATGTGGCAGATTAATGTGGCAGCTTTAGGTATTAAAATGCTGCGTGGGGACCATGAAACCACAAGGTAAAAAGTAAACAATTCTCCATTAAGCAGTCGTAGCAGCCTTCTGTTTATCTGTTGTAGGGAAGAGGCCGCTGTCTTCCATGTGTCCCACTATCATCTTTGACAAAGACAACAGAGTGAAAATGGTTGTAGGAGCGTCCGGGGGCACAAAAATCACCACAGCCACCGCCTTAGTAAGTCTGATTCATTCACATGCGTCCTCATCCCACAGACTCACACACACTTAATTATTTAACGTCTTGCATTTTCTGGCCAAAAACAGGTAATCCTGAACTCCCTGTTCTTTAACTATGACCTAAAGAAAGCCGTGACGGAGCCACGAGTCCACAATCAGCTCAACCCAAATATGACAGTGGTGGAGCAGGGCTTTGAAAAGGTGGGTGGAGACTTATGATGCAAAACAACATCATGGAATATATGATATCACTAAGCAGCCTCTGGTGTTGCTGATTAATGAAGCATTACTCATTACATACTAATGTGACTACAAACTTAGAGTTTTTTGCAAAGCATACCATGCCTTTTTTGATTGATTGTCTACAGCCCAGACAACCATTCATTTCAGCTCACGACAGTATGAAAATCAACTTGCAAAGGCTTGAAACTTGGGATAATACTAACTTCAGTTTGGTATTTGAGATTGTATCAATCATCTAAATTCACCAACAAAAAACGTTTAAAAACAATCCCCTCTGTCACCTGCATCATCACAGGACGACAACCATAATTATGAATAATAAATAAAACGTAAGCAGTCCTAAGACACTATAGCCATGCTATTGTGTTAGCATGCTAACATTTTCTAAGTAGCGGTAAACACAAAGTACGACGGGATTGTCATTCGTTTTGCAGTTATCAACTGTGGTTTTGGAGATATTACAATTTTGACCTGATGGTGGCGCAAGATGAGAAGTGATGGGATCAGCAAAGTCACCACAAATAATCCTGAGGGGGGCGTGAATGTCTGCACCAAATGTCATATTTGTTGGAAGATCTTACTGAAAACCAAAAAATGTCAATCTCATGGTACAGAACTAGAGAACAGAGGGAAGGTCAGGGTCTCACCGAACTCACTGGGATTCATCCTCCGGACATCATGAAATAACCAAATCTAACTGGCAAGAATAACAAATAAAAGGTGACCAAGTGTTTCCTCCGATAGATGACCCATCTCAACCAAGTTTGAGATTCATGGAAGTTGATTTTCATAGCGTACTGGGTGCTAGAAAGGTGGGAAATCATTCCACAGATGTGTGACATTAGAAAACAATAATCAAGGATATTAATGTGACATGATGGAGAATATGTTCCTTTTAGATCCTGTTATTGACCTCTATCACAGAACAGTAATACCTTAACCTCCTGCACAAGAATCTACATGTTTGTTTGTGTGTGTGTGTGTGTGTGTGTGTGATGGTACCATGGCAGAGTGTCCTGGAGGGTCTGGCCCAGAAGAACCACGTAACACAACTGCTGAGGACTCCAGACTCTGTGGTCCAGGCGGTGGTGCGGCAGGGGGAGCGTCTCTGTGCAGAGTCTGACCCCAGGAAAGGAGGCTATCCAGCAGGATACTGAGCGTGACTTCAGGGCCTCCTCTGACCTGTCAGCCTGGAACGTCTCCTCAAAGACACTTGGACAGAGCCACTATACACAAAAGGTGCCTGCACTGAAGACTCAAGCAGTGTTTAAGCTACGGAGACACAGCCACCAATCCTTCTCTGAGATGAATTTCTTTTACTCAAACATGGAACATGACTCCATTTCAATACCTCTTTTACTCCAACTCAACGATTCAGCATTACTTTTTACTTTGGCATTATTTTTGTGTTTTGAAGTAAAATAAGAGGTTGCACCTAGTTTGACTCCCGTATCATCACTACTGGATACTGGTCAGGAAGGAGATGTTTTACGAAAGACCGAAACACATCTGCTTTATATAATAACCCTGCATGATACAGTATCCAACATATTAAAAACAAGTTAAGTACCAAATATTAGGCAAATTATAATGTCATAATAAGAAAAGTTCTTAGGTTTCTTCACTATGTTTTAGGTAAGAATCTGAGTGGTTGTAGGTTGTCCATGTAGTATTTTCTTTTTATTTCTTTTATTGTCTAAGGAAAAACTATTGTCAATAACTGGACAGTTTGTCTGAGAGGGGAGGAGTGGGGCGGGGGAGAGGGGTTGGGTTTCATGTCAAACTGGTGAAAAACCATGAATTAAAAACATGACCAGCAAGCAGGTACATCACTTAAATATAAGAACACCTCAGGTTGTTTGCCTGTTTTACCAAAATGTCTACCTACATCTTTCTCCTGATGTAAGTCGATCCTGCAAGAACATTATTTAGCAGAAACTTACCGTGTTGTTTTCTACCGTGACTCTATAGTGAAACTATTACTTTTTGAATTGTAAATGTTTAATATCGAGTAGAGGTTAAGTGAATGTATAGTGTATTCTGAAAAATACATTTGCAGATATATTTTTCTAAACATGCATTGTTCCTATGCCATGTTTGTTGCCATGCTTGTTATTAAACATTTTGAACAAAGATGTTATATTTTACCATAGAAACTGTGCTGTTTCTGTGCGGGAATGCCGGTCCATGAAATCACTATATCTTATCTTTTAGTTTGTGTTGAGTCAGGTTTTGTTCTACAGTGTTAGTTCAGAACCTCATGTATTGTGGTAAATACATTTAATCCAGGGCACATACAGTGAGTCAGGACAGTTAATCAGATGTTCACAAGAACTACAACCAACAATTATTTCCATTATCCATTAATTGTTTAATACTAATTAATTTAAAACATTTCCACAAAAAAGTTCCATGAAAACATTTTCGTAAGCTCAAAGTGACGTGTTCAAATTTCTTGTTTGTTTGACAAGCTGTCATAACTCAAGGAGGTTGTACTTTGAGCTAAATGCTAACACAGGCATGCAAACATCCTTGTAAAACATAATGTTAGCTCTCAAAACTCAAGGAGACTGTACTTTGAGCAGTACAGTTATGTTATGTTATGTTATGACATGCATGTTAGCATGTCAACATTAGCTAATTAGCACTTAACACCGAGTACAGCAGAGGCTGATGGAAATGTCTTTAACACTGCGGGTCACAAACCAAAGAACTGGACAAATCTAAATTTTGATCTGATGAAGGTGCTGGATTAAAAGTCAAGGGATGCCCAATCTACATTAAATTCATCATGAGGAAGATCATGAATGATGATCATGTCCGTGCCAGATTTCATGGGAAGTCATCCAATAGCTATTAAGAAATGTCACTACAAACCAAAAGTGTTAACCTGATGATGACACTAGAGGAAAAGTCAGGCTAGCACCAAGGTCATTAGGATTCATGGCCATCCACGGATAGTGGTTACGACATTTCAGTCAAGACCAAAGTGGTGGACCAATAGACCAATAGACCCATCCTACTGCCATGTCAGTAGCATGGCTAACACAGAGAAAAGCAAAAATTGGATTTGATTCCATTGATTTTGTTGATTGACTCACCATTTCAGCACTAAAAAAAATACAGTGAAAACATTTTTTAGGACATAATGGGTTCAATTATGGTCAGAAAAGATAAACAGAAGCTGTGGAGGACTCAGGACCCCTGAAGAGTCTGACCCCTTTTTACTTTCACTCTTCAGTGAATTTCAATCAGTATTCAGTAAATATCTGTGCGCTCTTTGAGCAAATGAAAAACCAAGTACCAGCAACAATGAGAATGCTTCACTGCCTTTAGGTAAAAACTTCAATCTCAAAAATGTCAGCTTTTTGTCGTCCATAAATTTTCAGAGCTTAAAAAAAAAAAAAAAATCTTTTCAGTTGCTGTTTTTTAAATCTCGTCACTAATGGAAGAATTCTCTCAACTCATGGAAATTGCTCTGCTGCACTGAAAGCCTTTTGGTAACCAGCAGCGTCAAATACAAATAGGAAGCTTTCTGCGGTAAATGGTTCTGCCAAACTTGATGGATAATGATTAGTGGTTTAACTCCCACTGCAGCACCACCATACCTGCATTCTCTCTGGGTTAAAAGTATAAACTGAATGTTCAGCTCTGCACTATGTAAACACGGAAAAGCGTTAGTTTATCCTAAACTGACCCTGTGACCTGGCTCACATACTCTACCTACTGTTTACTTTCTGCTTTTTAAGCAGCAAATGACATAAAGTCAAACATGGCACTTAAATTGATTCAACAGGACCTTTCAGGGGGCCGGCACAGGCTGTAAATGGGACAGAAATTTCCTGTCAACAAGGCCGGACAGCTCCAATCATTCAACCACCAACCTCAGAGATGCTTGTGCACCAAGACAAACAAAACTAGTAAGTTTAAACCCTGCTGAAACTTTAACTATCCTGTACCACACAGATATTCCAACTGCAGACATATTCCTATTACAATTATTCTTATACTTGTGTCAGATTAACTGAAAACTAAATTAGATGAAACAAGTCGTTTATTTTTTTGAAAGAAGCGCTTTCAGTAATGGATTATGGGTCCGTCAGAACAAATGTAATGTTATCAGCCAAAATGGTTCTCACAAATCGTGTCAGACATAAGTGGAATACAGATACAGTATCTGCTGTTCTGTCATCGCAAGTCTATTACATTATAAATGTGATCACGATTTCTTTCCTCTGGATTCCAGCTTCATCAGTATTCTTCTGGTGGAATATGAATCATCCAGGCCACTGAAACACATTCATCTTGTAGCTAACTGTGATATTACCCTCATTCATCAAGTAGCGGTGGGTAAATCAGTGCTGCTGTGACAGCTCCTGATAAACTTTCATTGTTTCTGTGGTGCCGTGGCCTAGCATGTATGTTTGTCAGACAAAACTGGACTGTTGCTGTGGCACAAGCTTTTAAAAACATGTGTTCATTAACAGGCTATCATTCAATCTGTAACAGACCACAAGTGAAGAGACAATAGACCCATTCTTAATCTACTGGGAACTCAGCCTTATTTATCTCTGTGGACATTGTCCTATTTAATTATTATCCTGGCAGTGCGTGCAAAGAGTTCCACAATTACCTCCACTTCAAAATATTTATAAAAGAAATCCTTTAGAGCTGAGAGAGAGCGGAACAGAGTTTCACCACCATCTAGTGGTGAGCTGAAATGACTCAGCTCAGCAGGTAGAGGAGGTGTGTGTCCTTCTCAGCAGCACAAAAAAAAAACAATTGAGTTTGTTGTTGAAAAAGGAGCAGTTAGAGTCGCATGGACACTGGTGGTGCTGGTGACTGCAGCTCCTGGTCCAGCAGCCGGAAGAGCATGGCACTTTTGTTGCACTGTGAAGTTTGTCCCAGAGAACGGTGGAGCTGAGCCTGCAGATAGTGGACGTCACGCAGCCGCTCCTTACAGTTCAGTTTTGAAAAATAGGCAGCAGCCTCGTTTAGCGTGTCAACAGCCAACACCGCCAAATGCAAATCTGCAGGGATACAATAAGCAGCAGTGTATAAATGTAATTGAACAACCACATGACTCTGTGACATAGAGATCAGTGTTCAGCAGGGGGGCTGAAGCTGTTACCTGCTTGCCCTTGTCCGTTTGGCCTGAACCCAGCCACCGCCATCTGACAGCGGGCTGTCAGCAGCAGGGCTCGGCCCTTGTCCATGACTGCTCCGTGGGCCAGGACAGGCTCAATGGCTTCATGCAGGACACTCAGAGCCTGCTCAGGAACCCCCAGCATGAGCTGAAGAGAGGAGAGACAAAAAAGACAATAAATAAACAATGCGTGCACGCCTGTCCTGCTTTTATTTAGCATTTAAAGCTGTCTCACCGCACATAACGTCTGTGGTGATTTGCATATATGACAGCTGTAACAGAATCTGAGTGAAGACTGTTTCTCTGTTGTGGATTACCTGAGTAAAGGCCAGGTGAAGGATGGTCTCTGAGGCCAGGGATTGTAGGTGGTGCTGTCTGGCCAAAGCCAAAGCCTGCAGGAGCAGAGGGAGAGCTGTGGAGAAGCCAGACGACTCCCAGTGAAGCTCAGCAGTGGAGAGCATCACTCTGTATGAGATATAAAGACAAGAATAAAAACATGACTTGGTCTGATCCCTGAAAAAAAAAAAAAAAAATTTTTTTGGAAAAGGCATTTATTTTTTATTCAGTCTTTTTATACCACAACACTTAGTGCTTCTTAAGATGATGCATAATGTGAACATCGTACATTAAATATTCATGACAGCCCTAAAAAAGATGAGTCAATTCAGTTCCACAAAAACTAAGATAGATTAAGTTAAGGTGTGTTCACTCTCCTCTACACTCCAGCAAACAGTTCATCATGTTATCAGAAAATGTCATCATAATGCGTAATTGTAACAACATAAGTGGCCGTCTACCTGATGACCATCTCTGTACATTTAGTCTTCTCACAGCGAACCTGCAGTTGTTGTAAGATGCTGTACGCCTCGGTGCTGCGGTTGAGAGCCTTCAGAACTTGAGCTTTCCTGTCAATAAACACATCATCACTGCCACGGCACAATTTACACCTGAATGAGTCAGCCATTGTTAAGATTAGAACTGAAGATCTGTGCCTTGGCGTTACCTGTAGAGACCTTCTGTTTTGTTTAAGGCAGAGATGGCTGTGACTAGCAGCTCCGCTAAGTGGTATTTTCCTTCGTTCATATGTCTCTCAAACTGGATTTTAAGATCGCACAGCATCCAGAGCTGAATCAGAGATTGAAAGGTAAATAAAAAAACAATTAACATCTTTTTTTTTTTTTTTACATTTCCTCTCATTAACTATGACTTTTTGACATGTGTTTTACCTAAACATAGACAAACATAACAACATATAAATGTTGGCACTTTTATTTGCTATCCCACTTAATTAAATGAAGCAGTAGTTAAATCTACTCATGATGAAGAAAAAAAACTTGAGCTAAACTCCTGCCAACCACGTTAGCTTAGCGGAATAGCAGCAACTGCCATCTCAGCTATTGACTCTATGCCAGTAGAATTCGTTGTTTACCTACATTTAAATCACATATGTCAATATAATAAAATATAAATTCATTCATTATATTGATTTAAATATAAATATTAATAGTAGACAGATAGACACTAGACGTAAATAATGTCAGACAATTGGACACCAAAGAGGACATTCTGGTAGATACTGCATTTTCTACTAGTACTTTGTTTTGTCATTATCTAAAGGCAGACTGTGGTATTGTAATATGTAAGTTCTATGGTAATGATTTATTTTTTTGGTTAAAAACTGAAGGCGAAACAACTTTCTCATCCTTTATGGTGTTTACTAGTGAGCTTGCACATTTTTCCTCAACTTCACTCTTTCTGCAGTCATAGCCTTTGTAGGGCAGCAATGAATAATACAATTTAGGGAGCACACCTTGGCATGCTGCGAGTGGGGAGGAAACTGCTCTTTCAGATGCCGAAGAATCTCTGAAACTGCATTGTACAGGCCCTGCGACAGAACAAAGGTACAAAAGGAGACAAAAGATTTAAGGGCTGAACTCTACCCAGGAGCTGGAAAACAGACCTGATCAATATTTATTACCTTCCCGCAACACTGGGCCAATGAACTAATGGATATGCAACAGCGGGGCAGAAAGCAGACAGACAAGATCAAATCAAATGTGTTACCTGCTCAGCGTGTAGCTCGGCCAGGTGGCAGAGAGCCACGGTGAACGCCTCTGTGTTGTTCTGCTGGACGCTGAAGTTGACTGGCTCCAGACTGCTCATGTTGAGAAGCAGCTGGGCCTGCTGCAGAGCCATGGTGCTGTACCAGACAAAGGGAGCCACATTAATGACTTGTCTATGGCTGCTGTATTTATGCTCTTGCGAAGCCTGACTTGTACAGAAGATGTTCAGAAAATTTTAAACCCATGCATAAAAATATTAGATATTTCAGTCGTGTTTCACAGGGCAGATTTAATTTGAGTCGGGAGAAGGCTGTGAGCTAGCATGCAGCCTACTGACAGTAACAGTGAAGTGAAGTGACAACTGTGTGGTGGGGTGGCAAGGTGATGAGCCTGACCTCTTGCCGTACATCCTCCATATGGACGTAGTCTGAGCCAGGCTGATCTCGATCAGCTCCGACAGACTGTGCTTCCAGTGCAGGATGTCTGTGTCCTTCAGTGCGTCCATCAGTTTGTGTGCTGTCTTACCCTGTGTCGCCCCCTGCTGGACCAAAGACTGAATGCCCAGAGATGCCAGGTACTACAACAGAGAGGATTATCAGTCAGTGTGGTGGATAACGCATGTGAAGGATCAAATATAAAAAGGTTTAGCAGGTTTAGCCAAGACACGTGGTAAATGATGCATTCTGTGTTGTTTCGCTTAATGTTTTAATTTACTATTTCATTTGCACTCATTAAACGTTCTTTTAGTCTCAGTAGGTTATTATTATGTTATTAAAACAACTGAGTCAAGATTGCTAAATAGGAACTTATAATGAGAGGTACTAAAGTGCTGCTGACAATTAATATGTTTATCCAAAAGCCACTGTGTAACAGCTGTACATGCAGTATAATTACATAAAGAACATCTCTTACAGTATTTTACTATTTCTTTGACTTTTCACCAGTTACAATGTGCAAAACACCTGCTGCAAAGAACCAAACTGATGTATGAAATTCTCTGCTTCCCTCACAAAATGCTGTCCTTGAAGACAAAGTGCAAAACACTAACTCTACCTCAGTCCTCAGAATAGCGACACGTAATATTTGCACAAGATCAAATCCTCATTACTAAGTGCTAAGATCAGTGAAGAAATGCAACATGTGTTATCTTAATATAACCTCGACCACTTCATCACCACTATATGTATCACAGTAGTGTAAAAAATGGAAAAGAGATATAACTTGTTTTGATTTCCATCAAAATGTTGCAAAGTATTTAGTGAGAATTACAATAGTGTAAATTGTAGTTTAATGTTTTATGTTTTCATTCATTTTGATATTATTGAAGCTTATTGTATTTTACAATATTAAACCTACTGTGGATTGATTTATTTAAGCTTTGGTGTCTGGAATAAAATCAAACTTTGTGGTCGTCACCAAACAGACACAGTGAACTGATGCAGTGAAGGGTTAGTGCAGTCACAATCATTGTTTTACCTTGTATGGAAGTAGGATTTGGATAGATGCTAATGTTTTATGTAATTTGATACAATTGTTTTTATTTTGTGTGCTACAAATGTGTGTGCTATGCAAAAATTTGAGGTATTGCATTTTGTGGTACGTCATGCAAATTGAAGCTGTTATAAAAATTGAGCCAAAGCAATTAAAAAATAATGAACAACCACAGCCAGTTTAATATATGCATACTTATTTAAGAGCTTATGCAAAACTCACTGGCAGGCAGAAATGGGCAGCCATTTTCACTGAATCCTCAGTTAACACTGTGCTGTCAGATCCCTTCATCTGTTCCAGTGTGTAGAGCCAACTCTGGTATAAGACACAAAGAGACAGGGAGAAATAATCTAAGGCACACTCATTAAATTCAGGCATAATGAATCATGGTGTCAACAGTGGTGACACAACAGTAACAGGAAGCAAAATAATAATAATAACAGTAGAAAAAAGTATCTTACCAGACAGTGCTGCAAGCACACATGGTCATTAGACTCCTGGGCAATGCGGATAGCCTCCTGCAGAGCCAGATCCGCCTGCTGACTGAAGGGAAGGGAAAGGAAAAACATCTATATAATTAAGGCATTTATACTTTATTTATGAACTTGTCCTTCTACTCAGAATTGCCCCAGCACGTGTACTTACTAGTGACCAAAGCGACAGTGCAGGCTTGCCAAGTTAAGAGCAGCATAGCGGAGACTTCGACCATAGCCCTCATCCCCGTTGCTCTTTCCCTCACTTCCGGACAAGATGAGGCGGTCAAAATAATGTAAGAGACTGTGGGCGGAGAGGAAGATGTCCTGGACTCTCATGCTGTTCAAGTAGTTCAGGTAATGCTGAGGAGAGAGAAATGACCATATAGCTGATGAAGGACATACCCCCTCCCCAGGGATTCTCTCTGGTAAATTATGAATGGACATAAAACATAAAAATTATAATGAGTTGGGGTGATGAGTCTTACCGCCTCAGCAAAATCGGGGTTAAACTTCAGCATGTTGTTGAGCTCTTCCTGCAGTGCAGCGGGCTTTAGAGCTTTGTTCTCATCATTCTTCAGAAGATATGCCTGGTGACAGATGTTTTAAAAAAAAAAAAAAAAAGGTAAGGGCCTTTGAGTGCCACAATAGCACATCTAGGTTTGACACAGGATGTTGATGGTTAAAATTTTTCCTATTGCGTCAAATCTGCTAGTTTAAACAAGATGGCACTAATACATTTGTGTTCACTGCAGCCTTGATTTAAACACTCACCTGTCTTGCAAGAAAGTACTCTGCTTGTTTTTGTGAGAGGGGACCTCTGCTTGGAGCATTGTCATTTCTAGAACCAAAATAGTACACAAGACTCTGCTGTAAAAATCATCCAAATCACATTAACATCAAAACAAGTTTATATTTACCATGATTTAGATGTTTTTCACACAATCAAGGCAGGGAAGACATATGCGTGTTTGCCCAATGATAGTAGAACAGTTTATATAACTATGCAACAACAGCATCACTAACCGAAGCTCTGACTCATGCAATGGTGTGTCCAAGTCCTCTTTGTCCATTCTGTCTCCTACATTGTCCTCAGTGCTGGTGAGGTCCATATCAGAGTCGTCGGCAACCAGCGCTGGCAAACCCACCTGCCCATCGGTCGGCTTGGCATAGTGACTGTGGTAGTAGTGCTGCAGAGACTTGTAGAGTTTGTAGACCTGACTGAAGGACAGCTTGTTGTACGCCAGGAGCATGTGCCTCATAAAAAGACCTAAAAAAAACAGGTGAGACACAGCTTAATGTCTTTTTAATGAGAATAATACAGACAAATCATGTGCCCTACTCACCCACAACACTGGTTTTATAAGCCTCAGAATCAAAAGCGGTGAATGGAGTGGGAAGAGTGGAAAAGAAGTACTCCATGTCTTTCAGCTCTCCATCTGCCATTTCATGCAGCCTGATGGAAAAACAATAGCCTCAGCAACTAGAAATGTCAATATTTAAACATTATTGTGATATTATATTGTTTGGGTTCTAAGTATCATGTCATTATGTATCGTCTTTCCCTTGCTAAAAGCTATATTATTATGAGGTGATACAACTTATGGAGACCATGAAAGCCCCAGTAGTCTGAGCCTAATATTGATTTTTAACATAACTACAAGACTGTATGGGTACAAAGCAATTAAATCTAGTCGGTGTGTATCAAGCCGAAGCACCTGAGTTTCACAGCATATGCAGTCTGAGGGCAACACTCCTCCACTGTCTGCAGGAACTGGCCAAGAGTCAGATCTGGACCCTGATAAACCCCACATGAAACAGAAGATACAGCTATGAGACACCTGCTTCAATACAGTGGAGTGCAAGACAACTGATTCAACAAAACAAACCTGCTGCAGGGGCAGAATCAGCTTGTTCAGTCGTCTTCTTTCCGGTAGAGTGATTTTGGATGCGGTCATCTCATACAGCAGCGCCAGCACAGAGATTTTATACGGAGTCACCCAGTCTTTAATGCCAAACACGTTAGCATGGACCACTCCGTTCGTCATCATTGGGTTGAAATACAAACTTTCATGTACACTCGCCATCTTCAGTAGGTTAACTACGGTTGCTACAACTACTACTACTAGGCTACGGCGAAGAAAGACACCAGTTTTAACGTACACTGGGTCAACGTTTAACGGAGAGGAAAGTTAAGACAGGCAACAGTCAAACAAGCAGCAGCGAGCTAGCTAACGTACCAAGTTCACTGAACATCAGCTAAGTCCTGCGAAGAAGCCGAAAACAAGTCAACGTTTAGTCTCAATTAACTTGCAGATGAGGCATCTTACTGACAGCGACCAGTCACTTCGACATTATCGGGTAATTTGGTTTATTGTAAACATGTTGATAAAATTTTCATTTTTCCTTTCAAACCGCCCTCCCTCTGTCCCCTTAAAAATACGTCATAAAGAGGCAGTGCATTTTTTTTTCATTAAACTTTATTTGCACATTTCAAACTTGGACTCTGGTTCATAGCAAGGCTGGGACAACAACAACAACAACAACAACAACAACAACAAACACTGGGAAATGAAAACGATGATGTCCAAGTGACGATTTTCTGCTTTCAAAGGCTGATACTTTGCGGCGTGTAGTAGTCAGATTTGAACACCATATTCCCAAGGTCACCTTTATTTTGAAGGTCTTCACCGGAAGTGCTATTGCGTCTGCCTTGACCATGGAAGCCCTGTGCTGAAGTGGATTTGATGGCTGCCATCTTATAAAATTAATTGCCTCCAATGGCCACAATGCGTAACTATATCTATGAATTGTTCTAAATTTTATTTTGACAGTGCTCACCATTACAGGCAGAGCTGTAGTTCATAGTTCAACACTGTGACCACCAGATGGCAGCATACAATAAAATCATCCACAATTCTATCAAGTATCTATGGTATCAAGGTTGACACAACATCATCCTCCATCACCAGACATTTAAAAAACAAACTTTTTGATTAGTCAAATAATGAAAGATTATAGTAATTTTAATATTTAACACGTGATTGAATATGGATAAAATAGATAATGAATAGTTTGTGGCTTTAATACTAAAACAGCTCAGGGCTCTACCTCAAATGAAACCTTTTCTTTAAGAGTTCAGCAAGTGACTATATTGATAATGACTATTTCTTCATCTTAAGGATGGAGTTACGCATCGTGAATATAGCCTATATAGCAAATTAACCAAAAACTTTTGCAGGTTTTGTGAAAGCCCAGTATAAGCAGTTTTAAATGCATCAGTTTAACATGTTCCCATAATATTATGGACGTTGTCTCATTTAGCAGATGGCTGACAGTCCTGGGAACACTGGAGGAGGCTCTCGGTCCCAGAGCTGTGCTGGAGAGAGTCCTGTCTGTTTCTTCACACATCCTTCAGGAATGTGTTGGATACCTGGTGGCACAGCACATAGCTCAGCTGGTCCCACTGGTGAGTGAGAGGAGTTTAACTTATATTAAGTTAAATACACACTTCGTAATGTTGTTTTAGTGCTAGAGGTTCATCTAAAACCCAAAGTGTGCTCCCATTTCAATATTTATGTTTTAATCATCAAATATGAAATACTGGGATTTTAGGAAACGATTAGTAGCTATACAAATCAAAACAGAGTTTTCAGCTATGTCTGAAGCTGCTGCCTCCACTATTACCTCTACAACTAGTAACACAACTACTGCTACAACAACTACTACTAGCCGCATAACATCTACTATCTCTGCTTATGCCTTTCTTGTTTATTCTGATCATCCCTCGCCTGTTCTCCTCTTATTTAGATGAGTGCTGTAACTCTGGAGACTTCAAGGAGGACCCCAGGTGTCTCTGTGGATAAAAAACTCCAAAACAGCCTCACGAAGACATTTGGCACATCTGTTGAGGTAAACATGTAAATAAGTGACAATCATCTTACAATATCTGGATTTTTCAGTCAGACTATACAGTAGGCAAAGACTTTTCCACTGACTCTCAGTGAGAGTTGAATCCTGAACCTCTGGTGTCTAACAGTCATAAACAAGTGGCCATAAAGCTACAAAGTGGGATCATTTTAGTTTAGGTTCACTTATGTTTATTTATGTAAAAAAGGGATGTTCTTATACCCTTACAACTTCACAAAGATCTATGGATCTAAAGGCATTATTGTCATGTACAATGTCCATTGTATACAAGATGCAAATGGATTAAAATCTACACATTATTTCATACATATTCATCACCCAAACATTGCTGTTCTGTACTGCTTCTAGGTTGAGGTTGTAGCCAGTAAAAACTAGTGTTAATTATTTATCATAAACAAATATGTAGCTCACAGTTTTCACTTTTCTCTCACATTCTACACGCAGTAAAAAGTTGCTTAAGTGAAGTGTAATTTTACAAGTTAAAGTGGGTGGCATACCTTTTTTTAGTTTTTTCTTATCTGTTCCAAATGACCTATGCATCTTGATTCATTTACAAATCATTTAAAAAGCTTGTTGTAGCTGCTAATCTGAAGTGCAAGCAATTGACATATGCATGGTGCACCGTGATACACTGCCCAAACAATATTATCTCCATACTGACATTTTGAAATAAAAAAACAAACCCAATTCAAACACCAGAGACATTCAGTTATCTTACATTAATTAATACAGAGCCTCAGACTTCAGTCAATCAGATCGGAGCTCTGCACTACTCCTGCTAAACTGGAATGTGTAAAGGTAACCCCTGTATTTTCCTCCAGTATCCATTATAGTATGTGACTTCAAACACAAAGACTGATGTCACCAGGTCACATTATAACAGAACAACAAAGCTGCAAAACCTGATTTTTATCCACATAGTATTTCACCATATTTATGCACTTACCTCTCGTAGTGCACTCGTCATTTTGGTGTGGCCATACAATTACCTCACTACTCAAACAGTGCTAGTATTTATCTTTAGAGGGGCTGGTAGGAAGATTTTGTTACCTCCAGACAGAGCCAGTTCAGCTAACTGGCTGCTGGCTATAGTTACACATTTAAGATAACAAACAGACATGAGATTGGTACCAATCTTTTCATTAACATCATAAGAGGAAGTTATTCAAATTTACAGAACATCCATTAATAAATATGCACAGTATCAGTATGAGGGAGGAGCTCAGTAGCACGACAAGCTAATCAGATGGAACATTTCTGTGTTGCTGTTAGCTAATGCCCTCAGGTAAGACTCAAGGTTCAAGGTTTTATTGTTGTCATTTGTATGTATGACATACAGTACATATGTATGAACGGATACATATGTTCTCGCGGACTATTACTATTACTAAGATATCCCTTCAGTGGATATGATACATACAGGTGACAAAATTAAAAATATACACTCTTTGGTACATTTGATACTAGTTTGTCTGTCTCCTCAGTCATTTGATTACATATTTTAATATACCAGGGAAATATTTAGATTTCCAACATTGCATGTCATTTACATTGTAATTTCATCAGCATTCATAAACATGCTCCCCCTTATTGTAGCGCTATAATGGGAGATGCGTTTAATGTGTTCAAATTAGATAAATCCACTCCTGTCATAGAAATACATAGCTTTTATCCACCTTTAAATTGTTCTTATCAGTAATGTGTTTGTTATTAGTCTTAGGTTAGGGAGAAAAGTGTCATTATTGGATGAACTTCAAATGTGAATATAAGAATGGCATAGGAAGAGTAAATTTGACTGACATACTGAAGCCTGAAAGGTGAAAACAGACCAAGAACATAACTATGTACCGATACCTGTATATGAAAATTTGTTGGGGCATGATCCCCGAAGAAGTTTAATGACAGTACAATACACAACTTTATCCAGGAGATGGCACTATTGAAATACCAGCTCATTCAGTCTGGTTCAAAATTTCCTCTCATCAGAAACCAGTGTGAGAGGGAGGAGAGACAGTACAATCAATGTGCCCCCGACCCCCACCCCCACCCCCCATCTCCATCTCCTCCGTCTCTCTCTCTCATATTAAGGTAAAGTCAGGAGACGGTGCACAGTGACACCTGTCAGAGTTTATATTTTTGAAAAGCTTAAATGAATTGACTGTAAATGCCTCTGTCAATACATGAGTCATTGTAAGCTAACATTACCAACTGTATGACTGCACAGTTTGTAGGATTAGATATGCAAAGGATCAGCACAAACAAACTTGTGTGTCGTGTCTTGTGTCTTATTCGGCTGAAAAACCGTCATTAGCCTCCAGGTTTCATGACCATTGGATAACGAAAGAGTTTGACTTTTTATCTATCAATCAATCTATCTATCAATCTATCTATCTATCTATCTATCTATCTATAGGCCATAATAAGTCCAAACATTAAGTAGAAAAACCATATCAGGAAAAAAAATATCCTTATTTATTCTAACAGTTGCAAAAGAAAAGAAAAGAAAAGAAAAGAAAAGAAAAGAAGAGAAAACACAACAAAACAAAACAAAACAAAACAAAACAAAACAAAACAAAACAAAACAAAACAAAACAAAACAAAACAAAACAATTACCCACCATTATGTCAGAATGTGTCACTTCTTCAACAGAGGATATTGAGTTATTGAATCTGCCCCTCTTTGTCCTGAATGGAAAAAACTTAATTACAATCATGAAAAAAAATTAAAAAAAAATGTTTTTGAGTAAATATAAATGCTTTGATTATCAGTTGGCACATCATCAGTCACAATTATTTAACAGGAGTAATTTCACTGGATTTTCTTTACCGAAATACCATGGAAAATACCCTCATGTCCCGCTGATGAGATGAGAAGATAAAGGTCTGGTCAGCTTATTTTAGCATAAAGGCTGGAAACAGGAGACATAGCTACCAGCACCTACAGCTCACTTGTTAATATGCTATTTCTCATTAATATAATACATACAAAAACTGAAGAGTTAATATGACATATGGAGCTTTAGAAGGGCTGGTAGAAAGATTTGGTTGCCTCCGGACAGAGCCAGAGTAACGGTTTCACATTTCGAAGTCCAACTAACTGGCTGCTGGTTCACATATTTGAGCTAACGCACAGACATGAGAGTGGTAGCAAATATGTGTCTTTCTCAAAATATAAAACAAATGTTTATTTAGCATCTTAAGAGAAAGTTAGTCAAATTCACAGTACATTCAGGAATGAACATACACAGTATCAGTATTGAGGAGGAGCTCAATGGCATGATAAGCTAATCAGATGGAACATTTCTGTGTTGCTATCAGCTAATGCCCTCAGGTAAGATTCAAGGTTCAAGGTTTTATTGTTATTTGTATGTTTTACGTACATATGTATGAACAAAATATTGTTTCTCATGGACTATTCCTATTACATGTAGCTATACTATATATCACCTTTTTAAAATTAAATTCAGCTGAAGAAAATTTATTGAGAAATTGTGAGGATGCAGGTGGTTTTATATTTTCTGTAATGGCTGAAAACCCATCATTGCCATCATTTAGATGTGATAACCAATGACATATTATTGTATATACATAGCTGTGCTCTTCACTATCTTCTCTCTTTAATAATGCATGTTGTTCCTGTCACTATTTTTAAATATTATATTTAAAACACAGCCACAAAGCCATACTCTGTATTTTTCTGGGCATGTTAAAAGGAAGGTCACTGAGACCGCTGTGCACCCAGCCAATCTTTCGCTACCTTGGAACATGGTTTAATTAATTAACATATTGAACTCTTCCATTTTCAAAAAGTCATTTTTTCCGACCCTTAACAACTCAAGGATTTTGCATAACATATTTACACATCTTGCCAGTCATGTTCTTACAGTCTTTGAAAATGACAGAACATACACCACGCATTTTCTTCTTTTCGAGCACTTGTGTAACCTCAGTTTGAGTAGGCTCTCATGTTATGGTACCTTTTAATCATCATGGTATCAAAACAAGATGATTGCATTTTTGCTCCTGCCTCTCTGCTGTTTTTGTCTGACTCTTAAGCGTGTGGAATAGATTACCAGAGATAAACTTATTGTCCCTCGTGTGAGAAATGACAGACCTCTGTGTACATTGACCCTGACTCAGCTTCCTGCTGCTTACTCAGTGTCTCTAAATGGATTAAGTTGTCAGTTGGACAGCCCATCTGAGATTTTTAATATCCAGCCTGAGGTATATCAAGCAACCGTCTGCCAAATGGTATCTGAGGGATTTACTTCGGTTTTATTGCAACTTTGTCTCTCTCTCCTTTCTCATCTAAGATATGGTCATGCCCTCTATGATTCCTTGAGGGTATTTCACTCGTACATTAATAACACATTGAGGAGAGTGAATAAAAATATATTCCATGAATTCCTGAGCAACTATTATGTTTTTTTTCAACTGCAGTTAGTAGCATATGTGAGGTGGAGAAATTAAAACTACCGCTACATTTATTGATTTCCAAGCCTATTTTTACATCTTGGCAGGTTTGCATCAGATTGTGTGGTTTCCACCAAACCCAA
This sequence comes from Seriola dumerili, assembly GCF_002260705.1. NCBI lineage: Eukaryota > Metazoa > Chordata > Actinopteri > Carangiformes > Carangidae > Seriola > Seriola dumerili. The sequence goes on along the minus strand of NW_019174272.1, from coordinate 7,736,637 downwards.
AGCCAGATAAGACTATAAAAGAAGCACAGGAGAATATTGAGGACTTAATGGATTTGGGCAGAGACACTGACCAGAAGCTCATTGACCTTAAGTGAGAGGACACACAGCTCGTTGGACCATAAGTGACACCCACCTCTCTATTTATGCAATAACTCCCAATTTCATTCTCTTTGCAGAGACTCAGTCTCTTTGAATGGACCTTGAATAAAGCCTTGACTTCCTCTATCCATGGTGCTGAAGTACTGCCCATATTTATCACAGTATAGGCTTGAGGAGTGGAGTGAAGTCTGTGACAGTGCATTTGGACCTATTTCATCACATCAGGTATCCAGAGAGAGAAACACGTCAGTTGTTTGTGTGTGTTTGTGGATTTCCTTCCCTGGAAAATGTGTTTGGTTTGTTGAGCCTGGTTATTTGTGCTTGTTTGTGTATCTGCGCGTGTGTTTGTGTGGGTGTGCGTATGTGTGCGAGTGGGTGTTTTTATAACACAAAAATATCTTGTAACAGTTGCTACTGTTCGTGACAGAGCCATAAACCAAAAAAGCCTTAACAATACACTGAAAAAGTTTTCAACTTCCATTAAAGATGTTACTTTTTTTTTTTTTCTTTTTGTTTTGGGGGGCGGGGGGTGTTGAACTGTGAAAATGGTTTGATTTTTGTTGGCCAATTAGGTGTGCCTTATTACTTAATCCAAAAATGCACAGATCCTCAAACATTGTTCTGTACAAGTATCATCGCCACAGAGCACAAGAATTGTTTCAACAAAAGTGAGGAAGTCCTGGTAAATTAGAAATCTGTGGTTCATTATTAAGAGGAAAAGTTCTGCTAACACGTCTTCTTTAGCTGGGGAATGCAGGAAAACTTTACTTTATCGTTCACATTGTAAAATCTCATATGTTAAAAATAACCGGTGATTCTATAGATGCTGTTTTTATGTCCCAGTGGCCATTGAAACTAAGTTAACTGCCCGAGGGTGTTGCCAAGATGGCTGCTGAGTGGCGAGACTTGCTTATAGGGACTTTGACCCTCTGACATGTCCAATAGGAGTGTCTCCTGAAATAAATAACAAACAATAATGAACATGTGGTTAAGCTTATGGTACAGTCACGGTTTGGTTGTCGTTTGGTTTGAAATAAGTACTTCCGTAAGGTAAGAGGGCACCACATTGTCATGGTTACAATAATAAACATACAGTTCATGGATAAAAGAAACATCAATGACTAAGGTTGATAAGCTGCTGGCACAGATGACCTTGGGGGTGGTTTTCTCTTTTTAAGGTGGACAGTCTCACATAGGTGTGTAGGAAACTCAAAATGTTAATGAAAAGGTTGTATTCCTGCTCACTGTAAGCACTGGGTTTATTAGAGATCATGCAGCTTTGTCAGGCATTGAATTCACAGTACAAAACATCTTTATACTAGAGCCAAACAATCAAAACAATGAAAAGAGACGAATCTCAGACACCTTGCACAATTTATCATGAATAATTGATTAAATATCCCTAAAACGAGACAAAACATGTCAAAATCCATAGAGTATAAAGGTATTTTTTATATTTTTTAATTTGAAGCCTTACAAAGGCTCATGACTGAACCTTTGATTTAATTCAGTTAAATCTTTAACACACGTCATGCCTATTTGTTTATGTAGATTGTGTTTGTTATCTCTCCATCAAAATATCTTTATGAATTTCTAGAGCCATGATACATAAAATGTCAGTTGGACAGTGAAATGATTATCACCTTTCATCAATAATACAATACAGTTAGATGAACTGTCTACAGTAAATGGTGGAAAAGCATTAGTCATAGAGAAGTATCTGTAGAACATACTGGAACTGAGCTTTGAGAGATACTGCAGGCAAATCACAAGAAGCTTTTTCAGCTCCACAAAACAGAGCTGTTTGCAATAGTCTAGTTTGTTTAAATCCGCTGTGAATTTTTCTTGCATGAAATACCTCAAGGACACCTTTATCCGGCTTCCACCCACAGTTCTGCACTCTTCTTGTCTCACCATACTCATCGGGAATTTAGTTAATACATTGCAAAATCATTTATCATTTTAAAGGAGTGACAACAACAAGGCAGCAGCAGCAGCAAAGGCTACACGATTCTTCATGGTAATAAAAGAACTTTGAGTCTGATTAGTATCTCCTGTCTTACAGTTTTAAAAGCGGGGGGGGGGGGGGGGAATAAACATCAGGGATTCTTGCTATGCAGCCATGGCAACTCAGGCATTGACGGTAATCTCTTTCAGGAATGTGTATGACTGTTTTCAAAGTGACTGAAGCTTTGTCAAGCTCCTCATAGTTTGGCTGGCTTTACTTTGAACTGAACTGACAGCATTATATTAATAGCAAATCTAACTTTTGTACAATGTTATATTCAAACATGAAGGTTCTTCTATTATACAAACATCACAGTCAACAACATGGTCTCTCACACTGTAGAAATCTATAACCTCTGAATATTGCTTCAGTGGAAATATGTAAGGATGATCTTCACGCCTGCTAAAAATGTTTAGGGGCAAAATGCCCCTAAATCAATTTTTCTAGCCATCAACACTCATGCTGCTCCCATTGTCCTTATGTCAGGATGACATACCGTCTCACCTGTCCAATTTCAAGTTGACCCATCGGATATCATTATGGGTGGCCTGACAACCGTGAAACTGTCAAAGAATAATTGATGTCATGGGATGGGTGTTAGTGGTGCTATACATCATCTGATCTCTACCAACTTACCTTTTTTATGATAGTATATTACAGGATATAATAAAGAAGCAGCATCTGAACTAAGCCTGTCCACAGAAATGCCTGCTGTAGTTGCAAATTATGTTGATAAATGTAAATTAAATTCAAGAGTGATTTTAACATATTTTAAATGAATAAAGAAGTGTATTTGATTTTTAAATAATTGTCCAGTACAGATACATATCTCTCTCCTGCTCTTTTGTTTAAGCCTTTTTCACACCAAATTTTAGTGCAGTGGCTCTTCAGGTAAACTGCCTACACAATCACAACTTATAAGTAGCTGTTTATGGTTCTAAATGTCATCCACTGTTGCAGTCCTCTGCTACACGGTCTTATTCTGCTGCGCCAGCATCCCTGGGACTGCCATTAAATGGAGCCGAGCCACTGGAAATTATCTCCTCTTTCTGCTGATGAACTAATTGTACTCGTATGCTGTAATAACACCATTAAAATGTAATACACTTGGGATCATTACTTCACATTTTGATATAGTTGCGTGTTGCTGGACAAAGAAAGAAAACAAGTGCTTCAGTTACAACAGTGTTTACCCTTGTGATTTAATCCACTTTTAAAATCAGGAAAACTATCTCTCTCGGTGGAATAAGTGACTATAAAGGGAGTTGTGTTTTTCCTTTTCATTGTTGGAAATTGCTCTCCACAGGTGCACTAAATAATCATATTAAATAGAGGGAGAGAACTCAAGTGTTACGTTGTAGAACTACAGATAAGAATTAATCTGAGGTTTTGTGCAGAGAAAAGACACATCCAGCTGCTAGGAGTGACTGATACAGTGCTGTCATCTCAGGCTTTGATGAAAGATCTTTCATTTTCTTGGCCACTAATGGGAATTCTCACAGTGTCAGTGAAGCCCTCATTTCAATTCCTGTTTTTAATTCATCATATAATTTCTTCAGGGCAAGGATAATGGAATGTTTGCCACAATATTTCTTCCCTTTTTAGCGATTTTAAATTAAAATTGCATTAATCTATCTTAGCTTATTCGGGAAATGAAACTGACTATTTTAGGAAACAAAGGCTATCATCAACACACCTACATGTGCGCACAGACACACGCTGAAAGAGATAAATAAGTATGGTGGCTTCAGCCTTGTTTTGAGCAGCACTTGCTTGAGTCTCAACAAAACTGACAGAATAAAGTTTGTTTTGTTTCCACTGTGGATACCCTGCCATTAAGGGACATTGACTGACGTACGATGCCTTTGAACAAAGCTCCACTGGAGGATGGTTGGATAGTGGTTTTAATAAAGTCCTAGCATTTTCATAGTGTAGCCTTAGTGACTGTAGCAGTGGGGGAGTGTGGTTGCCAAGCCAAATGAATTCAGATGTGATAAGACTTTGGTTTTGACTTAACATAATTAGGCAAGATGCAATAACACAATGACCTTGGAGCAGCGCACCTGGATAACAAGCGATCAAACAGCCCCATCCATCCACACTTACAGAATCTCAGCTCCTGCAGCTCCCTGTTGAAACAGGCTGTTACCTTGAAGCTCAAGCTCATTAACTCTTTCAGACACTGTTACGTACTCCATCTTTGATATTTTGTAAGTGTGTGAGCACATGTTCACACCACGCTATCAACCGGGGTCTGTTTTGCATAATTTCCATGGTTGCCAAGCTTTTTTGTCTAACATACTGCTTCAGCCCTCTTCAGTGAGCTGTGGTCGCCAAGTGGATGCTGTAGCAATAATTTCTTCAAACAGCTGGATGTTAAGTGTTCAGGTTAGTTTGGTCAAATTTACATTTGTACTTCTACCACTTGAAGTAGTAAAAGAAGGATGACATTTTAACCATTTATCCATTACTCTAAGGCTAGACCATGAGTCGACAACTGAGTTTGGCTTTATTTTCTAGGCAAAATCGCTAAAGAGGAAGTAATTCTAGCTGTTGCTGCTCAGGCACAGATGTATTTTAGCAACAGTGATCTATTTTTTAGATAAAAAAATACTTCCTCTAAGCTAATTGTTTCAACAATTTATTGAACTATTTCACCATGTATTCTTTACTATTAGCTAACTATTTCAACTGTATTACTTTTAGCTATATTAACTGTTTATCCATTACTGTTAGATAATTATACAAACTTCGTATTCTCTCAATATTTAAGCTATACTTTTAGCTAACTATTTAGACCATCCCTCTAGCTTGCCAACAAAATTTGATTCACTCAGGCACAACACACATTTCTCAGGCGTTATAGGTGCTCAAGTGCTGTAAACAGAAAAAACCTGAATCAATATTTGGTGTGCCCACTCTTTGCCTTTACAGCAACATCAGTTCTCCTCAGTACACTTGCTCACAGTTTTTCAATGCTACATGGGTTGTAGCAGGTTGCTCCAAGCACCTCAGAGAACTATACATTACTTGAGCTACTCCACAACCTTCCCATGTGCCTCCTGGCAACTGTAGCGGTGCCACCTGAGGCAAGTGCCCAGGGAGTCACTGATTTAAACAATGAGAAGGGCCTTAATCTAGTCTGTCAATATCTACTATACTGTATGTGTGAAGGTAATGTTAAAGCAAAGATCTTATCTCAACAATGAGGCTACTGGGAGTAATTTGAGCTCACACAATCTACAGATTTGTCCTAGATTAGGTTTAAAAAGCACCCCGCACACACACACACTTTTCACTGCATTTACTTACAAGGAATAAAGAATCTGCATACAATGACCAATACTTTATAAATTTTAAAAAGCCAAAACACAAAGACCCATATGAATCAAATACGATTTGAGAGCAATTTATTTAGAGGCCCTTATCAGTTAAATTATGCTGTTTTTCTGTTTAGAGAATCCAGGTGCAATCACTGAAGGAGGTGGAACTGAATCTGTTTCTTAATTTATTTATGTAAACTTGGCCTCCCTCCAGTTGCAGCAGATGATTTCATTTGTCTGAGCAGAGTGCCTGATATAATAGGATTACAATCTGGCTGTTGGAAAATTGTCTGTGGACCTCTGTGCTTCTGAAGGCTTGAGCAGGTCTATTAGCCCATGATGGCATCTTTATGTTTTTTATTCTACGACTTCATCTGACATTTAAATACACATCATTTCATGTACGTCAACCACTTAGCATGAGTGAGGATTTACTGCTAAGGTCAGGTATGATCCTGATCAGTAAAGTAACTAATCAGAGGTTATTGATTTGGAATATCCACTCAAAAATGAGTTTGGTCATTTGAAGTTGAGGCATTTGGAAGCTAAACTTTGTTCCAGCTCAGTTGCTGGTAAATGCTCTGGTATATATTCACCAACTAGTTTCTAACTTTGACTGTGTGCTGTTTGGGTTCTGAGCAGTTCAGATTGTTTCTATAGTTTTTTTTTTTTTTTTTTTTTTTTTTTTTTTTTTTTTAGAGCTTTTTGGTTAAAAACAGCTGATTGCTCTGTCTGGAAATTAGACTAATGAGGCTGGTGAGACCCAAAGAGAATATTAAAATTATGGGCCAGAAAACCAAAACCGAGAGCTGAAAAACTCTAAAATGCTGCGTAGACCTCAGGAACTCCAGAGGCAGGTTCTCTGTATGTTCATTATAACATGCAACCTCCTTCACATTACACATGGTCACTTGATCCAGTGCTGATTTACAATTTTTGAATAGTGTAGCTTTAAAAAAGTAGAGACAGCTCGCAAAATACTTCATCACATTTTTGAAACTGTATTGCACTAGAGTGTCATTATAACTGCACATGAAAACATGGTGAATGCTAAACTTTATACCCAGAGTTTAAATGGAGACATGATAACTTCACCCACGTTTCCTCTTGGAAGACATTCATCTGGACTCTCCACCCTGTTACAAAACTGTAAGTGGATGAGAAGATCGGCTGTAATTTTTTTCCAGTAACTTACCTACTCATAATATATGATAATGAATTCTTCCTAACCTGTTTTTCATGTGCTCCACCCACAAAAATACCAAAAATGCACTAACCACGCACAGCACACTGTGCGCCCTGCACCTCGCTTCACCATATTAGCACCATCTGTCTCTTTCCCTGTTACTATCCACCATTACCAGTGAAGCCAACATGGAAATGAGATTGAGTAGAAAAAGTCTCATCAGAGGCACAAACTCAAGTCTCCAAGGCATATTCAGATGAAGGGCTCCCTGGAGACATTTGGCAGCTTCAGGAATGTCCTCGAGTGGGATTAAGTCAAACTTCTTTTTTTCAAACCACGGACACATCCACACATGCTGAATATAAGACTAACGCTATCCATCATTTCATATATTACCTTCAGATGCATTTAACTGTCTCGGATACTTTATTGCAGTATTTTGGTGTCAACATGAGAAGAGAAATGTTAACAAATGAAAGGCTTTCTTGTCTGTCAGTCTCATTATGATAGCACTGATTATTATATAACCCTCATTCTGCTGTATTGGCCTATTCGTTTAATATCATCACATCCTGACTGGGGGTGCTCTTGTATTATCTTGTAGTATGAGTGATAGGTAATAATTTCATTCTGAATGCCCTGTTTGTCTGTCTATGTCACTAAAATCTTGTTTGGGTTCTTATTCATGTTGATTTGTTTTTTTTTTAAATTTTAAAGACGTAAGCAATTTTAAATGTAATGTTTCAGCTATTTTTGCCTCCAGTACACACTACATAGCACAATGCCACATAATCCTTGAGTAAATATACAAGTCAAAGAATATCTAGAGGGTTGTGGCATATACCTTTATGTTAAAATTAAGCACTGCTGTCATCTTACAAGCAACACACTGCACAGGGTTGCGCATGAGTGAGTGCATAGAGTACCAAAGGAGACAGGAATCTGCATTTTAGTCCCTAGGCTACCTATTCTGAAACACAAGCTCAGATACTCAAACAGGGTGAGACCCGGAGAGCAACACGGGTGAAAATATCTTGCAGGCGTAAGAAATGATATGATAGATGCGGTGCAAAACAGAAATGTGGTGCAAACACAGGAAAACAGCTTAGAAGCGCTCGTCTCTAAATAGACTAAGGGGATCATTTTCTATTTTCTGTTTCATTGCCGTCTGAACCTACAAGACACCATGAAAGTTTGTGCTGTTTCATCCCGGCAGACACAAATCCTGGATGACATGGCAAATTCATCCAGCGGTGATTAGCACCAGTGACGCAAAGAGACGGCAATTTGTTCTTTGACTTTAGGCCTGACCACCTACACACAAGCTTAGCATGGCTCTTCCCTCTCTTGTCTGATGTTTCTAAGAGCCCACTGAGGACTCCCCAAGCACTACTTCATCTAGGAGGATGTCAAACATAATGTTGACAGTTAATGTGGTCATTTGGTGCATGGCTGGCAGTGATGGCTTTTCAATTAATACAGCCCAAATGGCAAAAACGCTCAATTAGCTTTAATGTATTCTGCTCTGTGATGAATGCTGTGTAAGTGAATGAGGGAAAAGTAATTTATCTGCTGCATTTTACCTATAGTGACTTAAATGTGCGACGTTCAGCAGTGCTGGAAGACCAACTTTTATTGTTTTTATTTATTTATATTTTCATTTTATGTCAACCTAAACCTCGGACAGTATAGAGACAATATAGAGTGTTGTCTGAGAGACTTGTTGTTCTCCCTCTGGGCGGTGTAATGGACAGAGAGCTGGACAGAAAGACACGTTGGCAAAGCCGGGTAGATAGAAAAGTGAAACTCAAGCTGCTGCATTAAAACTTCTTATACCCTCACAGACAAGAGGAACAGATGTAAACATACTGGTTAATATCAAACACCGACAGCCTTCAGAAGCCATGTGAGACTGCGGGCCCCCAGAGTGTTGACTACAATTGGATGGCACATGCTGCTCGTGCTGTGTTGAGCTCTCGGTTGCTGTTATTCTTCCCCATTCTTTCATCATATCAGCCCTCAATGTGTGTGGTGAGAGCAACAGAGGTTTTTAGTTTGAGGGTGTCAATGACCACAGTTGTGGTTTTGCTTCTTACACTGATTGACATGTTTTTCCTTTCTGAATATACGATCCTCAGGCCCGGCCAAAACATAGCAAAAACCAGCATGTGTGGTGTCTATAAGACTCAAGATGGGTAATCCTCAAACTGCCTCTGAGACCAGTCTTCAAGTCTGCCAATCTGAGTCGGATTAGACATTTGCTAACAGGATTGCCTTGGAAACATAATATTAATTTTAGTCCTCAAAAACAGGACAGCCACACTTCATGTACTGCTGCTTCGGGGCAATGTACTGCAGATGTCGAGTTGAGTTTCCCCCGCTGTAAAGTGTCTACCAAATACAGTTCTTCTCAGAAGGAGAGTAACTCAATAAAACCAGAGAGCCTTTCCTTGAGCATTAGTTCCAGATGTTTGGCCTCAGATGTTTGGATTCACACCGACAGTTTGGGTGTGTGTGTGTGTGTGTGCATGCATTGGTGTGCCAGTCCATGAGATTTATCTGCCAGTGCAGTTGAGAGAAAGCCAGCAGCAGCTGTGAGATTATGGTTTGTTCTTATTTTGAGGTGAGCAGATGTGGTGCTATTAAAGCCCTACCAGATGCACAAGCTGCTCTTTTGTATCATTCTTATCATCCATCGTATCAGGTCTAGGACTCTGGCAGCTGGGATGACGGCTTTGTTGAGATGGATCTTAAAAGGGACTTATTACGCTCATTTCCAGCTCTATATTTTTATACTGGGACTCCACTAGAGAAGCTTTGCATGATTCACAGTTCAAAAACAGATCCATATTTATCTGACACTGCCTGTTATGAGCCTCTGACTGAAACAGGCTCTCTGGGCTCTTTAGGCCCCCCTCCTCTACTTTCTTGTGATTGACTAACCCAGTGCTCCTCATAGCAAACTGTGAAACTACAAAGTAACGTAACGTGATTGATTGGAAATAGCGATTTCTCAAATCCATCTGTACATGTTCAAGACCAACTCCAGTCTGGAATATGACAATAAATTTTACGGCCATTACCTGCATATGGTGTGACATAACAATGGATTTATTCTTTCAATCACAATCTGTAGATAAAGATTTTTCAATATATGTCCCTGTTAGTAGTTGTACGTAAGGGAAATGCGCTAATATGCCGACTGAAGTGGGAAACGTCTGCTGTCAGGGAATAACAAAGCTACCTTTGCTCGTAAAATATTCTGCTGTTGCCAAACGATTGCACATTGTTACATTAAATACTTATGATACTGCTCAAGTAGACTGTTTTGGCAGAATGAGCCTAAGTGGATAACCATATAAAGAAATCTGTCACGAGATGATGTCAGCTCATCGCAAAAGTAGAAAAAACATTGGACACCTAGTGTTCAGAGCAGTCTGACACCTGAGCTTTGTCTGACAGGGATTACTGTACCGTATTACCACATTATTTGAAAGTTTGGTCACATTTAATATGGACATCCAAAATTGTCGCATTATATATATACTGTATATATGGCAGAAAATGAGGAAAAGCATAATAGGTGACCTTGAAAAAGTACACCATCCTCAAAAACGTGTTTTAGGCACTCAGGCAACAGAAAAAAGCTAATATCAGTTCAAGTGTATGCTCTATTTTGAATATTTTCACTGTCAAACAACGCTTTCCTTTGGAACTACATTTTTGTCAATCGTTGAACTAACATATTCCTTCACACAAGTGCATCTACGCTTAGCCAAATAACTGATCTGAGCAGCGATACAGTGATCGCAGTAGATACGGTACGGGCTCATCTGAATAGGAAAAATGAGTCTTCTATATTTCTGTGAAAATATGCAAACATGCAAAATAGTGCTAATTAATACAATATCTTCAGGTTGACTTTGCTGAGTTTACAGAAATCATATGTTTGGAGAAGATCTGGGAAAAATGTTGTTTGTAAATGTCTTTAGCTAAAATGCTAAACTACATTTACAAGTCCAATGTGTCTTTAGAGCTTCTTTTTTTTCTACTGAGAACAGCTGCCTGTTATGTATGAGAGCTGTGACACTGAACAAAAACATTAAAGCTGCAGGTTGAAAAACCAAAACAAATTAGCTTGATTGTTAACATGACATGTTGATTAGATCATCTAAGTGAACATTTTAATTTGTTTATTTCTATCAACATTTTTTAACTGTGGACCTGTGCAGATTATTAGATTTCTTTCATCAGTAATATTTAATTAAACGGTTCAAAGTGTAGTTGTGAATCATTACTCTTCTGACTATAGGGACTGGCTGTTCACTATCAGTTGTTATAAGTGCCATTAATTTGTCAATAAGTTTCCAAGCAGAAGCTGTGGAAAAGGCTGATTGGTGCTTCATCTCAGACAGATTTCCTCTTTGCCACTCGGGCACTGAACAGCGCGCAGAGATCTGGGCTCAATGTTCTGGTCATTAGTTCAAGACCATTGACTTGATAATCTCACCTGGGAAGGACAGGTAATGGTTCCTATCGGTGCAATTATGGCTACTCACACAAACAGCTATTCGTACTTGTCATGTACATACCTGCTCAATTTCTCTGACCTCGGGAGCTAAATGGTGATGCTTGACATCTGGCACAGACATGGGGGCATAGTCGCAAAATGCTGTCAGATTTCTTCCCTTATTTTAAGAAAGTTTAAGAAAACCTTCCACACACCTTGAATCATTCAATTTGAAGTCACTTATTTAAATTTTCATATAAACAGTACTTGGAGGTGCATGTTTACCTCCTGTTTTTACTGTTTAGCCTAACTGGGATTGCTACCAGCTGGTATTTGTTTTTAGTGTTAGCATTTTCTCCACCTGCAATTACTGTCTTTTCCATTTTTACTAAATGTGGTATCTAATGAGTTGAGTCATTGTGTGATATTTTTTTGTGATGAACAGCATCAGTTAAAGCCTCATTTTAAAAATCTTGCCTTTTCTCATCAGTGTTCACCAATGACAACCAACAGTGGATATGGTAATTTTAAATCCTTGATCATATAATTAGTGTTTGAAGATGTGATTGAAGTTAATCTGATAAACTATTTACATGACTGCAGATGTCTATTTACTATGATATGGCTAATTGCTATGTTTTATTGTTATACATCCACACCATAAAGCAGATAATAGTTCATTACTGCTGTCAAGTGTTTCCTCAACAAATTTGGTCCTTTCATGCTGTGTATATTTATTTCATACTTAGTGTAGGATTATAATTTGATGGGCAGGCAAAAAATGTATTTAATCACATGGTCACATTTAAAAATATATTATCATTTAATCTAAATGACATTCTATGATTTTTTTTTAAAATAACCTCTGTAAATCTTTGAGGTGCATTGATTTGAGAAAACCCAAAAGAAAACTGAAAGCTACTTTTTACTTTCTTTTTTTTTGTTTTACAGTGTGATGTAAAACAAACATTCGTTGACAGTGTCCTGTAAAACAAAGAAATGTGCTGTAAGCTCAATACACAAACTATTGTGTGTATTGCTCTCATATTTTGTTTAGGATAACATAAAGGAGACACAAATATAGAGTATGCATGAATGTAAATTCCACAGACTCTGTGTTAACTAGGTATAATTTATTCAAATTTGAATGTAATTTTAGGGTCATTCATCAGCTCAATTGTGTATTTGCAGGTATTAACAGAACATGTGCTGTAAGTGAGTGTAAGTCGGTGCACTTGGACACACACATGATAGGATGATTTCCTGTCACCTTGCAAGATACCACCTCTGTCCCCACCACATTTTCATTCCTTTCTTTTTTCTTTTTTTTTCTTCCCAAAAAATACAATTACAGAGATATCCAGGGGAGTGTTGTGACATTTCACAGGTAAGTGTTGGTCTTTTTCTGAACCCACCAAAAGGTCACATCCAGTGATAAAGGAAATCAGCACAGTGTAAGGCATTACTCTTTGCAGAAATATATCAAAACAAAAGGAGGAGGGGGGGAGAAAATCTGTCTTGTCACTTGAGGCTGAAAAAAAAAAAAACTGAAACACTTCCATTTCCACTTGAGACAGTTTAAGTGCTGGGCATGTTAAATCAAACACTCCTGAAGCACTACCTTCCCCACCAGTTAAGTAGATTAAGGTAGATTAAATGCATTAATGTTTTAAAAGTGCTTTAATTTCATATTTTTCCAGGGGGCAAGTAATCCAAAGATTAGACGACAGAAACATTTTGCTGAGTTTAAGGAATAACACGGCTGATTACACTTTTTTTTAGTCTAATTTAACCCGTAATGTTTTAGCACTAACCTCCCCATCCTCCTCGACAAGGTGGCGTATGCTTCTCCAACATGAATGAACCTCTAGTGCTCTGAAATTGACTCCTGCTCACTTCAGTGCCCTACATTTCTCGCCTTTCAAATGGAATGTTTCGGATTTGATTGATTTCCAACTTGATCTATCTTTGCACCTGTACTCAACCACCTCCATCAACTTGGCAGAAATGCAACTAGAGAGCTATTGATTTTTGTACCCCTGAAATCACTTAGAGGAGGATATACACTTTGCTCTCACTGTAACAAAAATAATTTTATCTCTCCAAAATGGTTTCCTATATTCCCAATTTCAGAAACCCATTTAATTCAGGGGAACATTACTGTGGGAGGAAATTGAACATGGACTGGCTGCACCCAAGTCAATGAAACCCTAAGATAAAGAGCCAACATTTACAGTGTGTGGAGGCACTGGACGGCCCACTGTGATCAGTGACACTTTTAATGTATAGCTGGTATTATAGGTTCCAGTGGACATTTACAAAATAACTAAAAATAAAGAAAAAATAACTCGGTTCACGTAGTTTTAATAAATACTATTTTAAGTGGTGTTAATAACAGGAGCCTAAAAGGACAATAAGATATACTGGTCTTTTAGTATCCTTTAAAATTACATCACAGGTTGTATACAGAGCGGTTTTCACAAACCAAATAAATCACCAAAGATTTTAGGGATACAAAAACAACCCAGTGACCACAGCTTTTACAGTTTATTTAAAGAAAAAAAAAAACCCCTGCTCCCACATGACAGTGTCATCCACAGTTCTACTCTTTGTGTCAAAGTCACCTTTCATGTCACTGCTTCATGGAAAGCTGCCCAATGATGAGCTGCCAGGTATTAAGAATTTTTAATCTCACTTAATCTCCCCCGAGTTTCATCCAACCTTCCACTTTCAAGGAGTTAAAACTTTATGATTTGTGATTCACATTTACGATTCTCATCTTTCCTTCCTTCCCATTTCCTTCCCTGTCCCCGAGGTGACATTAAGTGAGCATTTTCCTAATACACAAACTTACTGCAACACAGAAGCAGATCACCCAGTCTAAACACAAACATATTTGTCATTATTCAATTTTTCAATTTTCTCGTGCACTATGAAAGAATAATCAAAATGGATTATCTGTAAATTAGATTGAACATAATCCCATCTTCAAGAAAAATAATCCCATCTTTCTTCATCATTTGGTCTTTTTGTGCCCCATGACCGAGTACGTCACCCTAAGACTTGAAGACAGAACTGTAGTTGCAGTAGCCAAACTCCACACATAAACAGCACAATCCTGATTTAATTTTACAGAGCTGCATTTAGTCTACACTAGACTGATCCTGTTATCCCCTGCACTAAACAGTGCTGGATATTCAGAGGCCATGTACAACACACATAAAATATAAACATACACACAACAGCCCACAAACCTCAAGGGTCCTAAAAGAACTGGAAAGGGTGGTCTGTGGAGCCTGTAAATCAAATCATTTGTTAATTTTCATCCCAAACGATATTACTTCAGGGGTATATAATTAAATAAATGGATTGTAAAAGAAATGAAATTGTTCAACAAAAACAGACTTGCTGGCTTCAGCAGAGAGAGAGAGAGAGAGAGCAGCCTGTTTTTCTTCACAGCAATGCTGATCCACCATTTCTTCCTCTTGTCTCATTCGCTTTTTTTTTTTTTTTTTCTTTATCTGTCTCTCCTTTATCTTTACCTTTTAGCCTCATAACACACACCGGGAGAGAGGCCTGGGGCAGATTTATGTATACTGCCCATGGGTCAACTCAGTCTCGGATGCAATTGAGAAAGTGGATATGACGCTGGCAGGGAAGCGCAGCTTGACGCCGTTCTTTCCCTGACTGAGAAACGTCATAGAAACACAGGTTATGAAACATGGTGGAGAAGGGTTTGCATAGTAACTCAATATCAACCGCAAGTATTCGAAATGTTGTGTGCCGCAACTTTTTTTTTGGTGCGATGTTTGTAAGGCGGATAAGGGAACCATAGAAAGCACAAATAGATTTTTTTTCCCAGATTTCTGCCGAATTAAGTGAAGCATCTCCAATGTCATAGTCAGTAAACAAAAATAACCAAAATAGATTTTTATATTCCTTGTTTTGTTTGTGCTGTATAATGCAGAGGAAAATTGGTGCAATGTTCCTCTGCTCTGAAGTACGAAGAGCTATTTGAATTCCTGCTGTGCATAATTATGATGGATGTGCATAGGTCTGGGTGGCACGGAGGCGGTGAATCTTTGTGGGAGTGTGGGAGTGTGTGTGTGTGTGTGTGTGTGTGTGTGTGTGTGTGGGGCATAGCAGTTGTCCACAGGGCCTGGCAGCTGATGAGCTGTTACTCAGGGCAGACAGACAAATACAGAGATTGTGTGGGTGATCTCTGGAGCTGACAGGTGTGAGAGGTTTTGTGTGGCTTGTTGTGGGAACATTTTTTATGTAGAAAATCCAATGTAACAGCACTCAAAGAGGAGCAACAATTTTGATTTTTCATCTTCTTACAAAGAAGACTAAATTTTTCTTCATTCATGCCTCTTACCAGTGTGGATGTGCACTTAACAGATGTGAATTTATTATGTTTTATTTGTTTGTTTATTTATTTATCTATTTATTTTTAAGATGAAATGGCTGCATTTTCTGAGTGAACATCCTGTATTATTAAAATTTGTTCGTAAAAGCATCCCTTCTCACTTAATATCCTCATGCATAAAGTACTTCAAATAAATAAAATATTTGATTTCCTATTCATATTTTTAAAATGTCTGAAGTTTAGTGCAAAAGCTCAATTGAACAGCCAACTTTTTAGCTAAACGCTGGCAGAGAAACTCAACCAGTTGGAGAGGAGATCAGTGTTTTAACAGACACTTGAGCAAACATCAAAGCATTTCGCAGTTATTGGTATGGACACACAGTGGTAATCCTTGAGATTTAGCGACATCTTGGATGCTGATTTCTCTGGTGTTTATGCATTGCACATCCAGGCTTGGGTTTCTGTAGATGGCGACTACTGCTGCCCATGACTCAGGTCTTCACCAGGAAATGAAAATGTGGAGGGATTCAGGTCGTGAATACAGGTTAAATGACCAGTTCAAATAATATACAGTGGTGAAGAACTGTTTAGATCCTAAACCCAAGTCAAAGGAGTAGTAGCTATACAACAATTTAAAATTGCACCAAGTGAAACTCATTCAAAATCTTACTTTAATAAATGTATAACAGTATTATCAGTATTACCCATTTTGCAACAGATTAGCCACTGTCAGGGTTAAATGATTATATATCATGTTATTATTATTCTTGATGCATAAGCATGTAAGAAGAATTTTAATGTCACAGCTGTTCAAAGTGGAGATAATTTGATTTTAGCTAATTCTGCTGGGCAGTTTAATCATCATCATATTTATTTAAGTGACACTATGTTTTGTATGTAAAATACCAACCTGCAAAGTAACTAGTGCCTATATAGCTTTAGAAAAAAAAATAGATTGAGCAGAAACTACAATTTTTCCCTCTAAAATGTAGTGGAGTAGAAGTATGATGTTTCAAAATTATACTGTTGTTGAGTAAATGTACCTTGATACTTTCCACCACTGATAAAATATCAAGAGTTTAATGTCATGTTTGGCCTTAATCAATGAAATATCAACTGTATATGTTAAAAAAACTTACATTTTGTATCCAAATGTCACTGATAATTACATGTGCTAATATTCACTAACATGGGAAAGCAAGTGCAAAGTCAAGTCCAACTGTAAACTTAAATGTTCCTCTGATTTAATGCCTCGTTAGTGTAAATCAGTCCCAGCTGTGGTGATGCCAAAACCAAAGCTCATGCTGCCTTCGAATGGGGTCCACATGAACGTCTGCTCTCATTGTTGTCATGACCTCAGATCTTTGAATTTTCTGAAAACTCCTTGTTTATGAGTGATGTGTTTCATTAAGTTGATATATTTTAATTTTAGTCATATATTGTTTTTCTTTGTAATCTTACAAATAAACCCTTTGCATTTCCTGCACTACGTTACCCGCCTACTAGCTTGCTAAATTGTTAGCCTCTGTGACTCTTTGAGCGTTAACGTTGCCATTGCCTAAAGCAGCGATGACTTTACCACTTGTCACAAGTTTCACTTGGAGGCAGCGTCAGCCACACTCTGTGGATGCTTGTTAAAAAAAGAAAAAACACTCAGATGTGAAACTGCTTTGCGAAACACCCCAGAGATAATAATAATAATAATGACAACGATAATGTTATTATCAAAAAAATAAACTACTGTTAAATCCTCAGAAAGACATTTTGCTTGTCCAATTTGCCCACATATTGTATCCTCCCCTGTTAGTATGAAACAGTTAAATATGTTGTATGATGATTTAACTGCAAAAACAATATACTAAGACACTTAGTATGTATTGTATACTGTGCACATTTTGTATGTAGTATGGAACTGGGACACAATGACAGAATCCATATTTCTGCATTTCACATACAGCAGCACAGAAACCTGCGAAAGAGGGATGAATCAAACACAGATGTTTGTGTCCTTTTCTTTTTCAAAAAAGAAGACCAACATATGGCTGCACCACAGTTCTTCTTCCCACATATATATGCATATATATATATATATATATATATATATATATATGTATATATATTTAAAGCTCTTTTAAGAAATGACTATTTGTTTTTCATTCTTCTTCTTTTTAATTTATTCAGAGAGGGTCCTTGGCTGAATAGAGATGATCAATTAATTTGCCTAATGTTAATTTAATCAATATTTTCTACAGCCTTTCATTAACATTGCCATTGAACAGTGACAGTACGCAGCAATATCAAAACACTCCACTGTGAATGTGAAAATGTCACATTAGTACAAGTGGATAAGTTATTAGCAAAATGTCACCAAAAAAAAAAAGCCTTTATGTTTGCTATACTGTTATATACTATATCATTGGATGATTATAACTGCTACATAAGTGTGTAAATAGCATTTTACTTTTGTTGTTGCTGGTGGATGTGGAGCTAATTTGTACTAGTCTATAATCTACAACAGTCCATCATATTTTGAAGACTCATCCCATTAGTTATGCGAAATCTGTAACTAATAAATAACAAGTAACCAAAGCTGTCAAATTACATGGTGCAATATTTCCCTCTGACTTCTAGTGGAGTAGAAGTATAATAATATTTTAGGCCATCACTTCACAGCACCATTAAAGATGTAGAGTGATATACTGTCAAGCGGTGAAATAATCAGTCAGTTGTCATCGTTAATGGTGCTCACATGTGTGAAAGTGAACTGATGTAAGTTTTGGTAGACATCTGGAGGGTATCAATTTACATCCTGAGCACAAAAACAGAAAAAGAAAATATCCGAAGCTACAGTAAGTACATCTGACACCAAAGATGTCGGATATGAAGAATAAAAAATCACCTTTCACTTGCAACTTACATGTCCTTTTATCATTCATTTCCCTTTTAACTGACAGGAAACTCTTAAAGTCCTATATGTAAGAGTGCGTGCATGAATTCAAGTTCTTCTGTTCGTCTGTCAGAGATTGTGCATGTTCTCACTTGGCTGCTCTTAATGTGATTTATCATTTTGGGGCACTGATGCACCAGTCATCACACCAGTCTCCTGCTCCCCTGTAATATGGGGGATATTTGTGGCTGCTGTGAGGCAAACAATTCAATAAATCAGTTCATTGCAGAACACATGAAGCTCCTGGGCTTTACACACGAACATCATGCTCCAGCATTTAAAGGCTCCAAAAGACAGATGAGAAAAACAACTATTAAACAGTCTCTTTAAGGATGGCTAATTTCTACTCCGCAGTACATCACGACATTTGTATTCCTGGGTTGGTGCTGAAAAAATATGAAACCAATAGCTGTAATGGCTAGACTTAACAGCAATTAAAACAATCATTTCCAGCCACATTTGCGGGTTTACAATCCTTTTTATATATTCAAATGATTCTAAATTAATTGTGCGACTCTCGTCAACATAATAGATAAACAGGAGATTAGCTGTAGATTAATTTAGCGAGTAAATGTAATAAGAACAGGAGAATGAGGTGCAAAACAGCCTCACATCCTGAAATGAAAAAATGATTTAGATTGGGAATCTGGCTACACATACAGCGCTTAACATATTAATTGCAGGCTGATGACACATTTATAAAAAAAACTACTGCTGTGTATAACACTTTTGTATTACAAAAGCAGTAATGTAAATACGATGCATGTTGGTTGCTTAATACATTCCTAATTGCTTTATTTCCAAATGCTTTTATTCTGACCTTTGTTATGCAGCCTAGATAATGTTAACATGTGGCAGTAAAATTATACTACAACAAAGGCAATATCCAATAGTTGTAAAATCCATTATTCATCTTTGAATGAATGAGTAATGAAACGTGTCATCGACCTGTTATGAATACACAAAGAACTTAAAAATGGATCTGGTTTCAAAGGGACAGAAGCATTACAGAGACCAGCTTAAAATGATACTGATCTCAGGTACATGAGTACGTGCTGTGCATCCAACCCAAATCTCTCTAATGGATTTCCCTTCTGCCAGATGTTTGTATGTAACCTAAAGAGATAATTCCTTTGTGAAATCCCTGCCAGTTACAGTGAACCTTTTTTCTGCTGAAGGTCCTCTAACCCTCATTCGTCAGTACGAACTCTAATAGCAACATATCTTCCTGTTACTTAATCAGGTTTAGTATTCTAATTCATTTATGATTACATATATAAGCCCACTGATTAAATGTGATCAAATGAGATACTTCTGCAGCCTTTCTTGAAGTTCTTGATTAGATCTGCCATGATAGATTCCCAGTCATGCAGAAAAATAGGGGGAAAATGCTGGATTTCCACAATGAACTGCCTTCTGCCAAGGAGATGTAAATCAGCGTAGCAAGCTAAAATTGATGGAGCATCCTCTGGTTTTATTCTTGGCTCCCGAGATCACCCCGAATGCTCCAGCCAGAGTATACGGACTCTAAAAGATGGATTACAGGCAAAAATGAGAGGTGTGAAACAAAGAAATTCAGCATCAAAGCTATCAATCACATTGATCCGATACTGGTTTTTGTGGCTTAGATTGTTACATAAACTGTAATTATGGACACAGCTGAATACGGGGCCTGTATCTGTTTTGATCCCCATTGACAGTGCTTATGTTGAGTTAATTGAGCTCATATCCCAGGATACATGATGAGAGGCTGTAACATTAGCCGTTTCCTGCATGCAGCTCATTGGGATGCAAGGGCAGTGCTGGCAGAGTAAACTGCGCCTTGGCAGAGATGCTGAGCAGTGGTGGTGCTGCTGCTGCAGGGACATGACAGCTACAGTCTTCCCAGCCATAAATCCCCCCACACTCTGCAGGGCACACAGCCACACCTGTGTATTAAGTTGAAAGACAGCTAAATTCAGTCTGCCCCGTCGTGCCATGTCAATGGGTGAACTCGGTCAGGTGTAAGACATTTGTGCTGTTTCATCAACAGCCCATTATTTATTCTGGATGTTTTTTTTTTCCAATGCTTTGGGTGGGGGGGGTCACTCAGTCTCCACAGAGTGTGAACCCAATTACGCCACCTCCTTCACTTGTCCCACTCAAAATCAAAGCAGTTTGCTCAGAGCAACATCCTAAGCTATGTCAGCCACAGATGCAAGCATGTAATACCCTGAATAAGGTTTGTTGAATGTTAAGCTTTTCTCTTTTTTTCCCCCCTCAAAATAACATAATCAATCACTGACTAATTTATGAAATGTACTTAATTGTTCATGTCGCCTGTTGATATCAGCCACTTGCTGCTGCGTGTGAGGACAGGAGGTAAACAGCTTCATTCAGCAGCTTGATCCTCTCATTCGGCTTCCCATCTCAGTGTGATATGCCTTTGATTGTCTACTTGCAATTTACCCAGCAACTGCCAGCTCTCTGTCTTCTCCACATCTCATACAGACCTTTTCTTAGATCTCAATGGATTGCCTAGCAACCTTTTTCCTCAGTACAAATACCAATCTGTGCACTGAGCAGTGCATGGTGACCAGTATAATTATGACACAATGGGGACTAATCAGAAAGAAACAACATAGATTTATAAATACCTAAATAGATAGACAATTAAACACTTTACATTTCCACTTTTCTTGCCATGTTATTCCTAGCCCCATGATACCTGGCATCAATTATGGGATCTTTTCTGGAGATAAATGGTGTAGGAACACACCCTGTCCCACCTTAAACAGGATAATGAAATCACACCTCTGCCTTTTTCTACCGAGGGACAGAAGGACAACATGGAGAAGTAGCTTCGGATAGCAGGAAGAAACTAGATTAGCGTTATCTAATATGTTTCAGGAGTTCAGGGACAAGTTGCACAAACAAGTTAAACTAAACACTTGGCTCTGTTTCTGCTTTCAGATATACAAGGTGGTCTTCCAAGTCCTTTAACAAAACACATCACATCTTTTCACTAAGGAGGAGCTCCTCAGTTTGTTAGCTTCTCAGTCGCTTCACCGTACGTAGCTACAGAATCAATATATTGGCCAAACATGCTACTGTACATTATCTGAAATCATCCTCTTATCTCTGCATAGTAGAAAGCACAGGTATAATCACGTTATCCAGTTTAAGCTGTAAATTGTTGTGTTCCCGCATCATTTACCCCACCACAAACAAAACAGAATACACCTTTAGCATATAACGCTAACTCTTATAGACTCCGGTTTAGTGACAGAGATAACTGTACACATGCTGTCAGAAAATATCTTTCAATCTGTCTTTTTTCCTAATTTCCTAGAACTTTTGTTACACTGGTAAGACAGCCTGTTCTTATTTTTAACTAATATCTGTGAGCTGGTGCAGAGACCACTGCTAAGGAAACAGAGAGAGAGAAATCCTTGAAACAGGCCGACCCAAATACACCGCAGCTAAATGTGACACTAGATTAACTACATTTATGGGATGTGGATGGATGGAGAATTTTCACATTATATAGCACCTACTGCAACATAATCCTGGAGTGAGCGTGTGCCTGGTTAAATGAGTGGCATTCAGCCTTTAATACAGAGCACACAGGCACAATACCGGCTTAACTATGCCTCTGTTTACCATAATTGATTTGTAATTTCAACACTGAATGTGGCATTGAGGGAGATGGATTCTGCCACTATTTAAATAGCAACAATTGACTATGCATGATCTTGGCTTTCAGGTCTCAGCTAGAGACAGTGGTTGAAACAGCTGTGGCTACAGCCTGAGATTTTTAAACTTAATGTGATTGCTTACTGGCTTTTTTTTTTTTTTTTTGGAGAGGAAGTTCACCAGTGCTACCAAGCATCATCCTGTATTAACCCTGTTTCTGGTGCATCAACATGTCTTTCCCCAACTGTGTTTTGTTGAAGGAATCAAGGAAAAGCCTACTGTATGTTGCATGCTGGATTTAGGTATTAAATCTTCATCCAGTAATACCAACATCCCCACTATTATAATTCAAGTGATGAAGATTTATATGTTATGAGGAATTTAGTCTGAATAACCAGATGACAATGGGTAAGGGACTGTAGTAAAATTATCAGGGGGAGAGAGGAGGTCAGACATGCCTTTATGATGGCACTTCCACTTGTGCCATCATAAGGGCTCCCTCTGCCATAAAGGACAGCAATTCTGTCTCAGTATTAGGGTTTAGGTGAAACATAAGGTTCGGCCCTCACACCACACCAATGTTTTTGTGCAGTCCTAACACAATGATACTGCAGAGAAGATTAGTGGGTTATTCAGGGATAGGTGTCCCTTCCCATCAAAGTAATGACCAACTCTAAGATATAATTTATAAAATGGAGGCTGGTGTAGTTGAATACAAAAATGTGATTCACTGAATGTTTCACTTCAAAAGAATCACTGATTAAAGTAACTCAGAATGAGACAAACAGAGTTATGAATCACTGGGAGTATTAAAAAGTGGAAACACCTTTGACCCTGAAATGTATCAGGAAAGTAGTCGATTGCCTTGTGATTTCAGAGACAGTTTAAAAATAAACTAGCAGCACCAGTGTCATAGTGGGCCTGTGAGATGGGAAAGGTAATCTCAAAGTGTGGGCATAGCAGCAGTGTAACTCCACAGGGAAATCAAGAGCTTTCACAGCTGCCCTGCCCGCCAGCAGTTGCAACACAACTCTAAAATGACAGGGCAACGTGCAAGCAGACGAAGACAGACAAAAACTTGAGTCCGACCTTAAATCGAAATACTTCAACTACACCATAAACTCGTGGGTAAGACAAAGCCGCATGTTTCCAGATAAATACACTGCTGCCTGAGGTGCAGCCAAACATGAAAGCAGAAACCTTTTGCCCTGCAAGTTTGAGATGAAGCATACATCTATTGGAGTCTTAAAAGGTAAATATTCCCACTCATTTTGTGTTATGCAAACCTCTCTGCATACATGAGGGAAATATAGGTTAGATTGAGCCATGAGCAAAAACATCTGGCCCGGTTTTATGGGATTTTAGTTAATTTGAGTAAACAAGTATACTGAGTTACTTGTATCACACAGGGCTTTGTAAAGAACTGCAAAAAGTACATAAAAAGAAGAAGCTATCATGACTTTTTACACCTCCTCTACCCTTTACTTCACTGGGCATTTATGATGAGTCTTGTGAATGTAGAGAGCTCCCTTGATGAATCCCACAGAAATAAGATCACTAGATGAAATCAATGGAACAGAATGAGGGATGAGAGGATTTTAAGCCCACGTAATATAAAGTGTTACATTGTCTGGCTTACTTTGACAGCTCAGAGGACAGAGAAAATAGCTTGTGTCTGCTTTCCAAGAAAGTGCCAACAGATTGTCAGAAGGACCAATATGTTGTCCAAATAGATAAAATGTCAAGGGAATAATAAACCAAAAAAATATCTCCTGCCATTACCTTGACACTTTTCATTTCTGAGAATTAAGCCTGTGATAGAACCAGATATAATGTCATTCAGCTACTGTAAGGAGCATGTACCGCCTGTTGTTTCTGCACTGAGCATGCTTGGACATGGTCCTTTAAAAAATGATTTTCTCAAATGACCTCTGACATAAAAGTGTATGCACCGAATTGTGAACAGGGGCTTTTGCTTTTCAGACTATTTGAGTTGCTACTTAATTAAAGGCAGCTGGGATCATTTCAAGGCTTCAGATGACAGCATGTCTTGATTTGAAACATTTATCCACACCCCAAAATCATTTTGTGACCTGTAAAATCACAGATCCCTGCTGGTTTGAAAACTTCTTGTACTTCTCTTGTGTTTCTATGAGTCACACAGTTGATTTAAGACGTGCTTTGGGTGATAATTATTTTCCTAGTTTGTGGATAACATTCAGACAGAACTGCTCCAGAAGTGGTTATTGATTGAAGTATCATAAGTCATCAGTGTAAATGCATGTGAACCGATAAGTCAGAATGCTATTCTGTTGCATCTGCTGCTCCTCCCTGTCCTGATTCTTTCACCCAATGCTTTTCTGAACACTTGAGGTGAGTGCTGTATATGCAATCTATCAGCGTCGTTAAACTGCTTCCTGTGTGTGGCGACAGTGCAGTAAATCCTCCAGCAGCGTGAATCTGTCATGTGTCAGAGCACGTTGTCATAAGCAGATATATCTTCTGCTCTGCCTATTTTTTTTCCTTTTACAGAGGAACACCAGGCAGAGCATTTACAAAATGTCTGTTATTGAGCATTCATTGAAAATCTGACAAACATGTATGCCATTGCACACAATCAATGCGTGATTCATTTGTGATTATCATGGCAGACGACTGATTTTACACAATCAGCTTATGCATGATGGACACAGTTTTGATAATGACTGTGAAATATGACAGAATACTGTACAGCTCTCATCATATTATGCCCCGACTCCCAAGGAAATACAAGCAAGATGACATCTCTATAAAAGGATAAAAAGCAAATATATAATAAATATATCATTTTTAAAAAAAAAGACAATTTAATCTCTTATGTCACATGATCATAAACATTTTGTTGTTTAAATCAATATATTGTAAAAATCCATTCAGCAACATTTAATTGACCGCTTGCTAAGCCCTGCATCCCTTAGTTACTGTTGCTATGCCTGTCAAGCTCTCTGGCTCTATACAGTTTACCGTGGTAACGGGGTAGATTTACTCCTTGAAGTTCTTGTTTGAATCGATGGGTCCTTGATTTCAGACATTAGTACACAAAATAAGCTTCTCATTTCTAGCCAGTGAATATTGATTTTCCCATTTTCCTAAATGACAACTGTTGCTGGCATATTTAATCAACTGTAGCTAGCTAGCTAGCTAAGCTAGCAAAATTATCCCCATGAACTGATTGAAAAACACTGTCTCAGGCTGACTTTTTAATGTGTCCACCTGACTTTTTTACATGATGTTGTGCTAAAAACTGAAGCTGAAGCTACATGTTCCAGGAAAAACCTTCACAATCAGTGCAGACTTAGAAATAAAGAAGCTGTTTTTATTGGAGTGTAGCTTGTTAGTCCTTGTTTTAAAGGTGTATTAAATATTTTTTACACTGTCCTCTCTGGATGGAGCAAGACAGATTTTAGATTTATTCTCCTTTGTATTTTTGAACAATATGTTTCACTTTTAATCTTACAAGAGAAAAGCTTTTTCAGATGAGTGCTTGTTGAACATAGTGCTCTCTCTGGTAGAAAGTTTGATAGGGTTTCTGGAGTGTAAACATCTCCAAATCCAACAGCAGAACAGGGTCAGGATAGAGCTGCTAATGTTACCCTACACTGATGTACATGTATTAGTATTAGTGACCTACTTCCATGCAGTGGGGAAATACATCACAGTGGATTTGCTAGTTATGAAGCGTGGTTTTTGTCCAATGTAACCTCACAAAATGTAGTTAACTAATAAAATGTTCCATGGACTCAGTTACTGCTGTAGATAGTAAGCTAGTTACCCATACATTTGTATCTTACATTAGAGCACACAAACACAAAGTTTAATTGATCGTTTACACTTTTTGCTCTTGTTTTATGGTTTTAAAAAGACTAAATAAAAAGAAATGGCCCTCCTAACTCTTTAAATATCCAGTATCACAGTTAAAGCTGCATGCACATGTTTCAATGTGTGGAGACATCTGAAGCTTGACAGGCCTGCTCTGGCCTATTTATGGTTGCCAAATTATGATTGGACAATTGCTGTTCAGGGGACTGATTTAGCTAGCGGTCAATTCCCGGCTGACAAATATTCAATTTTCTCAATCACCCTTTCACCATTTTCATTCTCACTATTTGCGTGTGAAGAACACGGAGCTGCTGTCAATTAATATCCAGGACCTGTACTGTTTTGGACACAAGTTTGCTTCCCTGGAACAAAAAGCCATGAGCCAAGTATACTGTATTACGTCAGATAACGGACACACACAGTCACAGAAGGAGAGAAAAAAGCAAGTGAAAGTTACCATCAGGGTCTTGATCACCAGGGCAAAAACCAGACACATATCATTATTATACAGTCTTGCCTTCAGCGCTGTGCTCTTGAGTCTCTTCAGCCACCTACGCAGCCGTCTAAATACAGCAGACAGTTGTTTGAGTTGATACCACTGATCTTGATGAATGATACTGTTACTGGTCATTTACCACAGTTTATTTACCATATATTATAATATAACATCTTGTAAAAAGCACACACATGTAGATATATGAGTGTACAATCAGATAATTGGTTGAAGAACACATTTTAAAAACATAAACCATTAACTACAAGGATGATGTAAATGGCTGATGAAACGTAAATATCTGAAGGTTCCAGTGCAAGATCTGTACTTGGTGTTTGTTTTTCATCTTTTCATTTCTCAGCTTGATTAAATTAATTATAATGTGATCCACATCACAAATCATTAAAGAAATCAAAAGTCACCATGTAAAATTATACATACTGCCGGCAAGATGTGTAGGCTGTACATTTTATTTGACAATTACTGTCCGTTATTTTCTGACTCGTGTCTCTCGTCTTGGGTAATTTCATTTGAGTGGCTCGAGATGAGAAATGCTACAGGGACTTGAGTTAGGGAGAGACCTCTGACTGACAGCGTGAGCAGAAAAAGCAGCAGAAAACGTTTTAGCTCGGCTGATCTTCCATTTGTTCTGCTACTCATTTGCTTATCATGCTGTTTTCCCTGCTCTGTTTATAGCATTTTGCATTTGATTACTTTACCTGACACGGCCGAGGGGTGCACAGATTAGGAAAAGTTGAGGAAATATGTTTAATAAGATTAATAAATCATTAAATTATTATCCATAATACTCCTCAAAAGGCAGAGCAGAACGTGGAAAGTCATGCCGCTGTTCAGCCGTCTTCCTAATTGAGGACATTGAGGGTCAGGTAGGTCAGGAGCTCACTAATCAATACTGCTGCACCCCTTTATTTCCACTGAGAAATATTTTCATTTTCATTACCCTGGTTCCAGGGTGCTCTGCAGTAGATTAATTGTCTCCTTTGCTTCTTTAGCAGTCCCAGCTCCCTCCCACACAGCCTTGTGTTTCACTTGAATGGTCCACAGATTCTGTGCAGCAGACATACAGTATTATGGACACAGAGCCTCACAGTGTGCACAGCTCACTGGTGGAGGGAGTGGGTCTGGGGGCAAGGCAGCACAGGCTTGGAGGGAAGGGCCGCCATTTGGTACCCAGCTGGCCTCAGACCTCCCAGTGCCTGAGTTTGGGGCTCCATGCCCACGTTGAGGTGCAGTGACAGGTGGGCATGACAGTAATCCAGGACCGACTGCTCACACCTGTACAACGTCAGAGCACTCAGCTGCCGTGGTATCTAGACAGAAACAGAAAGCATAAAAGGGAAGAAGAGAGAAAAAGAGAACCAGATGTAAGCCTCCTGAGTCTGCCAAAGAAGCCCCCGTTTCAACATTTCATCTGCTCTCAGAATATTTGGAATTGGCTTAATTTACTTCATGCAGTTGTGGCAGAGCACTGTCATTAATGCAGCCTTGGCCGGTGATACAGTGCATGCCCTAAGACCTGAAATCTGTGGTGCTCAAACACCCACTTTCAGTTGGAGTGATTTATATGCAAGATGAAAGCCTTAAGCAAGAGTGCACACATATTTTCTGCCCTCTTTTAAATGGAGTCAAGGCTCCATTTAGAAGAGAGTGCTTATTACATTACAAGCACTTTGCTGATTCGAAGACCCCTCTTAGTTTTACGTGCTAGTGTGGTCTGAATTATGTCAATTAAATGGGATAAACCCGCATCACAGCCCCTGTGATATTGATATTAATATCCTAATGTCCATTCATGCTTTCACACAAAATATAGATGCACTCATGTATCTAGAAAAGCTGGAAGCAACATAACACAGTGTACAGAAACATTCATATACATCAGATCGTAATACAGAACGCATGCAACGCTCGCATGCACGAAAGTCAACCTCTCTAAGCTTTGATACTTACTTCCATGTACAGATACAGTGCTTTTGTATTCATCTATTGTAAAATATGTTGTGTCAGATTATTTTATTGGATTACAAAAGGATTTACTTAAAGCTGATTTGATGCAGAAATGGCCTTTGGATGGGTTTTCTCTTCTTTCTATCTGCTTAGGTCAAGTTTCACATTGCTGTCATCATTCAGACCCTTAAATTTAAAATCACAGCTCTCAAAAGGTTATGTTTTCCTTTCCGGATGCAACCCGGCTGTGTTTGCTCTCAGCTTTAACAGGAAGATTAGTTGAAAACACTCTATATTGTGACTATTGTCTAATTCAACAGCTGAACTTTGCACACACACACTTCAGAGGACCTAATAAAAAATTCATGAAAACAATGCTCCGAATGCAAAATGAGATAAATACGAGGGTGGTGGGTGGTGTCTGGATCTGGGAGTTCTCTGTATAAAGTATCAAGGGGAAAGGCTTCACTGTGGACTTGTTTTCTCCAATTATTGCAATAGAAAAAGTCAAACATGCAAGTCGTGAAGTCAATATAAATTTGGTTGGTTGACTGGTTGAACCAAAAGCCCTCTTTTCCTCTGTGTACAGCAGCAGTTGGCAGAACACTTACAACCTTTGTCTGTCCAACATTTCTTGCCTCCTCTAACTTCTACATTGCCAGTCTATCCCAGCAGAAATCCAAAGGCGCCATAAAATAACCCGAGCTGCAGTTACTGAGAAATAAAAGGCTTTTTTTGCCAACTGCTGCTAAGCTCTGGGGACCTCTGCAGATCTGTATACATAAATAAATGCACCTTTCAAGAGGTATAGTGCTATTATTATATAGGTCCTCTCACTATGAACAGTATGAATAGTTCAGATGGCATAAAAAGACTTAAAATAGAAAACTTCTTTTGACCTCTTAAACGGTTATGAGGAACCATATAGACTTTCGGACTAAAATAGCCTTTTTGGTTTTTGAAGGATTTTTCTTTTTCAAAATAGTCAAAATGGAAAGTGAAATAGTTAAAAATTGCAATGCAAAGCTTTGAGAGTGACTGCTTGTTTGTTGTGTTTGTTGTGCTTCAAAAATGCGCTGTATCCTGTCTGCCATCGCTGTGCAGATTGATTTAACCTTCTCAAAGAACCTGACAGAAGTCAGTCAGCGTCAAACACATCAACGTCAAGGTTTTTTGTCTTTGTTTGCACTTTACTGTTTGGTATTGGCCCATTCTCGACTCAAAGAAGTAAAAGATACTCTATGCATGCGATACACATTAACCTTAACATTCACCAGTGACATGGCGGAGGTTTTAAATTGTGCCAATGTTAAACTCCTTTCTCTGCTCGCCCAGGAGGTGCAGTGTGATGCAACATGTGTGGTAATGCCTTGGCTCGGACAGAGTGCTGTAACTGTTACATCTCCAACCAAGAAGTGGATACACTGAAAACTCATTTCCAAAATAGCATACGTGCCATTTTTTTGGTTCATTTGGCACAGATCTGTATGCTACCGTCAAAAAAATAAAATAAAATAAAATAAATAAAAACACACATATAAAGATACACACAAATATACACATGCTATTGCCCCTAGCGAATTTGGAGGGGAAGTCAGTTAAAAAAAACACGACCACACTGTATCACAACCTTTTTCTGTTTTTTATTTCCTCCTCCTCAAACGCTTTAGTCAGTTGCAGGCTTTTCCTGCATTTTTCTAAACTGTCACCTCCAGTAGCTTACATTAAATGCACTCTCAGCCTGCAGTTCACTAAGTTACACTCACATTTTTTATTCACATCGAGCCGCTTACCATGAAATAAACTATAATTTCTATTTCACGGGGTCTTTAATTTTTGCAAGGCCCTCACTGGTATTTTTTTTTTCACTGACAGCCGAGAGTGGTGTATCTGCAGCTCTTAAATGTTGTAAAGTAGAACTGAAACAGAAACACTTGAGCCCAGATGACTTGCTCCAGATCAGCCCTCTAAAGCCACACTTCACAAATACTATACAATTCATTGTTTCGGGTGTTCCACAGACACCACGGAGTTAAACAGAGACAAAAACATTTGTAACTCTTCAGCACTTGTCATTGAGAATGGATTTCAGTGAAACAGTGAGCGAAATTGGATGTGAAACAGCAGCTGGTGAAAGCTGAGTTTTCACACTTAAGGTATGAATTGGTAAACTGTAAATGGACTGCACTTATATAGCACTTTTCTAGTCTTATCGACCACTCAATGCACTTTAAACTACAAGCCACATTCAAACAGCACTTTTTCTATACATACAGTGCTTTTCTGTCACACACACACACTCACACACTGATGATACATTGGGGCCAATTTGGGGTTCAATATCTTGCCCAAGGACACTTTGACATGTGGACACAGCCTGTGAGTGTGTGAGGCTTCACAGCGGTGCTTTGAGCTAAATGCTAACACTAGCATGGCAACCTGCTCACAATGACAATGCTCAGCAGGTATAATGATCGCCATTTTCACCATATCAGTTTAGCATGTTAGCATGCTTACTTTTGTTAATTGGCACTACATACAAAGTACTGCTGAGGCTTCCACCACTGCTTGAGCCACAGCGAGCATGGCTGAAAAGTGAGGATGCCTACAGGTACGGCCGACCAATATCAATGAATGTGACGGCTTTAAGATGCTATAATTACATCCAAAATTCAGCTGTTCATATTCACAGTCTAGTGTGGTGTAGTTATTATAAAAACAGCTGTCCTGTAAAGGTCACATTTTAAACTCCCACAACATCTTAATGTCTTTCAATTAGCCAACTGATTATTATGTCTACTCCTCCAGTGTTTTTGTGCAAGATGTCAAACATTCATTGCCAGTCCCTCCAGAAAAAAGCATTCACGAATGAATAAACTACAAAATGTCAAAACAAAGTAAATTAACTTGATGAAAAATGAACTTATGTTTTTGCAGTCACCTCACAGGTTAATAAAGCATTGTACAATTTAAAGATGTTCCACTCACACTGATGCGGATACAGTCTTTTCTCTGTTTGTCGTGCACAATAAACAAAAAAAATGGAAAAAAAAATCTGCATTTGTGAAGCAGTAAACCCAAACAGGATCAGTTTCATGTCTTAGCATATAGAAGAAAAGAATAAAAGCCTTTTTGGCCAACCAAGCAGAGAGAGCATTCAGGTTTAATCAGGAATATTGGGGAAATGCTGGCTGTTATGGTTGGAGCTCTTAGAGAGGTGAGTCATTGGCTACCATAGCTTGGACAGCCGCCAACAGAGCTGCTTAAGGCTGAACGCTGCTCACAGTCGGATTTCGCCTGAGGCATGATCACCATCTTTCCTCAACTCTAATGGCTCAGGAAGTCCTTTCCAATCTTGCTGTGCACTACACACCCGGATAAATGTAAAATGAATTCAAATCTCTTGATTACAATAGCTATCTTAGAATAGCCTTGTTTCCTCTTGACAAGTGTAAGTCGTTATTCAGTGAGTCACTGGCCACTGCCCAAAGTAATAAAGCAAGCATCTGGCATCAACCCGATCTTGTCTTCACTTTATATATTAACTGTTTAAACTGTAGCTCAACCTATTTACCCTGAGGTGATTTTAAAGAGAATAGAATACCTTGAGTGTCCTGTACATAGGCTTTTACCTGTGGAAACTACACCACTATTTGAGGAGCTCTATTGTATGATAATATTGTGGGATACATTTATACCTCAGGTTAATACATCCCATTTCAATTTTTATGATATGTTTCACTTTTTCTGCATCTTCCTCTGAGCTAAACTGACACAGTGTTCATCACTGAAAACATATGGAGTATAAAGTGTTAAGAAATGATCCTCTCAGTTGGTCTGGAAGTAGCTTGGGCTTCAAGTGGCTACAGCTGCACTCTTTTTTTTAAATTATTTCTTGAGTTATTTTATTTCATTTCAGTTTAGTTGTTTGTGTGCTAATAACACAAAAAGTGAAGTGGCTATCACTGTGACAAAAAAAAGAGAAAAAAGAAAATAAAAAATATAAATGACTAAGACATAAAACACAGGGAGAAACTGATGCAGAGACAGAGATCACAGTGATCATGCGGTTTTTCATACACTAGTCTGCCCCCAGCAAAACATCAGCACTGAAATCCTCACCTCAGGTTATATGACAAATTATTCACTATCAGTTCTAGTGACCATTTCAGCTCAGGACTGCAGTTCATAGCGTAAACTTTTCTGTGTAGCAAACACCAATTTATTTTGTGATGTTAATATT
The DNA here is from genome assembly GCF_002260705.1 of Seriola dumerili. Classification (NCBI taxonomy): domain Eukaryota; kingdom Metazoa; phylum Chordata; class Actinopteri; order Carangiformes; family Carangidae; genus Seriola; species Seriola dumerili. The sequence continues at coordinate 7,703,958 of NW_019174272.1, read as the reverse complement.
TCACAAAATTTTCATTTCCTGGCAACAGCTTAACTATTTACAAAAAAATTTCACATTTTGTCAATACACTTTCTTTCTTAACGAAAGTTAGATTAGAAGATTGATACAAAATATGAAGCTAAATACTGAATTATCCATGTGGTGCTGGCAAGCTAGCTTCATATATATCTTATCACAAAGGCTAGAAACTGAGGGAAAACGATATGAATTCATTGTTTGTTACTGTCCGCTTTAGTTCTTGTATGAATTAAACAAAGAAAATATAACATGTGAATGAAAGAGTTTTAGAGGTGGCAGTTTGCAGATTTTGTTACCTTGTTAGACTGAGCCAGGCTAACAGTACAGATAAGAGAATGAAATCAAACTATTCCTTTAAAAGAACAATGTTTAGAAGTGGAGGCCTCACGCTACGTAATGCCCTAATATCAGAAGTATGTGTTCAATGTTACATAAAACTACCTCTCTGGCAAATGCAGCGTTTTATAACAAAAGGCACAGTTCTTCAATAAAGCACTTCACTGACCCACTCTAAAGCACTTTACTGCAGATGTAGAAGAGGACAATGATATAAACTCTTGTGACACAGCACACATCAATTAATTCTAATTCCCAAGCTATTAGCTTTGGATTGCTAATAAAAACATGCACATAGGTGGTCCCCCTTTTGCACTGCTCTGAATGTAGGTCAAGCTGCAGCTAAATGATTCCCAATTAGGTGATAGGCAGCTGCACCATGCCAGCATGCCTCTGACTGGCACGGGAGGCATGAGCTCTCATTGGCATATTAACAACATCCTCCACCCGAGCTGTGCTGCTGCTCTCTGTCAGCTGGATAATTCACTCAGTGGTCAACGCTGCGGCGGGAGAGCACAGACAAGCCTCTATTATCATCGCTGTCTATTAGGCTACACACCCATGGATGCTGAATGGCATGCTAATGGCCACAAGACCCCCTTCCCTGATTGTTGCTTAGCATGGATAAATTGAAAAATGATTTCAGGGTGAGTGACACAGACATGAAGCTGATAACAAGTGGTCAGTAAAGTTAATTAAGCAGCACATACTGTACTGAGGGTGCCTGTACACATTAAGACTGTGTATTGTACATGTTCATTATTATTAATGTTATACATGTGCATGAAAAGCCAGGATGGATTTTTCCTGCACAATAAAAAATAATATTTAATATATCAGACAACAAACATTGTAGACAGCAGACCATTAGCGTCCTCCCAGTGAGGATTAAGAAGTAATCAGGGGAGAAAAAACTGACATTCATCTGAAAGGCATAGGAAAGTTTTACATTGTAATATTGCATGTGCTAGAATTCCAGAAAGATCATCTTTTGCTGACTTTAATATTCACCATGTAATTACATTTCTATTTGAAAAGCGTTTCGCATTTGTCAAAATAACCGTAATCCTTCAGATGTGGGGATTTATCTCATCCTAATGCTGCTCATCCCATTTTCTGCTCATCAATGTTGGCAATGCATGCTGAGATTTACTGTTATTTCCTGGATGGACAATTTATGAGTCACTACATATTCCAATCTGATGTATGTTGATTTAAGTAACCTGAATATAGAAACCAAGAAATATAGATGCATAGATTAATCCATATTGAATGGGAGGCATACAGTAAGAAGATGTGTGTGCTACAGTGTTTGGTTCGGTCTCGCTCACTGACTGTTTTTCTCTCTCTTTGCACTCCCACACACATTCCTGAACGCGCACGCACACACACACACACACACACACACACACACACACACACACACACACACACACACACACACACACACACACACACACACACACACACACACACAGCATTTGCTGCTGCTGCTTGTCAAAACAACCATTAAATGCCTCAATCCTGTAAAAACAAAAATATGTTGCTTCTGAGGTCACAGTTGTTTACTTGGAAGCATGATGGTATCATACAGTAGTTCATTTTTATTTAAAACTCCATAGGTAATTCATGTAACAAACATTGCACTTCTTTTACTCTATAACTTGCACTGCACTGGGGACTAAATATAGCTCTCCTCGATGCAATCACTAATCTCTATAACAAGAAAAATAAATCTACAGCAAAGGTTTTTTTTCTCCTTCAGACGGGGACATAAAGAAACCAGATGCTGAACTAAAGTGGCCACAGTGCACAACATGTAAAATGAAATTTGAACTGGGATTTTTGTATGTATGACTGCTGCAAGCCAGCGTTGGTATTATTTAATTTGAACTCTTGTTTTTTGAGTAGACCAACTGATTTACTGGGTGTATAAATGTAATAGCATCTTATTATGGCCTTGGACTGTCTAAGAAAATATTTTGAACATTTTTCTTCCAAAGCAAGAATCCAGAGCAACCAAGACTTGACCGCAGACATTACCATAATATTCTACTGCTGTCCACGGGTAACACTCAGAAAATGTCACAGCTAGTCAGGCTGAACAAACTCCTGACTGTCGACTCAACAGACAGCAATGAGCTGCCTCTGGTCAGTTAAAATAAACTTAAAGCTGCTATAATAAATATTTTTTATATTAACTATGAACCCACAGATAATTATCAACAGATTCTGCACTTTTACCCTCAGCTCTCTGTAGCTTTTCAGTATCTTTCAGTGAACTGTTTTCGTTTCATTCCATGTAAAGTTACTGTTTTGGTACACTCTCACAGCTCTCATCGCATAATTTGCCATCACAGTAGGCAGCTGTGAAAAAAAAAAAGCTGAGGTCAGACATTTGCCTTAGGAGTTGTTAGAACTGGGAGTATTACACTTACATTTGCCAGGAGGGCAGGGACACAACTCCAAATAATTGCTAATGTTGCTCTGTATTTGCTTGATGTGTAAATTAGCAAGCATTTGCTAACAAGTCAAGGTTGTATCAGTCTTGTGTTCAAAACTTGTTTCTTCTAAACTCAAGTGGCCAAAAAAATCACTTATTATATATCAGTTTATGTATATAAATACTTATTCCGTTAACTTGTTAAGTGCTATTTAGGGTCACAGAGGGATGGACCCTATCCTAGCATGCCTTGGATGTAAGGCAGGTCCAATAGAGTAGAATCATATTTTAGAGAAATAACAAAGATATTTAAAAAGGAAAACAGAGCACAAATCATAGACAGTTTATATATTTTATATTATATTTCTCTGACTCACCAAAAGAAAAGGGGCTTGTCAAGATCAACATAGTCACTTACACTAAAAGAAAGACTTAAAGGAATTCAGTGCACCAAGGCCAAAGCTATTTCATTCTCTAATGGATGTCTGGAGTTTATCAGCCTTGCTTTGTCCAGATGAGATACTGGACTAATGTTGCAAATCACAGATAATTTAGTAAGTTCAAGAAAGATATGAAACACTGGACTGACAGGCGTGTATTTAATGGATATGGGAATAGTACAATCACCTTGGTTCAAATTGAATGCTCATTGACTGTGCGGATGATTGCTTCAGAAAAGGGGCCAATATTTTGTGTGGGAGGAAGATTTTACAGATAGATTCTACACACAGTCTCTGGAGTTGGGGTCTGTCTTCCCTTATTTGAAACATCTTAAATCTGTGTGAATATGCTAAAAAGCACGTACTCCAGGAAATCAGAGATAAGGCAATTTTCTCACAGCTTATATGGGCAGTCCAATTAAGTGATTGTATTTGTTAGCAAGTTGGCAGAGTTCAGCCGTAACTGATAATTATGTGAAAAGGATAAGTGAAAGTTAGGGGCAGCAGTTAATTTGGGGATTACAGTTAAATTTAAGAATAGGGAGAAGTTAAGGGTTGAGGTTTAGGATTAAAAATAGTTGGGATAAACCTAAACTCAGTTTTGGGGGCTGAGTTGATCTGACTCAAGAGACACTGCTATAATCCTCCCGTTGGCTTTTTCACTATTACATTCTGTCTCCCTCCACTCTTTTTTCCAGTCTCTGTTGTAATTGTGAGAGACACAACAACATGAAGCAGTCAAGCTAACAAGCTATCTGCTAATTAAAGAAAACTGACAAATGCCTGAATTGTGCATAAGGCAGGTAATTAGTCATGTGCAAACTGTTCTTCAGTTACATTTCCCCTCCAGTGCTTTATTTAGAGAATGAGGACTGTACAAAAAGTTCTGCATTTCAGGATTGGATTGTTTTAAGAAATTCAAATAACTGTGGACATTTTTACACATTTTACACATTACAAATCAGAGGACTCAATCCATGATTGCAGGACCTTCAAGATTTGGGTCTACCACTTGCCTATACTAGTCCAGTGCCTGTTCAAACTGTGCCTGTCGGTAGGGGCTGATTGCTTATCCTATGTTAATCCAGCTTGTAGCTTTCTTGAGAGCGTCATTCAAACAACTTCACTCTCAACACTGCACTTCATTGGGTCCTGAGCAATACACCCTGCAGTGTGCACAGTCAGTCGGTCTCGTTTGTGACTGCTGGAGTTGGCTGCTCCACTTCATGCCAATGGTGTCTGGGTGACGAAAATGCAGTTGCAGTTGAGTTTGGTCTTCCTCACGCCAAGAACACGCCTGCATTGCGTGTGCATGATGGTTGTGTCACTGAATTGCTTCAGCTTGCAAACGTGTGACTGTTCACACTGACGGCATGTCTCCTGAATCGTTGCTCCTGCCAGCTCTGTCTTTCTACATAGAGTTTGCCTTGGAAAATGGCTGTCAGCAGGCAACTGTTCTGCAGTCACTGCTCCCATCTGCAAACTGGTTTTTCGACCCTTGCCAGCTCTGTTGTTAGTACTGTTGGCCTGCGTGTCTCCTCCACCTCTGCTGACAGGGTTAATGCATGCTAGTTATAGGGTACAGGCACACTCCACCACTAGCTCTAGTTATAGCAACATAATTAAGCAGCCAGAGATCACAAAAGCTATCCTCGCAAGGATGTTTGAGTTTGCCAGAAAGATGAGATAGCATCAAATAACTGGTTTCTGGACCCTTACCCATGTGGGGTAATGATGAAAAGTATAGTAGGCTTACGTTTCTGAACCGCTGGCTGGCTTGCCATTGTAGAGATCAGGGATTTGGATTTGGAAAATCCCCACGCTGCAGACTATCAGCCTGATTGCCAGATTTATAACGATGAGTCTCTTTCCCTTGTCATATTACTTAAGTTCCCTAAATAGGAAAATCACCATGCACTTACGACCATTCCTACCACTGGATGCAATGAAGCCTGCCACAAGGCATTTGATGCATTTTCCCAAAACAGAATCATGACTGTGTCTCCACATCGTCACGTGCGCAGACCATCTAAATTTCCAATTATCCCTATCAATGCTTCATCTGCCAGTAGATTTACTGATCAGCATACTACTGACAACTCCAGCCTCAACAACATCTTGACGTGACCTTTAACTCTTTTGTGGCTCTTGTACTGAAACAATTTCTACCAGTTATGAATTGCCCTCTCCAGGACAAAAGACTACTAATCATTCTATCTCATGGTACTTTGCAGACACCTTGGCCCGTATTCACAATTTTTAGAAGAATTGTCTTGTTACATCCAGTAATGACATTCTAATTAGTGGTGACGTGAAGGCTTGTGATCCTAAAGTCTAGTAAATAATGACACTTTTGGTTTCACCCTGTTTGTGGGTGAACTTACTCACTGTAGTGACTTGATCCTATCCCGTGGGATATAAGTATCTAGTCTGACTGTTTCTGCCATCACTTCTATAATCTCTGATCACTTTATCAAATTTGAAGTGACACTAATCTGTCCTTATATCATTAGTTTAAATGTATTTACTACGTGACACATTGGTCTAGCAACTTTAGCGATTGCCGGAGGTCTTGGCTCCTTTCACTGTTGCAACTGGCTCTGATGAAAATTGTACCCGTGAATTAAACACAGCTCCATCTAGTCTCTTGGACTCAGTTGGTCCTCTCGCCACTAAAACTAGACTGAGGAAACATGTGCTATGAGGAAGGCCTGCAGAAGATTGGAGAACAAATGGCGAGAACAAATGACGCAAATCAAAATCCAGTCACACAAATGTGAATCAAAATACAAGCATACTCCCTCCACTGCTAGAGCAGCCTATTTCTTTAATCAGTAACAATAAACACAATCCTAGATTTCTTTTGGACACTGTAGCCAAACTTCAAGAGCAGCCATCTCTTAGCAGCTCGCCTAATGCAGCTCATGATTTTCTAGCATATTTCTGCAATAAAATACAGGAGATTAGATATAAAATCAGCTCTTCTCCAGCTTCTTCTGCAGAACCAGCTGTGCATTATGTTCAGTCCTGGACAGTTTCTGCTTTACAGTTATATGTCTTGAATCATTCTAATCCCACCACCTGCCTAAACTCTCCAAAGATCTCTGGCCAGTTTTGGGACCTTCAGTGCTAAAAATTGTGAATTTATTAGTAACTACTGGCACTGTCCCCACTAGTTTTAAAACTGCCATGGTTAAACCTTTACTAAAGGAACCACACCTTGGTCCAGGATCTCTAAATAACTATCAGCCAGTCAGGGCCTGTCACTCCACTGAAACAGCTCTCATTAGTAGTAAATCTTCTGATTTCTATGGATTCAGACTCCACCTCTGTGCTCCTCTTACTGGACCTCAGAGCAGCTTTTGATACCACAGATCATTGTATTCTCCTAGAACAACTGGGAAGCAAATTCTGCATCTCTTGCCTGGCACTGGCCTGGTGTACCCCAGGGCTCTGTTTTTGGTATTCTAGTTTTCTCTCTTTATATTTCACTTTTTGGCCAAATTATTCACAGTCATGGAATTAATTTCCACTGTTATGCTGATGATACCCAGCTGTATGTGCCTATAAGGGCTGACGACTCTTCTCAAATTACAAAGTTAGAGTTCTGTTTGTCTGCTGTGAAAAACTGGATGTCTCAAAATGTTCTGCTCCTAAATTCTGATAAAACTGAGAGGCTGGTCATAGGCCCGGCTTGACAGGGACACCATTTTGTTCAATAACAGTTACTCTCGACAACTGTGTGATTCCCATAGTCTGACAGCCAGCAATCTAGGTATCACATTTGATCCAACCCTCTTCTTCGTTCAGCACATTAAAGAAATTACCAGGACCGCCTTTTCTCACCTACATAACATAGCTAAAATTCAGTCTTTTCTCTCCATGACAGATGCTGAAATCTTAATTCATGCTTTTGTTTCTTTGATGTGATAAGGTTTTGTTTTCTGGCCTGCCACATGCTTGTATTAAAAGTCTTCCATTCTGTTAAGAATGCTGCAGCTAGAATTTTAATTAAATCCAGAAAATTTGACAATATTACACCAATTTTACTTTCCATTCGTTGGCTCCCTATCCATGTCAGATCAGACTTTAAAGTGCTTTTAATTATATACAAAGTTCTAAGTTTCTGCTCCTTCATACCTGTCTGATCTCCTCAAACCTTATACTCTATCTCGGGCCCTCCCTTTCCAGAATTTAGGGCTCCTGTCCATCTCGAGAGTGAAAAAGACGTGTGCTGGCTGCAGAGCCTTTTCCTATCAGGCCACCTTCCTCTGGACCAACCTCCCTGTTCACATCAGACTGTCTGACTCCATTGAGGCTGTCAAATCCAAACTTAAAACTAATCTGTACACCTTAAGTTTCAGTTAGCTCCTTATTCTTTCACAACTTCTGGCTTTGTACCTTTTACAGTTGGCGTTACAATTTGGCAAATGGCTTGGCCTCATAAATCAGTTAAACCCAGTGTTTACAGTGTAGTCCATGTTGTCCTGCTGACGAGATTACTGTAAACTTTCTGAAAACCGCTGCATCACTCTGACTGTTTCTTTATTCCCTCAAGCATATGAGCGCCCAGGCTATGCACCTCTCTCCATCTCCTTCTTGCCCCTATTTTGCTTTCTCCTCTCTCCTGTTGCTTTCTGCAGGTCTTTCTGCCTCCAGAGTTGAAGAATCCGGATCTGCAACTGCAAATCTCCTGCCATCCCTGTGATCCTGCTCAACATCTGCTGCCAGAATTATTATTATTATTATTATTAGTAGTAGTAGTAGTATTAATATCATCATCATTATAACTGTGGTTGCTGTTACTATTATCATTCTCATTATCACATTATCATTGCATAGTGGTCCTTCCTCTCGCTCTCTTTCTCTCTTTCAACCAAACCACTCATTGCAGACGTCCAGAGTCTGGTTCTGCTCAAAGTTTCTGCCTCTTAAAAGGAAGTATTCCCTTGCCACTGTCACCAAGTCCTTGCTCATGGTGGGAATTGTTGGGTCTCTCTAATCAATATTATAAACAGTAAGGTCTAGACCTGCGCTATATGAAAAGTGCCTTGTGATATCTTCTGTTGTTTTGGCGCTATATAAATAAAAATTTACTTAACTCAGAGGAGGGACAAGAAAGCAGCAGCAGCAGCAGCAGCAGCAGCATCATATTAAAGTCAGCATGCAGCTGTGAGATATGCTAAAACTCTTGTTAATAATTTTTCAATCCCATTGGGATTTGTCCCAGTATGCCCAATGGCAAGTGCACCACTGCTCTGGTCTGGTCTCCAACAACTCCTGGGGGAAATATCTGTCTCTTTAGCTAGTGTCCCACTTTGTCTATTTGCTGTTTGGTGCTATGCAGTTAGCATACAATAGGGTTATCAGAGAGTTTTGTGCTGAAAACTGCCTATAGCATCTATACAAGATGCAAATAAGTGCAGTGACAGTGAACCAAAACAGTAAAGCTGCAGGCTGTAAAACCAAAACAATGGGCTGAAAGACACTATAAAACTCCACAGTGTTGAGGGGAACAGTAGAATCTGGTGATAATTATCTGCTGGTACGTCACTATGAGCGATACATTTCATGTTACAAGTAGTTATTTCATCCTTTGTTAATACAAAAATATTAACTATTGCAGCTTTAAATTAGATTGAGTTTGCAACACGAGAACCAGTTTGGCTACTGATGTATAACTAAACAGTGTTGCTGAGGAATCAGAAAAGTGACCCCCCCCCCCCAGGTTGAACTGCAGTGATTCAGTGTTAAAAGTGGAAAAAAATACATTTTGCATTTCAGAGGAGTTGAAGACAGAGTTTATACACTGTACTACACCATCTCATATAAATGTCACAGTGTAGGACCCAGGATGTTGACGTGCCATTGCTCCATCCATCGTAGTACAGGCTTTTCACTCCTGTCCAGTTTCCATGGTGATAACTCTGGAGAATGGGCTGTGCGTCCAACTCTTGACGCTGTGGAAGATTACGTGTGTGTGCGCGTCCGTGTATGCAGCATGATATTTTATGTGCTTTGTCATTATGTGAATATCCCCTTTAGTTTACACATATTAAATATTTAAGGAGACTGACCAGAGAGCAAATAGAAACAGGAACACACACACACACACACACACACACACACACACACACATCATTTTCCTGCTCTAGATGTGATTTCTCTCCTCACGATTGGCTGAAGAACCAACATATCTACTAACAAACAATTAATTGCACAAAATATTCATGACAGTGAACTACAGGAAAAAAATATCAGACTTGGTTTATCCGCGTTCTGTTTGTCTGTTTCCTTCAAAAGAGGCCTGGAGGACAGCCATCTGTTTAAGTGCTACAGTCTGAAAAAGCCTCTGAACTTGAACAGACTTGTCCAATATTGATGTGGCTGAAAATGTGAGGGGACAAGAGATGAACTGCAGCCAGCTGTTGGCCTCTTGTGATATTTCCACAGAGGAACGATGTGCACAAGGAGGATCGGGTTGATATTAAGAGCCAAGGCCCGGCAAAGCTTCATCTGTGGTGATGAGATGTGAATATTGCAGAAGGCTAATATACAACTTGAGGGAAATGGCGTGATGCCAGTGCTGTGATACAATAGCTGCTGCGTGGAACCATACATTATCTTGCCATTCTTCTCGCTGTCAAACATGGGGGATGATGTTGATGGAACTGTTGCCCCACTTTTAGTAGTCTCAAACTGTCATTTCCATGGAACTGATCTGCAAGATTAATAGTTTTTGTTGTAATTTGGTTTCACTGGTGTTGCCACTTCCCTGCAGGCCTGGTAAACATAATGACACTTCAGCTGCGCTGTCCTTGTGTGTGGTTGCGCCCCTATAGCGGTGACTAACTTTGCTTCAGCACTGTATTGTGAGCAGGACATAGCACATAGTGTCTAGACTGTCTTCCCCTGCTCAACATGAGAGGTCATGTGCAATGGGCTAGAGAGACATTTTTCAAAATTGTTGAGCTTTGACTTGCTCTATATGTGTATGTATATGTTCAACTTCTGCATTTCTGTTTTTTTTGCTTTTATCTTAAAGCTAGTGGTCCCACTCCCACTGTTTTCAGAATTGCTTATCTCTATCTGTGCTATAGTAAATGTAACAAAATCTGTTCTTGTTACACTACCAGTGGAGTTGGCTAGTAATAGACTGCATGGGCGTAGCTCCTCCACTGTGGCCATCTACGCAGTGCCTGACTCCGCCTAACTCCCGATTAATCAAAAAATGGGCAAAGAGATTGGGTTGTGTGGAGCTGAGACTTTGGTGCATGTCGGTATGTTGGAAGCATACGCTCACCCACCTGTTACTCAAAGTGGCACGCCCCCAATTATGCATAGCTGTAAGCCGTAATACTTGTAAAGTTGCCACAAAGGCGGAAATTAGCTGTAGAGACCAAATCCATTTTCTGTATCAGACGATAAACATGTTTATTTCCGCTGTAAAGTCAGGGATTTTTATATGGGAGTCTATGGGGACTGACTTGCTTTTGCAGGCAGCTTCAAGTAGCCATTCGAAGAAGTGCAGTTTTTGGCACTTTGGTGTTGGCTTCATTTTTCAGCCCTGAAGTTTGCCACTTGGCCTCAGTGCAAAATTTTTTATGGGCCCTTCCAACCTTGTGTTTGCATGATTATGCAAATACACAGACACACACCCACACAGACAACCTGAATTTTAGAGGTCAGTCTTTAACAACACCATTTTTTATCCATGGACATAAAATCCAAGGATATAAAATTAGAAAAACTTGGAAGAACTACAGACTAAATCCTGAAATGTAACAAACACCAAAACACAAGTTGGGAAACACATGCAACAGGAAATGGCACACTAGAAGTGCTTTGGGACACTGGGAGAAGCAATGGGCTCGATATGGATGACCAGCAACATTAGAGATTTACACTTATGCCCATCAGACTTCATGTACATAACCCTTTATTAAGATTCAATGTTTGTTCAGGCAAGAAAGTAACCATTTAGATTTCAAATACATTGTGAGTTTATCCAAGTAATGCATGTTTGGAAATTTTCTCTGATGTTTCCAGAGATGTCTGGACCGCCCCGCTGGTTGGGACCGGAGGTCATCTCAGCAGCTCGCAGTCCGACTCCCGAGTTGACCGGCCGGTCAGTGTCATCCCAGGGGAACAGTCTTATCTCAGCAAGTCCTGTGGTAATTTACTGCTGGCTCTAGCTTTTTGAAATTTAATTCCCTTTGAAAGATAAAATTCAGTCTCAGAGTTGAATTATAATATTTGTTGATGCCTCTTTGTCTGAAGGTAAAGCTGAATACGTAATAAATACATGTTTTGTTGACAGTTTAATACCAGCGCTGCCTCTGTGGACTTGTTTTGGGGTTCTTTTATGTGCAGATATGTTACTACATTTGATTAAAAATATATAGAGAGAGTCCTGGAGCATTTCTGGTATAGAAAATTCCTGTTCCTGTTCCTGTTTTTTCCCCTATTTGTACATGTTTAGGAATTTGTTGCATTTCAGGATTTCGAGTCTGTTTCCCATTATGTTTGTGCTTTCTCTATTGTATGTGCTTTGTCCTCTTGCACAGGTCTTCCACCCTGTTTGCGTTCGGGTGATTACTTGTCAATCAAACAACACCTTTTTCCCTGGATTTCTGTTATGTTTGTACAGTTGATGAAATTGTAGCTTCTGTGGGTGGTACTGTTTTCCTTGTTTGTTCACTGCTTGTGCTAACTACCGAGCATTTATTAGAAACAAACTGCTGGCAACATAAAATGCCTCATTCCCTGTATGCCAGAAGATATCTTATGGGAAAGACCTCGCGGACCGTGGGTGTTTAAAACAGGAATATATCTGCCTTCCTGCAGTAACAACACTTTGAATCACTGTCGTGCTACAATATGTCAGCCAATGATGTGGAGTAGCAAAAACGGTTTATTTGTATGAAAATATGACTGATTTTTACTTAAAAGAATAATGGTGCTGCCGAGCAACTGGGAGTCAAATTAAAATATGCTGTTCTACAAAACGAGCTTTTGTGCCAGGATGTTGCCAACAGGTAGACAGGTACTGTTCCATTCAGAGAACTGAGACTGGGAAAAACAACATTAAACTTACAGCAGAAGGAGCCTTTCCCACAGCCCTGTCTGCTTCACGCCTCTCCTCTCTGTCTCTCTGCGTTTCTCCCTCTGTCTAACTCGCACCTCTGCAGCCACATCAGTTTGATGGTCCACTTTATTAAGATGAATGAATCTCATCCGCGTGACGCCTTCCCTCATTTTGCTGCAGAACATTCCCCATGCGCGCGACGTGCTTTAGGTGCTCAGCTGTCACCTTGGGTAGCCTGACAGGAGCTCCCTGGAGGTCACCTTGGGGATCTAAGTTCACAGTCCCAGTGCAAACGTTTTGTTGCCCTGACAAAACTGCTGCAGCATGACTCAGTTACACTGTCTGTCTGCTGAACATGGTGCAATGTACCCGGCAGAATGTACTGTAATAAATCACATGAAAAAAAACTGTGAGAGAATGAAGGGACCGGCGGAGTGGAGGTCAGCAACATCAATGTTTTCTGAGCAACATACATTTAAATTCACTGATATGGTGAATGAAAGGGAGGCGTAAATGATGTGTTGTGTCTGTATCCTGCAGTGATATAAGACAAGTCTCTGGTTTTTGGGCAAAAGCACAACCCTGCATCTGTTCTTTAAGTGCTGCAGGACTGGAGACAGTAAATGTAATTGATGATAAGATCTAGTAGTTCAGTTTGGTCTCAGTTTTGATTATTTAGTGCCGCTCACAATGGGGAGTAAACAACAAGCAGATTAAGGGTTGACTATTAATATACTACACTTAGCAATCACATTAATTCAGAAATTTAGGGCACTGCTCTGGTATGAAATCCTTGTTTTTAGTCATGCTTGTGGTCGTGACAGAAGGGGTTTGCTGGTCCAACCTTAAGCCTAACCAAGCCTTTAGGTCTAAAACTGAGTTAAAGCTGCTCTGATCTTAGCAGTGGGTCAACATTAACAGTGGATGAATTAAAAGGATTCCCTTACGGTGATGAATCCACAGAGAAATATCATCAAATTCTGCAGTTGCCTTCAGCTCTACAGAACATTTCAGCTCATTCTTGTGGTTTTACGGTCTGAAACCTGAGGCCACGTCCACACAAATACGTTTCAGCCACTGCATTTCAAAACGAAAACTATCTCTCTCAAGACGACTGTTATGGCTCTGTATCACAAATAATCTCTGTCCATAATAACACACCTGAAAACGCCTAGCACATGATGCTTAATGTACACTGGGCATGCATGTGAGAGAGGTGTGGGTGGAGGCCTCTCCAGTTCTCTACCTTCCCATTTGCTCTGTTTCGTTCAGTGATGTGTCACATTACAAACAATAAAGATGGTCTAACTTCTGTTTCACAGTGAACTTTACATATCTTGTCCCTCTAGTGGTCTGTGAGGAGCAAAAATATTTCCATGTTTCAACCACTGATTTTGTTTCCTGGCGTGTAACGAGCATTAAAGCCTCGCAGGGCCACTAGTGTGGCTACAGACTTTCATGAGCCAGAGTCTGAATTCTGTGTGCATACTCTATTAATTACAGGATTACAATGCCTGTTCCAGCCTGTTGTAGCAAAGATCATGGAGTGCTGAAAAGAACATAACAGGAGAGAGGCCGTAATCTAAATGAATACGGCTGAACAATACAACCAGCTGTTTATTGTAGCTATAAATAACAATAAGGTGTTCTTTTAAATAGCAATTAAAACATCACTGCACTATCTTTCGAGCAACAAAGGAACAAACAGGTCTAATAATTCTCAAGGAGTTGAGTATATATCCTGCCTAAAAATAACTTCTGTTTGTTTTTCCTCTGCCAAACTTGGGGCTTTCTTTCTTCCCCTCTCTTTACCCACTGTCAAACACAGCTGACATTAGTATTCTGATAAGCCTCCTTCAAGCAGTGTTCGGTGCCAGCCACTTAATTTGTCATTTATTGCACCATGACAACTGAAGTAATTGAACCTCTTGCCCATGGACGAGATCTGCCAGCCTCGTGGCCATTTTCTCTCATTGTGGGAGAGATGGAGCTACAGGACCTTGGTGCAAATAAGGGCACAGATCTCATTTTATGGGGCAATGAGATGGTTAGTATGTACCCAGGCCACAAGGGCCTCTGAGATGTTTATTGCTACACCTCAAAACCCCAGCAAAGGCCAACTAGACTCCAGATAAAAAAAAGAGGAAATTAGAGAGTATAAATAGCTATGAAAATGAAGGAGCAATGACACAAGAGATGAAAAAAGACTTTGTGATTCTTTTTCATAAAATGTTGCGTCGATATGAATTATTTTAGCAAATCATATAAAAGACAATGAGGATGCAAACTAATTATGTAGCTACAGACTGGGGGTCATTTGTGTGTTTATCTCGAACATCATCCACCAGGAAATGAAAGCAATTGTGTATCAGATTAAGATACAAAAGAAGATGATTAATCTGATGATTTACTGTTCTGCAAGGGAGTGATCACCTTGGTCCATCTATTTGTTTTTGAGTGGTTTGTGTGTTTGATTTCTAAAATCACTTGCTAGTATGAAATGTTATGAATATTCACACAGCAAAAAGAAAGAAACCTATTGATTTCAGGGACCCTCGCCCTTTGTTGCAGCACCGTCACTGAGGCAGACATGCATACCCTTAATTATTCTGTCATCTTCCTTACACACTGTTGACTGTGAAAGTAATATATATTAACTTTAGAGTGCACTTATTTTGCTGTCTACCCTGTTCACTGTTGACTCCATTTATGTTGTCATGCACCTTGAGCAATCAAATTATATGTGGTTAGGGATTAACACTGAAGAAAGCAGATGGAGAAACACTCAAGACACATTAAGAACAGATTGAAATCCAATTGACTAAATTAGTGCAGGAGGCGGTTTGAGACACATTCAAGACAGATGTTTTACTGTGCAAGTTCAAATTCATGTCTTACAGCCACACATGATAATCATGTAGTCATGTTATTCTGCTCTCTGGGATCCAATGCTGAGTAAAACTGAGTCATCTTAAAGGTCCCATATTTAATACTTTTCCAGTTTTTTTATTTGAAGTGTTGATCCATAAGAAGATATATCTGTGGTTTTAAGTACCAAAAACCATCTCAATGTAGTTTTACCTCTCTCAGACTTCTCTCTGGAGCTCTAGTAATGACAGGTCAGTGAGCCAATCAGAAGAGAGGAGGCTTTATAATCAAAAAGGACATGGACCTCTCACTTTATATAATATGGGACCTTTAAATAAATAGGGTCTGAACCATTAGTGTACAGTGTGGTGGAAAAATCACAGTTCCATTAGTTAGCAACTAGCCTCTATTGAGTCAAGTTGTCAACTTTTCTGTGTTGTTTGGTGCTGAATAAATAGTGCACACTGTGTGTATCAGTGTTTTCATTGCGTCTGGAAATGAAGCTGATGAGAGCGGGTACAGTGAACCAAAACATTAAAGGTGCAGGCCATAAAACCAAAACAATGAGCTGAAAACTGCTAAAAGGCTCCATAGAGCAAAGAAGAAGTGCGGACAGTTAGTTATCTATGGCGTCATCACTACAAGCAAAACCTTTTACATACATTCCTATTACACATAGTCCTTTGATCCAGCATTAATATAAAAACATTAATTGGTGCTGCTTTGAAAATTTTACCACTTGAAAGAAACATTTGACCGGACAAACATTTGGAGATGTGGAGCCCCCTTCATCTTTCATCAGCATGGTAGAAAATGGAGAATGGATAAAGCTACACAGTGATGGAAAAAAACTGTAACACTGTGACAGGCTCAATTCACAGCCAGTGGAGTAACTACATACATAACATAGCCATGAAACCATGACAAGTGAAGGAGATGCATTTGCTTCCAGAGAACGTCTCACGTTCTCACGTTTCCTCTCACAGGGAAATATATAAAACTTCATCAGAATCATCATCATCATCAGCGATGAGATGCATCCTTCCTTTAAGCTAACGAGTAATCGGGTATCCATCAAGTGTTCAGAGAGCAGATCTGTAACAAGGTCCAATAATTTCCCCAGTTAGCCGTTACTTTCATAGTCGATACTATGCTGTGTGGAAAACTGTTGCATGTATAAAGTTAGCCAGAGTTTGACTTGTGGGGCTGTGGATCAGAAGTGATGTGTATTTATGTGGGTTTTGGAGGCAGTATTGAAAAAGATGTGGTAGTGTGTTTTTTTTTTTTTTAAATACGCGTCACAAAAGCCAGTCAGCATGAGTTTGAAAATGCCATCAACAATGTAGTGTTGTAGTGATTTAAGTGACTCACGTAAATCAAATTCTGAACATATCTGTAAATAACAGAGAGGAATTGGTTATATAATGGAGTTAGCTTATATTGACAAGATAAATGCTGATGAATGTGAGAAAATTTCTTTTAAAATGGGCAAAAAATTCATAACACCCTCTCTTCTTCATTCATTATATCTATGGTACATGTTATTTTTCTCACAGTGTGCCGTCATAAAGACGTATGAGCTTTGTCAAGGACACTCAGAATTCAAACATTGTCTTCCAGTCTGATATCTTTTTACTCAAAACAATGCTAAACACTTGAAAACTTCACACCTGGCTCAGGCCTGAGTCATCACAGGTTTTACTCATTTGGCATGTCTCTACATCCTTGATATCAATCACTTCAGAAAGGCTAATTAGCCCTGTGGACTTGGCTCTCAGCGAGCTACAGTATAATCACCAAAGGTGAAAATTACAAAAGATGTGAACTGACTCATCTTTTCTCAAGTCACAAGATCAAAGTTTGAGCTTAGGCCCATGTCCACATCAAGCTACTTCTTCAGTCAAGTCAAGTCATGATAGGGTGGGACGCAGACACAAGGACACAAGGTGGGGCTTGTTATCTTAGATACTAATCTGATATTTCTTTGTCTTGCTACTCATGTGGGTCTAGAGAGACACAGCAAAGTCAGTTAGTTTACCACTTGGATACATTCTTTACAAAAACACCAGCTTTTACTACTTTATTTCACTATAAACCCTAAAACTTGTAAAAGATGAGTTTAACCTTTGTAAGGTCACATTAACTAACAAATACGCATAAATAATTATCCCCGGGAGGAAGTAAGTGTAGACAGACGTGTCTCTTAAAAGCGCTGCTTTTGTTCATCTGTTGTTTCTTTGTGTTAGTAGGAGGATGTAAACATGTGGGTTCAGACCAACCAAGACATGAGCTCTCACAACAAGAAATCACCGCCAGCTATGCTGGGAAACGCATAGAGTGTTTTTTTCCTCATATTTTTTTTCTACTTTCTTCTTTTTTTTTTTTGGGATACTGCTCTCTGTATGTGTGTTATTTCACTTTCATGAACAAACTGTGCGACAAAGTGTGGGCACAACAGGAGGTGATGGACACAGTTAGTACACAGCTGCTTTCATCTTAGCCTTGTTAGACAGAAAAGATATTTGGCTTCCATCTCTGTTTCCGTTTATCTTCACAACTCTCGCAACCAACATTTTAATATAAAGTTATAGTACAGAGGGTTGAAAAACATACAGGGGTGAACATTAAAAATGTTCCTATGCATGTTTTATATTCTGATGATGCTCATAAAATAATTCATTTCATCTGTAATATATATACTCATAATGTTTAGATGCAATTTGCCCACATTACATCTATATTTGTTGTCAAAAATGCATTATGATTGCTCTCATCTTCCTGTGCTTGACTCTGACAGCACTACTTCTCCACAATGACAGTTAACATCTGTTTTCATTGTACTGGATTGTAAGTCCTATCCATGTCTAATGGCTGGAGCCAGTCCCAGTGTGCACTGGGCTGAAAGGAGGAAAACACTGTGGACAGGCCTCTAGTCCACTGCAAACACACACACACACACACACACACACACACACACACACACACACATGCACACACACACACACACATGCACGCACACATATTTAGACACACAGACACACACAAGTTTGTGCAGCTATCCTTGCTAGGACATTGCACTGACTTCTATTCATGGACAGCCTAACCCAAACCCTGACCTGAACTTTGACCATAAACAATTCATGCCTAACTCCTTACTCTACTTTAACCTGGACCTCAGAAGTGATGTTTTGCCTCATTAGGACCAGGCTTTGGTCCCCATGAGGACTACTCAACCTGACAAGGTCATGTTTATACCGGAAAAGGGGAAAAGGTCCAAAGAGGTAACAACACACACACACACACACACACACACACACACACACACACAAACACACAGTCACACTCTTAGTCACACCTACAGTATGAGCAATTTGGAGTCATCAATGTACCTGGCTCGGTTTCAGTGTGTGTGTGGGTGTGCTGTGGATCTATGATGAGGTTCATGTACACTGTGTGTAGTGTAGGTAGTGTATGATATCAGCCAGACATTCCCATATGTGTGTAGGCAAGTGTGTCCTGACAAGTTCATCATTGAAAACAAGAAGTACTATTTGCTAATATTCATTATGACAGCTATTTACATAATGAGGAACACCACTTGCACTGTACTGCTGTTAAACAGCTGCGTGTTAAAGGTTTAGAGAGAGAGAGAGAAAACAAAGTACCAACAATGTGGATGTAACGCCACTGTTTGTTCTACTGCAATGTTGTTATGTGGACAGATCAGACGCTGAGTCAAACACAGGTACGGACGCAGTAATACCCTCAAACACCAACCCTTTTAACGCCTAAGCCGATAAGTACAGCACCACACAGGAAATACACACACATTTAAACAACAATATCAAAGGATAAATACATATGGTATGATTACATTTGTTATAACTGTATTTAGAAAATTACAAACACAAAAATTTAATTTTTCTACCATCTGTCAGTGATGATGCAAAGTGATGAAGAGTCATCTAAGTGTATGAAATCTGCTCAGAGAAAACTACAGTGTCCATTATAGGGAATAATAAATGAGTGAACAGACGGAGAGATAGCTGTGTCCATATCCGCTGCTTAGACCAAGTTCAGGACAATGGATTTATTAGACTGAAAAGGCAAAGTTGAACTCTATCAGGTCTTCATGAGACAAATGGCCAAAGTGACAAGGAGCAAGATTCATATGGACACCAAACTGATTACAACATCCTTACATCATTATATGTATAATTTACCAAAGGACTTGATTTGGAATATATTTTAAATATATTAACAGTGCTGTCCCACAAAATATGTCAAAAAAATGTCTTAATTTTAAATAGATTTGTTGCACAAAGCATATTCCTGAGAAGGAGAAGTGCAGCATAACAATAAATAAATAAAAGATGAGCCAACAAGGGCTCATTTTGTACATTTTGCACAGCCAAGGTTTGTTTCGTGGGTTTGTAAGTTTTTTGCCTCCTAGCGCTCACAAATCGCTTCATGTAGCTTTAACTACATTTTCAAATACAAAACACACTCTTATCAAAAGATTTAGTATACCAAGTATACCAAAAGTGTGTGGGTCTCAAAATGAAAAAAATCTTGCACATTTGTTTCTCCTAGTTAGTTCTATTGCAGAGAAGTAAGAAGTTTATATATGCTTAAGTAATGAGGGGCACCTGATTAAGTTAAAAATCGTGTTTAGAAATGTTAGTTCAATACTGACTTAAAGAAAAAACTGTGCTGCAAAGCAAAGCTCCAGTTTCAGTGGCTGATCAGCTGCGAGCGCCTAAAACGCCGTCATTACCGACACAAACAGCCAAATGAGATTCCTTCACAGAGCGGCCGGGCTCACTTTGCATAATAGGGTGAGAAGTTCAATGATCTGAGTGGCGCTCAGTGTCCTGCCGCCGCCGCTCCGCCATGTTGAGAGGACCAGCTGAGGCTTTTTAGGAACTTGATAACCTGCACCACTGATTTCTGTAAATAGAGCCCATGGTTGTTGGCCTCCATATAAGTGATGATTAATGGAAGCAATTTTGAGATGTCAGGAAGTTCAACTTGAGAATTTTCTTTACTCCAGTTTCTCAGTCAAGTTTAGTCAGTTTTTCTTGTTTCTATGTTTGCTCAAAAATTCAGGATCCCACTAAGTCCTGTAAATTATGCAAAATTGGAATAATTGCCACCGAATGCTAATGGCAGTTCCTAAAACAACAAAAAGACTGAACGATAATTGGCAGGAAAATAAAGCTGAGTTTTTATTTTGTTTTGAAAATTCACAAGTGTACAGTGGCCCTGGCTTCACTTATTGCAATCTTAGTGGAGTCTTCATAACTGTATGAGAAACGCTTTTCTGTGAGTGTAACCAGTCGTCATATAAATGAACACTTAACCAAGAGAGAAACTCAGGAGACTGAAAAATCTCTCCATTCAGCATCTTTCAAGTACATTAACAGGAACATGATGGGATGTCAGCTGGCCCTTTTGCCAACACACAAGGTTTGGGGGCTGCTTTAGGGCCCTTGTCATGGGTTTCCACTATCTGTTGCGGTAATTGTCACTGATTTGGAAAACCACCAGCCGCCTGACTCGGAAATTGCTGACAAACAGAACACGATGAAGGATTTATTCATAATTTCCACAATGAAAGAAAAAAAGCGATGGCTTTCCTC
Source organism: Seriola dumerili (assembly GCF_002260705.1). Taxonomy (NCBI): domain Eukaryota; kingdom Metazoa; phylum Chordata; class Actinopteri; order Carangiformes; family Carangidae; genus Seriola; species Seriola dumerili. The sequence continues at coordinate 7,683,123 of NW_019174272.1, read as the reverse complement.
ACTTTAACTGCCACCATGTCCGCATCACACAACTCTTTGGTAATTAATGCTACAGTGTGACTGTGTGTGATGTGTGTGGGGTGGGGGTGTGGGGTGTGTGTGTGTGTGTGACACTAAGCTGTGGAGAGAAGTCCAAGCATGCATGACTCCAGCAGTATGTGCGAATGTGAATCTGTGTGACTTGTGGTTTGAGGTGATGCAGACTGAACTAAATAACGATTCATATCAGCAGCCTTGTTTTCTGCTCACTTGAGACATCTAAATGCATGAAGCCCCTTTCTTGATTACTTCAAGTGTGTCGTGGCACCGAAATGTCAAGATAGAGCAAAAAGAGACGAAGAGAAGCGCTGTATCCCTGTAATATATGAAATGTGGTTGCACAAAACATTACCACTAAAAATGCATTGTGGGCAATATAATGCTCTGCAGGGAAAATAGCTTCCATCATTGATTCCATAAAGCAAAACATTAGACTCTGAATTAAGCTGCTGCAATACGGAGGACTACATTTGCTATTTAAACGTGGTCAATTTTGTTTGATTAGCTTTGACAGTAAACCACAAAATCAGGTTTGGATCAAAAGGAGAAAACCAAAGACTGAAAGGCTGAAAATCCATTGCATTTGAGGACAGTGTCTGTGCAACACAGTTAGACTATTACAAAGAAGAAGAACAGCTTGACAGGTGGGTGTAAAAAAAAAAAAAGAAGAAAAAACTACCTTTGGAACAACAGAAGCACATGACCTCGCAGTTCTGTCACTGCAGCGAGCTCACACCTCTGTGCTCTATGGAAATGGGGATTGACTGAGATCCAAGAGTCACCAAAAAACAGGGAGGTTTCAGTGATGTCAAACATGCATTGGCTGCAAGATCAATACAAAGTCCTGATCTCCAATTGATGAAATGCCTCTCCTGCTGGCTCCAGGGATAATCTCACCCACTGATTTATCTGTGGTAGGAACGTATCCCTGTGTTTAAGTCTAGGTGGAACCTCAGAAAGAGATCAAATTAAACACTAAAATCACATGCAGCATATGTTGGATCAACTGTTAAAATTAACGAGCAGTGCTTCCCTAAGCTAAACCAGCACCTGTTACTGGATGAGGACTCAAACATTTTACCATAAACACCCACAAGGGTTTGTTCAGGTAAAGCACCTGGTGTTCAGAGTTCAAGCTCACCTAGTTTAAGGATTTGTGTTGGTTTTAGGGGATCCGGACAACTGACAATGGACGTATAAAAGACATACAAAAGAAAATACACTTCAACTAACCCCCACCCCTGGCAGCAACCCAATTTGCATTAGAATTGCCCTTAGTAGATCAAAATCATGAATAAAATAAAGAAATTGTGGGGAGAAAGAAAAAGAAACTGACAAAAATTGTTATGCATATGGGGGAGTCAGATCAGGAAACCTATACAGGTAATTTTGAAACCAGTGAAAAACAATGTGTTTTGTTGTTTAGTTTTGAGAACTTGTTGATGAGGTGGGGTAAAGTAATAGCATTTGTGTTTAAAGAAAAACTCACACTTTTTCTGCAGTACACAGTTTGCTTGAACACCTATAGTTGGGTTCATGTGGACCAGACAAAGGAAAAAAAAATACATTTTACCTCTGATACAGTTTATGTTCACACTGGCTTTTTGTAAACAAAGAGCTTTAAAGATGAAGTGATACAGTCTGACAAGTTAGTCATTGATTGGACAGTTGTGGCGAAGGTCATCTTGCATCGAGCTGCATGGATCAAAGTAGGGAAATCAAATTCCAGCTGCACTTTAATGCTTTCTATGTATATTTATGTTCTCTGGTGTCACACAGAGCTCACAAAGAAATAACTGATTTATTGACTGACTGATTGATAATTGATGAATATTATTAGTACTATTAGACTGCAAATTGACCAGATTATTGTTGGATAGCTGTCACACACTTTTTAATGAACTGAATGAAGCACACAGAGCAGGATAAAAACATGTCAGAACTGTAATGTCAGTATTACTGTTGCACATATGTGTTACCATGGTTACCTATTATATTTTATAAATATTGCTTACAGATTGGTTCCTGAATGGTTTACACTCAGGAGATGGATGCATTAGTACTTTAGTCATTGAGAAGTCACATAGCTTCCATCTTGAAATCCTGTGGCTGGCCCATTTGCTTTCACACCACAAATGAACTGCACCAGAGTCCACCTGGAAACAACTAGACCGAGACTGAGAGTTTGAGTGCCAGCTTTCATACCAGCTCATACGAACTGCACTAAGACGGCAAACATGCCAGAGTTCAGTAGAGCTGAACCAAACGGGTTAGGTGTGACAGCACCCTAAAGCTGCTAACTGGTGGTATGCCATCAACTCTCTAAGCCCACCTCAAGAAATGTGACATTTTCAAGACCTATGCAAGGGATATCATCTTCCAGCATCTCTGTTTGAAGAGTGGCTCACAAAAACTGATATGGGTCTATCCATTGCATCATACTGATGGGGAAAAAAATGGATGACATGCATTAATGATGACTTCACCTCAGAACCAAGTAACCTTTGTACTGGCTCTCACTATTTGTAATATAATATTGCCCATTAAAGCAGCATTAAAGCCAAAATAGAATTTTTATCTCAATTTGTCATTTGCAAGTTAATTTGATTGCAGAGCATAATGGCAGAAAAATGAACTCCTCTCCAAGAAAACTGGTAAATTCTGCTGCTCTCTTGTGTATTTATTTCCTCAGTCCCTTGCTATGATTTTGTGCAAAAGGCACTTAAGAGTCCCACAGATTTCTTCTTTCTGACCAAAACAATGTGCTGTATACTATTTGAAATTCTGCTGGTAGCAGCTTTCTGTCTTCTGTACTCCTTCTGTCTGTCTACCTTTTGCAGGTTACCTGGTTTGTTGGCTTGTTTATTCTTTCACTGACTGAGGAAACACGGTTGGAAGAGGATGTTGGGGATTAAAACATGGCACTAAAACATGGAGTAAGGTACCTGGGGAATGGAGAATTGAGGGGAAAGAAAGCCTGAAATCAGCTGAGGTCTGTTTAAATTCTGCTCAGTCAGAGCACATATAATCCTAACAGGATGATCTGCCCCACATACTGTATTGTATAGATAGCACTGTTTTTCTTTTCCGTGAATGACCAAATTTACTCTAATTTTACCCAGCATGCAGTGAAATTTTAGGTTAATATTTGCCTGATGTCTTCTAACTCAAGTCTAAAAGCATTTTAATTTTGGAGCGCTGAAACACCCCGCTGATCAGAGTGTATTACATGCCTTTTTAGATAGGGCAAGTAAAAATATTCTGCTGGAACAAAGGGCTGACCCATTTGTTTGATTTGAAAAGGATGCATTGGCACCCAGAGTGAAAACGGAGAGATGAATCCCTCTTCTCCCTCCACCTGTGCACAATACATGTCACAACAAATTATACGGCAGCAAATACTCAAACATCTCTACAGCGCTCATTGTCATTTGCACACAGAAATGATGCGTGACACTGGCAACATTTCATTGCTTGAGTCAATATGCTAAGATTGCTGGGAAGGCTGTGGAATTATTCAAAAATTTAACAATATGATTGAGATTAAAAGTGTGATAGATTTGAGGATTGAGGCTGGTTCTTGCCACTTCTGCTCTTTATAGTCAAAGTAAACCCACACTAGCAGCGTGGCTCGAGGCAAGGCAATCTGTCAGTCTCTACTTTGGTCCACAATGAACTCTCTACAACTATTGATTATATGACTTTTGGACGGATTAACATATTTGGTGTAGACGTTTCCCTCAGGATGAATTACTATTATCTAGTACTATTCTGGCTATTTGTATGTTTTCTCTGCCATCAAATGTGGTTTCTTGCTGGGAGCGGGTGGTGGTGATTGTTGCTTGACAAGAGCTTCGCCCATCATTGGGTTTACAGGACAAGAGGTTATAATTTGCCCTCTGAGCAGCACTACGTCTTCAGGGCAGATTGGAGGCTACAATGAATCAATCAATATCGGAAAGTGACGAGACAGGCCGGAGCTAGCTGGTTAGCATGCTAACTACAGTACAAGAAAAGACGTGATAGAGACAAGAGTTAACACTGGCGTTGCCTTTCATTTTAATTTTTTGTCCAATTATGTAGTTTATAATTGAATACCTGAAAACTAACATAATACATATGTTACATGTATACATAATAATAGCACCAGCCTCAGCTAATTAGTTAATTTTACATTTTTTAAAAATAATGTTAGCATGCTAATGTGCTAATCTAGGATGGTGAACATGGTTAACATTATACTTGCTAAACATCAGCATGTTGACATTGTCACTTTGAGCATGTTATCGTGCTGTCATTCACATTTAACTCAGACCACCACTGTGTCAATAAGATGAGATAATCCTGATGTTAGCATTTAGTTCAAAGTGCCACTGTCAAATTACAACCTCACACAGCGACTAGCAGGGCTGTGGCAAATATTGGTTTCAATTTCACAAGTATCTGTAGTTCATGTAAAAGGAAGAAGAACACTGTCGGTTGTCAGTACCAGAAAAGTCTCAGCTTGTGCTTATTTTGGGGAAATCTCCCCCCACACATGCAGTGGTCTGACAGGCATTTCACAATAACCTGAGGAAAAGTTGGCAGAGATGCTGCATCATTCTCAGTTTCTGCTGACTGACTCACCATTTTGTCCCATCAGACAGGCTGAGACGTTGTAGCAACATGATGAAGGGGTTTTAGTTTCTGGGGAAATCACAATACTATTCTTGAGGACTTCAACATAACATCAAAATCCCTCCCACTGGAAAAAGATAAAAGAAACCGCACTGTCTTCATACAGACGACAGTGGAGATACAAATTGCAGTCCACCAACTTACTAGGACATGTGGTAATGTGTCAAGTCAACACTTCATTCTCTTCTAAGTATCACTTTCAAGTTTTTTTGCAGTGAATGAAAGTGACACAGTAGGCAGAACTACAGCATCTGAGGCAAATGAACTTAATTACCCTTATTAAATGGTGGGCTAAATAGGCAGTAACTGCTTCAAGCCGACTTGAAAAATTAACGTGGCTGCTGTGACCATAAAAAAGTATAAAATGTTATGTCTAATATTGTACAGTTATATTATTCATTCTGTCTGCAGTTCCCGACTTTTCATAAAGTGCTAGATAAGCTGTCAAATCCCATTGAAGCAAAATTGCCACTGATTGAGTGAACAGAAGCTTAAACTGAGGGAATCCAGGGCATGCGATTACTGAATGATAGATATGCCATGATAATAGGACACTCGATATGGGATTCAGATTTTTGAGGAGTATTTACAGATTTCTGCAAATACTTTTTTTCAAGGAAAAAATTCGTCCATACTCCCAGAGAAGTGAAATAGTTCCTTTGTTCCTCAGCTCCAACAGACTGAAGACTTAATGGAAAAATCCACCCTTGGATACACTTACACTGTTATGTATCATCAAACTATGATGCTCAGTGCATGCCGGGAGTAATTTAGCAATGGGCTGACATAAATTATTTTTTGGGTATCCAGCTTCCCTCAACTCACCACATCTGCTTCAGCTTCTGTTAGTGTTTTCCTGCATTTCTCTAAATGCCTTTCGATAACTGCCAGAGAATGAGGGTGAGCTTGTTGCATTCGGCTGTATGTGTTGGCAGACAGATTACAGCAACAGTGATAGCATACAGTAAGAGAATGAGAGGCAAAAAAAGTCACACCCCTCACTCAAACCACAGCATATCATGAGGCTGCATTGCATTGTGGTCTATTGAGGTTGCTGTCAGTCGAGAAATTGGTTTCTGTGCCTCTTCTACAATGCAATTCACTTTTATGATGGGCTGTTGAATGCCAGTGTAAAATTGTGAGGCAATCTTTGAGAGTGTCTGACACCAAAACTAGATGTTTACCCCTGAAGTTATAGCCAACTGGAAATGTTGCAGTGGAAGAGACATTACATCTTCAAACAGCAATATCAGGCCAGAAAGGCAAGGCATATCCCCAATAGCAGAACGTTAAAAATGCTTGATAAAGTGGTTTCCATAAGGCATTTGTATTAATTGCTTTGATAAGACTGAAAAATAAATATTTAAATTTTTGGATTTCAGTTTTAGACTGTCCTCGCAAGAAAAACAATAGCATGATCAGTTGTTTCAACAAATGCCCCAATACGACATATGTTTTGTGCTAACGACAAAGCCCCCTAGTGGCTGTTGGAATTATTACTGTTGTCGGGAGCAAATGTTAAGATAGTGTGACACTAGCTGCAATTCCATTAACCTGCTTAATGCGCAATTTGATTAGCAAACTAAAAAAACGAGTAACGGAAACGTGAATTAAAAAAAAAACTCTCAAATGTCACAAAAAAATGTACACTATTGCATGAGGTGGTTTTTAAGACTATTCAACAGCAATATTTTTGCAAAACTAAAATGGAAACACTTTTTCCACATTTAAGTCACATGACATGAGAAGTCACATGACATCCAAAAACATTGTAGATTATCTCCCAAAAATCCCTAATACATGGCCGCTGCCAGATATAAGAGATTTGCCTTTCCATTATTGCGTGCACCAGATGTCGCTTTCAATTAAATACTACAATGGCTATTGCTGTGGATGCAATTGAAATCACCGCCCCAGCACTTTGCTTCACATGCTGGAAATCCCAACATTTTTGTGCTTAAACCTTATCTAAGCATAACTATAGCCCTGATAAACAGACAACAGTTTCATTTTGGCATTTCTACAGTAATTTGTAGCATTTTTGGAAGGTACTGACAAATGATGTTGTATGATCAGAAAATGCTTATAGCCAGTTACAATTGATGCATTTTGTCATTTGATGTGGAGGAGTTGGGTTTGTCAGCCATGCTAGCAACATGACATGACATGGCGTTGTAGGTCAGTCAGTCCAACATTTTGATCCGGACTGAAATATCTAAAACTAGTAACACATTGATTCCCTGAAACCTTCATCTAGTGCCACCAGCAGGTCAAAGTTTTTACCTATCCAGTGAAATATCTCAAAATCTACTGCATGTATTGGCACAAAGTTTGGTTCAAACATTCATTTCCAGATGATGAACGCTAATGACTCTAGTGTTCCCTTGACTTTTACTTTCGTGTCACCATCAGGTTGATATGTGTGATTTTTAGTGAAGTAAGTCAAGCATTATGGCAGGGACTGCCATGAGACTGGGTGCAGTCACACTAAATATCAGTATATTAGCATTTAGTAACGGCGTGGCTGTAGACTTTCCTTTTTCCTTTTTGCTCAACGCTTGCTTTCAGTAACGCATCCAGCTGTTCCCACTGTTTGGGACGTGAGATTTTCACTGTCAGAGAAGATTTCCATCAAAACATTCCTGTAATTAAAACAAAACTGGTTTTTGGCAGATTCTCTATTTCCTGAACAAAATGGCCTTGAACACAACTGAGAAGTTTAATATCACATTAAATATTCATCATGGTTTGCGTGTGGCTGCAGGAGGGAAGGGCCACTGGAGATTGTGTGATGGGAAAGGATGAATTAGTTTGATTTATCTCTGTGGTCTTTTTCATTTATATCCAAATTAGTTTGTGTAAAAATAGGCCTTTGGATAAATTCTGGTTCATAATTTCCAGAATTCTTTGATGGTACATTAAACCATACAGTACAGTCATAACATGTACTGACTCACCTGATTTGTTTATAACAGACAAGTTAATTTGATCTTCTTGGGCTTACGTGAAGGACTAGGTTATCGTTTTATATCAACTGCATATCAGAGTTAATGATGTTGTCAATCATTGCTGACCTCAATTTAAAACAGAGGTTTGGAGGTCAACAAAACCGTGACTTTCATTTCTACTTTCTCAGCAGCAGAATGTTTTCTCAGTGATCTACCTACGACTATCATTAGGCCTGGCTTTAGGCATCTGCAAGAGTCTGTAATGAGTCAGTCAGAGACACAAACAGCATTTCATTGTATATGTTCTTTAAATAAGTACATCTAACCCAGAGTGAAATTCAATATTGTCTGTGTTGAAGCGTGGAGGAAGAAAATCATATTTCCTGCCTGTGCCAAATTAAGCTATTAGTAGGCTGGGACATGTGCTATTAGTACATCATAATGCGAACAATACAATCATGAAAACATCAATTGGATGAAAGAAGAGATGCTAAGATTAATTATTATGAAACAACAGAATTTGACACATTCACTGTAACAAGCCATTTAGATTACAGGCCTTTATTGCACACATCTTGTGTTGCCTCTCCTCGGGTTTGCTAAATGTATTCCACCTCCTCGCCAGAGCAGACATCACACCTCCGAGAGGAACATCTGTCAAAAGTCTGAATCATACATATCGCCGAGTGTGTTTATTTGGGGGAGATCTCACCCCACACACACAGCAGTCTGAGAGGTGCTTAACACCAACGATTGGTCCGAGGTGTGATTATGTGCATTTGTGCTAATGAATCCCACTGCAATGTTTTAACTCAGCATGAAATCACAGCACTGACTGGAATGAATAAAGTCTGTATAAAGTCTGTCACAGTGGTATGTAAAAGTCTGAACACCCATCGGCAAATTCCATGTTCTGTTGACTTCTCAAGTGAAAAAAAGATAAATCCAACAGCTGCAGCAAACAGACATTAAAGATGAGCTTTTTGGAACGGCCTGCACAGTCCCCTGACCTAAACATCATTGAAAATCTGTAGCTAGATCTTAAACATGCCGTGTGTGCAAGACAGCCAGAGAATGTCTCAGAACTTGAAGTGATCCGCTTAAAAAATGGGCAAACACCCGTAAACCAAGAAAAGAAAGCCTTGAGAAATTCTAGATCAGGCCTTGTGCCCTGCCCACCACCTCCGCTTGAACTATGCTGACTGGATTGGAGGGGGGTCTTCAATGTCATGGCATATTCAGTATAAAGTAGTCCTCTACTGAGTACGTTGATGCTGAATGAATACAGCTGATAGCAAATTATCAATTGTTCAACTCAAGAAATGGTTTAACATTTTGTGAAATACACTTTTTTGTTTTCTTGCTGAGTTAGAGTTAGAGTTAAATATGAGGCTACTAGCAGCAACCAGTTAGCTTAGCTTAAAATAAAGATTGGAAACGGATGATGCGTCCTTCCTTATAATACTTGTAAGGCTACCAGGCATCCAGAATAGTTTGGGACATAACACTGTGTAACATCATGACACGTCACTGTTGTATTGATTTAAATGAGATCAAACATGTTAGTGAGCTTTAGAGGCGCAATGCTAACTGTTTCCCCCTGTTTACAGTCTTTGTTCTGAGCTAAGCTAACTAGCTGCTCCCTGTAACTACACATTTACTGTATACATGAAAATGGTACCAACCTCAGAAAGAAAGCAAATAAGTGTATTTCCTTAAATGTCCAACTATTCCTTTAAACAGTTTAAATATGAATTACAACACTGAGCCTGTTGCTGTAAAGAGTAATTTATTTGGCTCGTCTGCCATAAAAATATGAATTTCAAACTGAAAAAAGTAAAATTTCCATAATTATATACATATCCCCAGCATATCAAAGCACCTTGAATCAGTCTGGTGTGCTTGATCATACACAGAAATCTATTACAGGGGGCTTTTTCAGTGCCACCACTTAGGCTACAAAATGTGAAGCATGACACTAAAATAATGATGTTGTGTAACAGCCATTTCAGCCAATTCACTTAAAAGGCTGTTTCTTCCTGCATTTTGCTTTAGTTGGTTTGAAACAAGTTGACCAAAGCCCATTTTTCACAAAATCATCAGGTATGATAAAAGCTAAGTAGTCTACTTCTGTGGACCCATGGATCATTGCCATCCAGTCTCGCAGTTACAGTAATTTTCAATTTCACCAAACAAGAGGACGACCAAGCAAAATGAGAATTAATGGCAAAAGATATAGCTTTTCTAAGGAATAACCAAAAAAACAAAAATGATGAGTCATTTGTCATACAGTGTATGTGTTACTTCTTATTACAGTAGTGTGTTGTGCAGTGCTGTCATTAAAATGTGTTTAAGTTACAGCAGTGTGTGCTGCGCCACAGCACACAGCTAACAAACTAATGCATTCAAAAATGACACATCCTTTTGAGACGCTATCAGGCGCTCATGTGGCTATCCTTTATTTAGCAAATGAATGACAAATACTGAGAGCTGTCAAACTCCCTCCACATGATGGAAACCTGCCTTCTGTGCATTTACGCACAGATGAAGTGCAAGCTGCCATCTCGCCAAGCAGAGGCAGTGTATTTTGATCACTCATCAACTTTGTCTCTTATTGCTGACATTTTAAAGACAGGGCTCATACTCTAGCGCCTAAAAATTAAAACAAATATTTGTTGAATAAAATGTACCCACAGCTGCAGGATTTGTCCTAGGCAAACACTAATTAGATCCATAGAGGCCATTAGTTTTTAATATAACCAGGAGGGGGACACAGGGTGCCACATTTCTGAGTGCAAATGCAGAGAAAAATGAAAACAACGTAATGCATGATTAAAGCTTGTGTTGGTCTAAATTGTTATTTCAAAAACTGGGCTGCTCGCTGGTGTTGACATTACAGTGTTTCTGACCATGTCAGCTTTGAAAATTAGTAAAGTTGAAAATTGTAATTATTAGTCTAATCTTACAGGCATTTTTAACAGTCAGTTAGATGCACCAGCAGCTCCAAACCTTCCTTTCTCCTCCCTTCATCTGCCCTCTCACAGCCCACTTTAATTATCCGTGAGCAGGATCCCCTCACCTTGTTAATGCTTGAAAATTCTACCCAAGCACAAGAATCGCCTTTGGCTGAGACGGTGGGATTTTCACCTTAATATTTTCTGAGCTAACTTCGCAGGGGATGATCTGTGGGTGGACAGCAACCACTGCAGCTGCTCTGTGAGCAAAGAAGTGGATGGCATACAAGACAGAGAGAGGTTTTTATTTTTTATTTATTTAAATAATGTGTCACAGGAAGACCGTGGAACTGCACAGTTCAAAGTGTTCATCAGAATTCACACTCGGCGAGCTCGGTTTGCAGTGTCGAAGTCAACCTGCTGAGCTGTGCTGGGGGAAATCTATAGAAACAAATTAACTCCAAGTCTGTTGGTCTGAGCATGTGCAGAAGATAACAGGCTTCAATTACAAAGCTCTTTCTCCTAATTGAAAATGCAGCTAATAGCTTAAGTGCTTGCTATCTGGGGTAGCTAAAATGTGCTGGGGGCTCACTGGGTTCGGGCATTTACAGTATGCCTCTGACTGTGAGTTTGAACCCTCTCTCTCACTTTCATCTTCCTTGACTCTCTCCACTGTGAGCCATTCAATAAAACAGGAAAACCCTCTCATATGTCAGAAGATGTTGTGCCGCATTTCCTTTATTGTGATGCAAATAGACCTCAACACTATCACTTGCACATCATGGCCTTCTTGAACTACAACCTATACTGAATTCTGGTGCGGGGCTAGTAAAAATGAGACTGTACTGGATGGGAAACAGTTTGAAACCGCTTGAAAGTGCACCCCAACCTTAACATGCATAAAAAGGTGATGGTGGTTTTAAAACTCCCCTGTTGTACTGTGTATTCTTGCTTTGCATTGCAGTGTTTGGCCCAAACGCACACACACAACACACCTACACACACACGGCAAAAAAAATCCCATTACATTTTTAACAACTCAGGCTGCTCCCTTGAGCTGTAGAGGGCAAGGAATAACAAAGCAGAGGGAAGTCTCGGCTCCTTACCTCTGATGGGCTATTAGTTATTCTAGCTAGCAGAAGCCCCATTAGGTCTGCCATTTAATGCTCCCACGCCACATTCTCACATGAAAGCTACAAGATTGATAAGCCGGCCATCTCACCTCAAGCTTCCCTTGTGTTTGAGAAATGCTCTGCCACAGATAATCTGACAAAGAGCTGATTTAGCAACCTGTGTACCTCGTGGTATGTGACATTACTGAAAACAATGGAACATATTTGTGCTATGCTCCCCAGTGACTTCGGAAAAGGACACAAGAAGAATGTAAGTGGTGCTACAGTACAATCCTACGACTTAAAACATATTCCAAAATGATTTATAGCTTCCACGTGGAATATAGGAAATGAACTGCGTGGCAGTGTGAGATAAAACTTCGTCTCTGAGCTGCGCTGACGGATATAACGGAGAAGAAAGATGTCTCCTGCAGCCCACAGCATGTCTGCTTAGCCTGACAAAAGGTGCAGCTAAGATTCCAGTGACACTACATCCTTCCCAACACAACATGTCCTGTTAATCACACTTAACCATACCTCCAAATGAAAAAAAAAAGCTGCCGGACAAAGGAAGACAGATGCATGGCATTAGGGGAAAAAAAGAGTACACAGGCAAAAAGTGCCTAATTAAGCATGAGCAAATTGATTAGTCTTTCTGTCTCAATCCCTCTGTGCCGCACAGTGGTTCAGAGTCAGTCATGTGGGGGAGTCCAGCGTTAGGATGAGAATTTCAATTTGAACTCTTTGGACAAAAAGTTTCACTTGTATAGCCGAATAGTTTCTTTATGTTTCTGAGATTAAACAAAAGTAGTATAATGCAGTTTGCTTCTGCAGTAGTACACAAAAGCCAGACAGAAATCAGGCCCAAATGCATAATTTATCCTCTATTTGGCTTCGGGCTTTTTGAGTGTTCTCCAGCCTGCGGTGACTGTTTGAACTTTGTAAATTAAACTAAAGAGTAAAATCTTAAGTACATGACTGCTAGAGGCAGAAAAACAGAATGGGCTATATGAGCAGCAGGTGTGATTGTAAATATTCATATATTAAATACAGGGAAAAATCAATCAAAACTCAAATGGCTTGTGTATTTGCTACTACAGCTGTTGTAGCAAACACACAGGATAGGAGAGGACCACCTGCACAGTGACTTGATCTAATAAATTTTTATTACTTCGTTCAGGACTGCGAGCCATTTGTGAATAAATAAATAACAGGCTGGCTGATAATACATAGATTCATCAATGGGCTCTTTTGTGTCAGGAATGAAAGATGAACCTACTCTGTGTATAATGCATCTTGCTGTATGTAAGTTATGCAGGGAGAGGAGCTGCCACTGCAGTTTCAACTAATGGGAATCATATTTTAGCAATAAAACTGCATGATTCAGAACAACAGCTGGGTAATCATATGGAACTGAACAAACCCAGCATATTGCAAAACAAGTCACCATGCACCGACCTTTACTTCCTTATCCCGAAAAAAAAAAAAAAACAGACAAGAGCAGAGCAGAGGAGAAAAAACAGTAGTTTTCTCCGCAGATTGTTAGAAAATTTACCTCTCATGCCTCGCAGTGGAAATGGATTTTTGGAGGGCAACGGTCATACCTCGCATTCCCTGGAGCCTGAGATGGTGTATGTGTAAGGTCCTGTCCCATTAACCAGCACATCCATAGTCTCTGAGTGTGAAGGCTTGTAGTCCACATAGTACTCTTGCAGCGGTGAGTTAAGGGAGCGCTCAGTCTCCCGTGCCTTTTTCTGGCGCTTTTTAACCGCCGAGCGCTGCTGAAGCTGCTTGATACTGCTGGGATAGCGCTTCCATGAGACATAGATAACCAGTAGAATTATAGCCACAGATAAGAGGAGGGCCACGCTACCAGCTATGATCTTGTGGAAGGACACATACTCTGGCAAGGGGATGGTGGGGGAGGCCTCGGAAGGAGTCGGGGACGCTGTCATGTTCCAGATCAGCTTCTTATCCACCACAGACTGTGTCGGGAGAGGCAGCAGCTTGGGCTGAAATGCTGGAGTGAAGGGCGATGTTGTTGAGGGGATGGGAGCCGGCGTTGCTGTACAAATGTTATACGTCTCCACCACATCTGTCACTTTCTCTCCCTGCGCCTCCTTAGGGCCAGCACAAATCATAGTGGACTCCTTGTTACCCTTGAAGGCCTTGAGCCAGGCCACCAGGGGACATATGTTGGGGTTACAGTACCACAAATTACCAGCCAGACTGATGGTGGTGAGCGAGATCCAAGCCTCCACCGTCTGCTGAGACACATTGCTGAGTTTGTTGGAGTCCAGATTAAGTGTCTGGAGATTTGGGAGGCATTGAAATGTACTCGGGTCCAGCACTTGGAGTTCATTTCCTGAAACATCCAGCTTTTGCAAGGAAGTCCACATCCATGGCAGGCCCTGGGTTAGCAGTTTGATACGGTTCCACTGTAAATAGAGCGCCCTCAGGTTAGTCAGGCGGGGGAAATGAGCAAAATTTATCTTTGAGAACTGGTTGTGCTCCAAATGAAGCTCGATGAGCTTAAGGAGTCCTGCAAAAGCATTACGTGTGAGGCTCCGTAGCCTGTTGTAGCCAATATCAAGAAACTCCAGGTTGCGACAATCAAGGAAAACTCGCATCGGGACAGTTTTTAAGGAATTTGACCTCAAGTGCAAACTCAACAGTTTCCGTAGACCCACGAACTGGTTAGGCTGGAGAACCTGCAGTTTATTGTAGGAAAGGTCGAGATTGCGTAAATTCGGAACGTCGTGGAAAGTGTTGTTTTTTAGCTGTGTGATCTTATTCGAGCTGAGAATCAGTTCTTTCAGCCTCCGTATCCCATGGAAAGCTTGGCCATCCACAGCGTTGATGTAATTATGGTCGAGATAGAGCCAAACTAGTTGACTCAGCCCTGCAAACTGGTGGGCTCTGAGGTTCACCAGGCTGTTGTAACGCAGGGACAGGCCCTGTGTGCCTACAGACACATTGTTTGGCACGTCACGGAAGGCATTGGATTCACAGTATATTATTTTCCCATCACATCTACAGCTCTGGGGGCAGGGACGCTCACGGATGGGGCTTGGAGCAGCAAGCAACCAGGCGGGCACCACCACTGTGAATACAAGCCATCTGAAAAGCACTGGAAGTCCTGCAGACACACAGAAAAGTGACAGATCTCAGAGCATTAAACATGGAGCAAACAGAACCAATAAGCACAGACCGGAATGAGGCACAGCTGAATAAAATAGAAATTAATTAAGGAAAAAAACATTATCACCCATACTGTGTTCTCAGGCATTTGATAACAGAGTGGGTTATTTGCAGCCGTCTTCATTTGCATCCCTGGCAAATCTACACACACACACACACACACACACACACACACACACCCACACTTACATCCATTATCCCAGTCAAAGTCATGTTCTTGAGACATGGAAAAGGTGATTGAGAACCACATGCATCAGGAATTATCTGTCAAATAGTTGTTGAGAGGAAAGGCTCCTTCAGATCCCACAGCCTGCAGTCATCATTCATACACCGAAGGGGGGCAAAGACACCAGGAACATTAGCTTTAAGTGAATTGTAATTGGCAAACGATTAAAGACTTTGCGCAGAAAGGAAGGCTTTAAGTACCTCGCAGAACAGTCTACATACCCATATTTGCGCGGTGTCGGCTCCTCCTCATGTTTCAGGGCTCTCTGTTGCAGCCGTTCCACGTCCACATGTTAGACGCACTCGGCGTTTTGTCCAGATAGTTGGACAAGCACCCAGGACGCCTGTCTGCACGGAAAACACACGCACTTTGCGCCGCAGCCAGATCCGCTTTGCGCACAGCCGCCGCACACCTGTCGGAGATGAGAGTGGCTCCAGAAGGTGTGCATCAGCCTCTGCCAGTAGTTTCCCACGTTACCGCACAACATGAGCTTGATAATGCATATTTCTGACCGCCACCTCACAAAGCCCTTGGATGGACGCACTCAAGCTTGTGTCCTCACAAGAACGACATTGTTTAGCGCGTTTTAGGAGGCTGTAAAATAAGCTACAGTGTAACAGCCGAGTCGCCAATTGTTGAGTCTAGGTGAAGTAGTGGCAGAAAAGAGACAGGAAACCCACCAAGTGAAGAAATTTGAGAGGAATAAACTGAGGTCCGAACCCGACAAGTTGGATGTATCTCAATTCAGATGTGGACAGTGGGAGGAAAAAGGCGCAGTCTGCTGTGGATTAAACCCGATGACCGTGGCATCAAGAATAAATCAGTTGTATAGCAACAGGAATGATGTTGGGGTAGGATCTGACTGAGCTCACTGGCGCTCGTTTCAGGACTTGAGATGCCCTCTCCTGGTCACTGAGTGACTCTCCGCAGCCTTCACTAAAGTAGACTTCATTGTCCTCAGGTACAGAGGCTGCATATCAATTAAAGCAGGGGAATGGGAAGACTGTTTGCTCTGCATTTAAATATTTGTGAAGATACACAGTCCAACGCTCCTGAGCAGCCTATTAGGACATTTTCAGATTAATCTCACTGCAGAACTAAATACCACGAAATTAGAATTTACCAGGGAGCTGAGAAATGTCTGTGACTTTTATTACCTATATTTTCATTACAGCCACACATGACTAAGCCTCAACAGTAGAAGTACTCATACAGAATGGCCCTATTTAATGTTATATATTTAATATACTGTTGGAACATTATTACTGACATATTAACATCTATGGAGCATTTGCAATGCTGCAGCAGGTGGTCAAGCTGATTTTATAAAGGTTCATCATATTTTTAAAAGCTTAATCTACAAATAACTATTAACTATGTCAAATACATGTAGATGACTAAAATATTGTCGTCTTACAATATTAGGTAGTTAAATTAGGTATTGCAGCATAAAATTGAAATATTTAAGTAAAGTAAGCATACATAAAAATTAACTTTAACTTTGTTATATTACTAAAGTAAATGCACTTAGTTATTTCCTTCGCTGATAATCAAGTCAATTTCCTATTGTAGCCTATTATTATGTTTTACTGTTGCTGTGCCACTTGCCTATAGTTTATTGCATTAATTGATTGCCAATTAGCCAATTACCATCGCCTATCTGCAAAGTGTAATTGTAACCACTACTGCCCCCCACTAACTTCAGCAGCTCCCCCTTGCTTTTACTTTGCATCTGTGCCTATATCTGAGGAACTGTTGGCAAAATCTCAGATGTTAATATGATTCTTAATTAGTGCTTCATAGGCAGGTGGGCCTGTCATGAAAAGGTCAGCTTGTTAAGCCTATTGGTTTGTGTTACCATAAAGCACAGTAACAAGCAAGAAAAACATGTACATTGTCTACTATGGCGTCTATGGGATCCAGATGTTGGCCATGTTGCGTTCTTATATTTGCTGACTTTGAAAATTAACCTGAAATAATGTAATGTCAAAATGGCATTTAGAAACCTTTGACAGGTGGTGTGAATTCAGCATAGAGAGGAAAACAACAGATGGGTTTAAAGGCGTGCATGTTTTTATCCCATTTATCTGGTTTTAAATGTCATATTTAATTCATGCCAAAAAAAGTTAAGAAAGCGCAGGGTTTTTTTCTTCTCTACTCATGGTTACATATTGACTCTGCTATGCGTCATGCGTAAACAAAGGGTGCTCTCAGGACCTCATAATGGGACTTTGAGTCAGGGTCAAAACCATCACTTCTAATGGGTCCCTCTGCCTCTGTACTTAATGAGTAGCGTAATTACTGGTAATGGATGTTAATGAACATTTGAGCTCAAATTGCAAATAGTTTGTGACAAAGAAAACGGTGGAAACAAAAATAAAACTGATGCATCTAGCACTTCAGTGGCATTCACTGATTTAATTCCCATTGTTAGATCAATCCGCTAACTGGAGTTGAAGGACAGGGCAGGAAGCTAGCTGCTCTCTCTCTCCCACTCTCTGTCTCTGTCTCTCTCTCTCTCACACACACATACACACCAAGGTGACTGAAAGAATGTCAAACTACTACCCAGTACACTGTACAAGCTTTCAGTGTAGCATATCTTTCAGTGTGCGTTACACGCATCTGCCATTAAAAGATTCTGTGATAATTCCAAACTAAGCATTGTTGAACATGAACTGAATTTTATTAATTCATTAATCTTTTGTTAGACTCAAGTGTGACTCCATATGGTACACAAGAGTAAAATAAAAGAGATAATACAAAATACATTGATTAATCTAAAACTACATCTTCACAGAACACAGAGGCATGTTGAGTGCTACAGATTTTCTGCAGTTTGTTCGTGCAACAGCTTCTCTAAGGCTTTAGATATACAGTAAGTACCCCTATATTGTTGTGTAAAATGAGACTTGTGTGTGTAAAAAGTGTATTATTTTGTCTGCAGCATTGAAGGGTAAATTAGAAAGAGCAGTGGCCCGAGAATGGAGCCGTGCCAGGTTTATGCCTTTGAATAGTAGCATGGAGTACATGTATTCATGCACAATAATCAAACTACTTCAAAACATTCCATTTGAACTCATACAAAGATAATCCATCAAGCAATCTGTGTTAGCAGCTTTCGAGAGATCAAGAATCATGTTTTCATTTAAGAGTGAATAATTTCAGATGATCCTGGGATGTCAAATGAACTAAAAGAAGTGTGAACTCTATAGTGCATAAATGAGTATATGGTAATGGTAATGTCCTCCATTAAGTTCCCACTATACACAATTATGTTCATATATTCATGGTTGAAAACTGGTTATAATTTCAAAATATACTGTACAATTCTAGTGCTGGCTGTCATGAGTTTTCTCCCCTTGGTCTTTTTTCTCCTTATCCACAAACAAATTACTGGTCATTTTGGTTTGCATCTTGTTAAATCTCTGATGATATATGGAAATAAATAAATAAACAGATTTGTCTATGAACAAAACGTGTTATCTCCTGTTGTAATCCCTTTGTTAAAAATCACTGCACGTAGCTACTGTGCAATCATCCCATGCTGAGTTCTTGTAAATTCCCTATGGTCTGTTTATATTGTCGAACAAATCTGACATGACCCACTTTCACATTTCATTCAGCTTTTTTTGGGTATTTGGTATAACTGGCATATGCGAGCAATGCAGAACTGCCATGGATCAATAATTGAGTTTCACAGTATATTTATAGTCAACTTTCAACACTGGAAAGAATATCACTACCTCAACTTCTTTTGACTCTACCAACGTGAATGTTTTCTGGCTTTTTTTTCAGACTAACAACTGAGATGTGACAGCTTGTTGAAACATTTGTCAAATAAAAGGACTTGTGTTTTAGATTTTGTGATGTGCTGACTCTTTAATGATTGTCGGTAGTGCTTGATAATGCTCCCTCAGGTGTCATCGAGTAAAAATTAACCCCGTAAGAGAACAGAATGGCATGAAAAGCAGAGAAAACCAGGCCATAAACAACAAAGGTATAGTACCACCATATGCACTCACCTCACTTTGCAAATAACTCAGGCACCAAATTGCTTCCTATGAAACTTTAATGACTGTCTGTGACTGACTGAGCCCTGAATAATAGAGCAAGGGAAGGACCTGCTTTTTTGCAGCATAATGAATCCCACAGAAACAGGGTGTAGAAATGCATAAATAGTAAAATAATTAGGACAAAGAGAGACTTAAAAGAGTGGTGAAGCAGGTTGTATTAACTCTGACCCTGATTTCTAAATGTGTAACTTTTATTACCCTGCGAATTACTCATACAAAATTTCAAAGCAGCAGGTAAATACAGAGGGCTGGTCCCATAGACTGTATATAAAAAGGCTTGTTCCAAAACATCTGGCACTTTAGCCCCTATCGCTACTACGACTCCAAAAAGAAAAAAAGAAAGTGTTGCATACACTTTTCTTTGTCTTTTGTTATAGAAAGGTTCATATATTGACTTTGATTATATGAAGTTGAAGTTATTTCCTTAAAATTTACCCACAAAATTCATATTTAAATAAAACTTCTTCTCTTAGAAACTACAGCTGGACTAAAGTCAAAGCACTGAGCAGAGTCTTGAAATAATGATTGAAATGATGATTCTTATTCTGTTTTATTTTAGGCGACTATTTTCTTTGGATGTGTTACAAACATCTTGTCTCTTAAGACTGATTCATATTCAGAAACACCAGCAGCCGAGGTGTTACAACATTCAAGATGTTAATGAGAGAGAGGTGGTTGAAATCACCATTAAACCACCATTAAAACACCATTCTTCCAAAGGTTGAACCAGTTCTCCTCAGAGTCCTTTCTCCAGCAACATTCAACAGAAAATGACGAAGAGACCAAGTCTTTATATTGTTAGTCTACCTTCTCAAATACCACTTTCATGCATAAAGAAAAACACTTCTGCCGGGAAGTCTAGGATCCGTTGGTAATGCATTATAGAAATGATGATAATGGGATGGGTTCTATATTTAAATCCAGAGTCAAACAACCATAATACCTGATAGGTTCCTGCAAAATGAGCAGTTTCCTGCATCGCAGATGTAAATGTTCTTTGTTTGCAACTCTGTTTGTTTTATTTTTCATTTGTACATTTCCTCATACATAATGTATCATGATAGCATGGCACTGTACACAGTCTGCTTCTACTCCAACAGGAAGAAACACAACAGGTAATATAACATTTATTTAGGATCAATTAAAAACATTGCAAAAATGACTTACAGCATTTCCTGTAACTTTTGGGTTTAAATGAGAAATGTGAGAAAGTAAATTCAGCCAATGAAGAGACATGATTCCGTCCTGGCGGTCATATCTTCTGTGTTACGTGGGCAGGAGAGGCTTACAGGTATGTCCCAAAACACACACTTAAGTACATCTTCATGTAAAGCAGGGCATGAATTTACTGCCTGTGCAAATCTGAAAAATAACACACTGCACGGTTAAACCAAACTTTATTCAACCTTTCACTGATACTGCATCAGAAAATCATCAAAGCTTCAATGAATGTATTTCTCACATTATTTCAAAGTAATCAAGTTCACATCATGTTAGATTTATAGCTTCAGTGGTGCATTTATTTGCCAGGCCATTCTACATTGACCTCTTTTTATTAAAATATTCAATTGCTATGGTTCCTGGTACAAAATTCCTTTTAGTTAACAAAGAAAAAACTTTATCTGGATAAAGCGGTGGGGTTATCAATTCTAACTAAGTTGGTGGTTCAAAAACAAACTCCACCCTGCTTTGAATCGTTACAGATTTGAATTTACATTAATAATCTTCCAAACGGCAGATCCATCAGTGTAACACAAATATCCTTATGTGTAAATATCATATAATAAAAAACTTCCTTCTTGAATTTGTGATTAGCAACCACATGTTTGTTCTTTTTTTTTATTATTATAATTTATGTGCACTGACACATCTAATAAACAACCATGTAATGACTTTTTTTTTAAGCTTCCTGGCTGTTTATTCTTCTGTTATACTCTTTCATTTTACTGTTGATTATGTTCAGAGTGCCGGCTGCTTGTTCCCATGCTGTTTGTTCTTTATGTGCAAAATAAAATTTTAATGAAGCACCTAAGATTGAGTGAGTGAAAGTCATGTATTTGCATGAGCGACGTAATGCTCTGAAAAGCCCCCACACACAGACACACACACTGGCAGTCTTACAATGTGTACCTTGTCTTATAGTAGCACAATATTAAAACAACATTAAAACACATTTACACATAACACGGAGAAGGTTTTTGTGGATTACTCTGTTGCCACCCACGTCTCTCAAGACAAAGGCCACCGACTTCTATCGAGAGATTACCTTCCATCTTAGATATTTCAAATATCTTGAAAGGCATTTTTGAAAAGATAAGCATGGATGATAATCTGCTGTTTGCTTACCGCAGTGGTTTTAGTTGGGTGACATGCCTGCACCTTCTGATCTGACAGACACTTTGTGGAGAATAGCGGCTCAGTGAGGAGAGTAAAAGGTCAGTGGAAGATGAATAAATCTATCAGTCCATCTCTACTCCATCTGTGTGGAAATATTGATAGCAGTACAGTGTGTAGTGCATACTGTATTTGCAGCATGGCAGGCCTTAAACCAGCCACTTTACATGCATACATTCAAAATCCAGCTGTCCGTAAGCTCCAGCTGTAACTTAACTAAAGGTCGTATTTTGATTTCTCTTAATGGAACAGGTTATTTGTGCCGCCTATCAAGTCGTGATGTATTATCCACTTTCACAGCTCGATATTCCTTGTGTCATTGGCAGAAGATAGTAGCTGTCACCTGTCGGAGATTGATCACATTGTCAATTGTCACTTTCAAGAAGCGGCTGGTGTGCATACATAGTCGTTTTCTATATTTTCATATACAAGATAAGATCCAGCTGATAAACTGATTGAGGAGGTGACACATGATCACTGGCAGTCAGTGCAGCACCGCCTCCTTCACCAAGCGCTACAGGCTTCTTTCTCTGTGCAGAAACCACCACACAGTGCTCTTCTGCCTAAACGTTGCAGAGTGGCCTCTCCTGACAGCATCATTGTCAAGCAGCACGTTTTTCCCATCCTTTAGATGCACATTTCTTGAATAACGTGATCTCCCAAGACACGTGTGAGGCAGCACATCCTCTAAGGAGCAGATTTAGTTTGACACTCAATTGCAAAATGTGCTACTATAAATCTGAGAGGTATTATCTTAACAGAATGGCTCATTTTCACACCTCTCAGATTCACCCCTGCTGTGGTGCTCATGGAGCAGATTTTCATGAATACATTTCTCCTTAATGCAATCCGCAGGCATCAGAGGAAATCTTGTTTGACCTACGATATTACCACATTCGTAGCTAAATATTGACATGAATTCATTAGCTCATCTCGTCGTGACCACAGGTAATCTGGAGGCTGATTTCTCTCTTATCTTCAGTGAAGTCTTGATCAATGTCAGCAGCTCGTAAAGCAGGGCATTTCTCTCTGCGTGCACAAGAGGTTGCTGTTACCACACATTACAATTCAGACTCTCCAGTGCAGATATGCTGATTTCCACGCTGTTGTGTTCAAAGTGATGAATGTCTGTTCAAAGCAGAATGAAGGATGAAAAATGAGTATGAAATGGCCACAGAATTACAGGTATCCCTATCTCCTCCTGCTTTAAGCATGCCCCCCCCCCCCCCCCCCCCCCCCCCCCCCCGTCTGTTGACTGCCAACTTCATAAGCGCCCTTCATTTGAATACCAATAATCCTATTGTTTGCCACCTCTTCAGCAGCATCTCCAGACACTGAGAGGTGTTAACTGTTTATCTACATTAACTCCCCCTGCTGCTCGAGAGCGTGGACGGATGCTGTATGTCAACATCACCTTCAAGCTGTTCCATAATTATCCTTTAAACAAACTACTGAGACAGGGACCGAAAATCCTGATTAACCATCTTCCTGTTGTTTCTGAACAAATGACTGAAAGTGTTAATGAATTAATTCATTAATGAGCGGATTTGGATCATGCCACCCTCTTGTTTAGATAAGGGAAATATTCATCATGGTCAACAGTGTGTATTATTACACAGTGTTTGATGCCATCTTTTGCTGTAGCCCCTGGGGTCATGCTTGGATTTGGATTATAAGCAAATAAACTGAAATCTTACAAAATAAAATAACAAAATGCAATTGTTAGTAACTGTGTTACTGTGCACGCACACACATACAGAGAGAGAGAGAGAGGGAGAGAGACAGACACACACACACACACACACACACACACATATGTAAAACCACCAACTTTTAGAATTCATAGAGGGCTGTAGAAAACGAGAATTAAAATTGAGAAAATGTTGAATTAATTGATCAGATAACGGGCGAATTTACATGGTTGGTATACAAAGTATATTTATAAGCTCTTATGTGTGCTTAAAGACGCCTACGCCTCTGAGAGAGGAGAAAAGGGGGAGGAGGGGTGGGGAGATTGGGGGGTGTAGGAGCACATAGAGGAAGAGAGGAGGGAGAGAGAGAGAGAGAGAGACAGACAGACTGCATTGACCAGAGGATTGTGTGCATCAGGCGTTTGGCGCTCAAATGGGTTATTGCGCACACAGCGGGCTGAACTACAGCGGCGGCTCCAACTACGACCCAAGTGTGAAGGCGTCCTATTTCTGAGCGTCAGACGGAGATCAGGGGGTGTCGGACCGCTGCGGAAAAAAAACTTGCCTTTATTTGATTTTCTCCTCAAATTGAAGACATAAGTGATGCTCAGTATGCGGACCGACTCTGGGGCTGCATGAACTGCGATTCTCCTCATCTGAGGGCAGTTTAATGTGCTCTTTATCCATTTGTTTCAGAGGATTACTCCTTCCCTCAGTAACGATGGGTAAGTCGTTATGTTCTTCACTATTTAGTGACACAGTTTCTCCGTCTTAATGCTCCTCGCAGCAAAGGCGACAGCTATAATCAGTTTCCACACTGACATATTCATTAGTTCCTAAACTGAATTTCTGACATGTAAAGAATCTGCTCTTTTATTTAATGATTGACTTGAATGATATTCCCGTTTTCCTCCACGTTTCCCTGTGACTGAATATGTTCTCATATAGGTTACATACCTTTAAAGTGGCAAACGTCAGACTCTTGTCATCAATTCTTCATGAAGCAGGTCTGGTGTCTCAGACATCACTGCTCCTCACTACATGATCTCCTGTTTGAAGACGACATTTCTCACCTTTACTTATTTAAAAGGTCTCTGAGCACACATTTTCTAAAACCAAGTCATCCCTTTGATTGCCTGTGCCCCACTCTACCCCCAACAGGTTCGGTGATGTTGGACTGGAGGGTATCATGTCTTCTTCTGCAGGCAGCTGCTTTGCTGCTGCTCAGCAAGGGGGAGCGGATGTGCCCTGCGAGTTGCCGCTGCGAAGGGAAGATTGTTTATTGCGAGTCTGGCATCTTCCAAGACATCCCAGAAAACATCACCACGGGATGCCAGGGTCTGTCTATGCGTTATAACAACTTGTTGGTTCTGTTGCCGTACCAGTTCGCTCATCTCAATCAACTCATTTGGCTTTACTTGGACCACAACTCCATCAATGCAATAGATGCTTTAGCCTTCCATGGTGTGCGCAGGCTGAAGGAACTGATCCTCAGCTCCAACAAGATAAACCATCTGCACAATAACACCTTCAGCGCCATACCAAACCTACGAAACCTGGACTTATCCTACAATCAGCTGCAGTATCTGCAACCGGGACATTTTTATGGTCTTCGCAAGCTACAAAATCTCCACCTTCGATCTAATGGACTGAAACAGATCCTCATTCGCACCTTTCTGGAATGCCGCAGCCTGGAGTTTCTGGACTTGGGTTATAATCGCTTGCGGAGCCTCACCCGTACAACGTTCTTAGGCCTATTCAAGTTGAAAGAGCTTCATTTAGAGCACAATCAATTTTCCAGGATTAACTTCTTCATTTTTCCACGCCTAACCGACCTCCAAGCTCTTTATTTGCAGTGGAACCGCATACGATCCATCAGTCAAGGTGTGCCTTGGACTTGGCACAAACTGCAGAAATTGGATTTGTCAGGGAATGAAATCCAAATGTTGGACCCGGCTGTTTTCCAGTGTATGCCAAACTTACAAATGCTCAACCTTGAATCAAACAAGCTGAGCAGTGTGCCTGTGGAGGCCGTGGCAGCGTGGACCTCCCTGACCACCATCAGCCTGGCTGGCAACGCTTGGGACTGCAGCCCCAGCATCTGCCCTCTCATGGCCTGGCTCAAAACCTTCAGAGACTCCAAAGACATTAGCATGATATGCAGCAGTCCCAAGTCTGTGCAGGGAGAACGAGTTGTGGACGTAGTGAGAAACCACTCGACGTGTGTGGCAATGTCGAATGTGTTCACGACCACGGCTTTCATCCTTCTGACACCAGCCCAAGTTGTGAATGTCTCACCTCACCCCTCTCCCTCTGGTTTTACAGACCTGACTCATAGCGAGTCCCCTGCGCAGGGATTAACCCCCTCATCTGTTCATCCTATTTGGACAGACAGAAAAACAACAGAGTCCACAACCATGAGCTCTACAACACTCATCTCCCCTGAACCCCCAACATCGTTTATCCCTGAGCCACAGTTTGAACATATGGCTTTCCATAAAATCATTGCAGGCAGCGTAGCCCTGTTCCTGTCAGTGTCATTGATCCTTCTGGTTATTTATGTCTCGTGGAGGCACTACCCCAACACCATGAGGCAGCTGCAGCAGCACTCAGTCAACCATAAGCGCAGGAAAAAGGCCCGCAAGCAGGAGCAGGATCTTAACTCTCAGTTGCAAGAGTACTATCTGAGCTACCACTCAAACTCAGAGACTATGGACTCCTTGGTGAATGAGACGAGGCCGTGCACGTGCACCATATCAGGATCCATAGAATGTGAGGTCTGAGCTGCCCACTCCACCTTAAAGAGACTAAAAGTGCAATTGCTAAGCAGAGGTAAATGGTTTTTCCACGGGATTAAGTGGCTTTATCTCTAATGTGAGATGATAGATTCTGCAGCACTGAAGAAAATACTTGGGGGCATAGTACAATATAATTATGTGCACCGAAAAGAAGACAGGAACGGAGAGATATATTTGGAGAGAGCTAATTATCACCCTGACTGACACGGGAACAGTGGCGGGGTCAGCCAGGTTAGCTGTGTACGATTTCACGTAACAACGGGACCTCTGCTACAGTAGTAGGAGTCAGCTCTGCAGAGACTGACCATATTCTTAGTCAACCTAGATCGCCATCTAATACGAACCAACAAAGCCACTTTTTACTTGCTAGTTCTGTTTTTTTTTATTATGTAGCTTGTAAAGCATTTAGGGTATATTGTATGTGTGCATCTTTGAGCGTATGTGTGTTTGAGTGCGTTATGGCGATGATCTGATAATTTACTGACTTCTGGTTGGAAGAGTTACAGAGTTACAGACACTATTTGTCCAGTTAACCTGATTTGCATTTGACATACTGCTGTAGTGCGGTGATTAGAAGTAGCACTACCACAAAAAAATGGAGGAACAATTATCGAGAGAGGATCTTGTCCTGAGGTCTTTTGCATGAATTCATTCTCCTTACTTAAGGTGCTTCTCTCGCCTGTAAAACGATCAGTTCTAATTGACAGAAAAATATGCATTATGGTTCAGTGTGGTTCAAACCACACAAACAGATTATCTAAAACTCTTATCTCAAAAGTCTTATCTCAGGACTGATATTTTCCAAGTTGTACAAACCTGTCCAGGTCCAGCTGAAGTGATAATGTTGATTTTCATAACAAATTTTGTATTGATTATTCCTATCATTATGATTATGCATTGTTTGTGTAAAGACATAATATGGGTACTAGGCATTCTGTGTGATAATGACTGTATAATTAAAAGAAACACTGACAATTGATGAAAAATTGTGTGTGTGATGAGAAAATCGATGACTGCTGCATCACATAGAGAAGGAGAAATCGCTCTCTGTCCATGCATTGTGCTCTAGATGTTAATACATTTCATTGGATTTGCTGCTGCACGCGAGGGGAGCTGACATGTTTTCCATTACGTGTCTTGTTTTCTGGCTCTCTTCACTTCTATCCTCTCCTGGCACTCCGGTATCGACAACAGTATCGATTGCATCTGTGTTACACTCTTCAAACTGAGGGTAGGGGGCCACATGTCTGCTTTTAGTGCAAGTGGAGCCCAAGTGGGCGATGTCATTCTTTGCTCGTCCATTGGACAAAAAGACACTCCAGTCCCTGAGACCGAAAACAGATTAGAAATCTCTGCTTTTTTATCACCATGAATTCTCTGTCAGTTTGGAAATATTGCTCATGTGCAGTGAAAGGAAAGAGAGAATAGAAGCATGCTACTGAGGGATGGTGGGTGTTACGGGTCAAGGTAGATATGCTATTAAGAAGATATCACCCACCTTGCTCTGTCTTGTCCCATCCCCTCCTTCCTTTTCTCTCTGCCTCTTTTTCCTTTCTTTTTTTCCCGCTTGCAGTGAGGAGAGAAAACTAACCTGCACCAGGGGACATATGTGGATGTGTTAAGCCAGGCAGGATTAGACGGTGCTGGTGTTCGCACCTAAGAGCTTTCAAAAAGGTGTTTTTTCCCTGTGTGAGACTTGTTGAAAACAATAATCCACTGCTTAGTACACTCTTTCGCCCACCACATATTTATCCCACAGCTGTTAGTCATTTTCTTAGGCCTCTGGTGAAGTAAACAGACGTTTGCTTCCTTCTTGTTATCAGCCATGAACATGTCCACGCATCCCGTCTGTAGTATGTATAAAGTTTCTGTCTGGTCAAAGGTTGTTCTGATATGGATTTATGATCTCCCACAACTCACTTTCTCAACATGACTCAGGCTTTCTTCATCCTCCAGGCAGGCATGGAGGCATGCTGCCAACCGGATTTATATCCATATATTTAGTTTCCAGCACTCTCATATATGATGAATTTCTTCTCAGGGCCGATAGGAAAATCTGCGAGGCCGTCCGAAAAATGTAATATGAACACGACAAATGATTTGTTGATCTAATTTTGTCAGATATTGTAATTACTGTTTGATTTGTCATATTGTGACTGATGAAAGGCAATTTGCCATGTTTTGAAATCTTTTGGTGTTGTGTAGCGTAGAAGAGAATGCTGATTAGCGAGCTGTGGTCTGCATCCTGCAGATCATTATTGAGGACAGTTGTTTGGATGAAAAATTATGGTTATACACAGTATTGACTTGGAACAACAATGCACAAATAGGAGCAAACTCCACAGGAAAAATCTTGAAGAGGGGGGGGGGGGGGCGACAGCGTAGATGTTCCAAGAAATGAAAAATGCCTTTTTGAGCTAATCGGCACTTGAAGCAGATGAAGGAAACGTGTTCGGTGAAATCGTGCCTGGAAACATCCAGTGCTGTATGTTTTCTCTGTGCTTCCTGTAAACTCTCTGTGTGGGGTAATTCGCTCAGCCCTCACTAGCAGGCATGAAATTTTGATTTGCATCTCTCACTGGGGATCTTTTCTGGGGTAACGTGTGCAACGCTCTGTTCATCTTTGCCAAAGGTTATGCTGGCAATTTGAAAGGTAGGCATATTTAAAGCAGTGATGATATGAGTTTTATTGTCAATACCTCAAATACATGCTTTCTTTTTTACCTTATGGTCTGATTTCCAAGTCATTTAAAGCAATAATCCAACATTTAGGGAAATAATCTTATTTGCTTTCCCCCGTTAGATTGATGCATTGCGTCTTTGTGCTAAGCTAAGCTAACCGGCTGCTGGCTGTAGCTTCATATTAAATGTCGCCTACAGATACAAGAGTGGTATTGAGCTTTTCATATAACTCTCAGCAAGAAAGTTAATTTCCCAAAACGTTGAACAATTCCTTTGACCAAAGATTTCTTTTGAAATAATTACAAGCAAATCAGTTATGCTAATGTTTTCAAAGTTGACTAAATGCCTTCAGCTCTTTCCTATGCCATGAGCATATTTCATTATTGCACTCTCTATTGCTTTTGTACTTATCAGCCTACCATCCACTGGAAGGGATTTCTTCAAGGATGATCGAGCCAGAGATCTTAAATTGGACAAAATGAGCTCAATAGACAAAATAGTCTTTCTTTCTTTCTTTCTTTCTTTCTTTCTTTCTTTCTTTCTTTCTTTCTTTCTTTTTTCTTTCTTTAACACCTACTGGAATCACATCTACTCTTATATGAATTTAAGGGTCCAACATGTAGTACCTTTAAGCTCGTCAAAATAATGAGTTCCAGGCCGTTAAATTCAAATGATTAACGTCAGCTGCAAATAGAGTCAGTGAAGTATGAAGGCATTCAAAGACGGTTGTCACAGTTTGAGTTTAAAAAAAAAAAGAAAGTTGTCCTGATCCTGTGCTCCAAAATAGGATTTCTTTGTTACTCCACCTTTTGTGCACTGTATGTCACCTGTAAAATTCATTTGAATACTAATGCTTTACAGCTTTTGTTACGTGTCCCAGTAAGCCCTCAGAAGAGGGAGGGGGGAAAAAATGAGTGAAAGTGGTGGTGGTTGTGGTCAGAAAGTCCTCTGAGTGCTGTAAAAGCAGTCTAACACCACTGCGCCGACAAGAGGACACTCAGTAGCTCGAGTGTCGCCACAAAGAGTTTTGAAATCACCTCCAAGAAAATGATTTTGTATGATAATATATTCTCTCCTTTCATCTTTCCAATTCATTACTCACTTGAAACTTGAACATATACAGGATGCCTAATGAGAAAGAAAAAAATTTGATTGCTCTGCATTTCGTATAAAAGCAGTAGGAGGTAAAAACTTATATCCGTCAGCAAAAGTATTCATTGCATGGTCCTGTCCTGTCAGTATGTTTATCTTTGTGTGTGTGTGTGTGTGTGTGTGTGTGTGTGTGTGTTAGTATTTCTAGTATTCACAAGGTTTTTCACAGTAAAATAGCTTTCTATTACAGTAAATTCCTTTCAGCAGTGTTGTATGACACTACCAGAGCCGGAAACATCCGATGTGATATATTACATTTTATGAGTTATGTTCTCATGCATGATAAGAGACCTCAGAGCAGCTTTGGTTTATTTAACATGAGGAAATCATCTGAAGCATAAAACCAGCAGCTTGACCTTCATAGCTGCACTTTTACTTCCTTTTGACAAAATGTCTGCTATATTTAAAGTCATTTAGTAATTAATTTATATAACTTGTAGCCACAGATTTAGAGCTAAGGTGAGGTTGTCTTGTAGCTAACACATGTTCATGCAGACCGTATGATGTAACAGTAATATAGTGCTTTCTTTTGAGATGTTACCTCGTTGTTTCATTGTTTCTTTGATTTATTTCCCCTGATTCCTTCAACAGCTCTGCCTCCCACACCAGGGAAATCAACGAAAAGTCAACAACAATTAAATGTATAAGATTTATAAGCAGTGCACCTAGTCATATTGTGGTTTCCTGAGTAATAAAACATCACCATGGTACCTATAATAAAGACACTGGCGTTGTCCACCGAGGATCCACTTTGGAGGTTAAAAAAGGAAAGTTGCTCAGTTGTGCGAAAAAACATTTTCACTCTTTGGTAGCCTCACAAACACACACACACACACACATGCACACATATACACCATGCATACCACTCAAACTCTCCCCTCAAAGACAGTCTTGTGATTTGACAGCTGCCTATGTGACTGACAGACAAACTGACTCAACAAAAGTGGAACAAAAATAACAATGATAAATAAAATATGTGAAATGTACACATCATGTCCAGATTCTTTCTACTGCTATTGTTGCTATTTTAAATCTAAGAGGAGCTGAAATAAACCACAGTATGACTGATCATTTGGAAGTAGATCAGGTATTAAACTTGACTCCCAAACAAAACATTTGAATTAAAATATTTAGACCTATAAGTGTTGTGATTCCTACGTTACTGTGTGTAAAAGCACAACCACAAACACTCCCATTATAAACGGCTGTAAAATATTGCTCTTATTATGTTTTTTCTGCTTAGGGCCTCCTTTTGACAGAAGTCCCTCAGGCTCAACACTGTGGGCTTCTCTGCTACGGCATGAGTGATGGCGGCATTAGCGCAGCAGAGGCATCCAGTGCCGTGGCGCTTTGAAACTCCCTAATAAAGATAAAAAGTACCAAACCCATCTTTATTACCACCGAGACTCCACAGTGAAGGTTGTTAGAGGGCAGGAAAAAAAAACACAGGTTACACAGGAATGAATGGGCGATGGATTGCCGTAGGATCACTGCCTTTAACAACTTGCTCCTTGTGGCGGCTGGGATTTCCCCTACAGGGCCCTGTCTGATCCCTCTGCAGCAGTGTCATCCATCGACCTCTATTGGCAACCACAGAGCTGTGACAACATCAGCACCGACCGGTCTGGCACAGCTGACAGCGTGGCATAAATAATAAAACCACATTTTCAGCAGAGCTTGTTTGCTAATTAGAGCAAAGATCCATCAGCAGAAGTGGATGAATATTATAATGAAAAATACTGTCATGATCATCCTGTTTCGTCATTTGATGTTTTTTTGGCTTGAGAATCAAATGACTTTGTCATAGCTCCGTCCTCCATGAATCCATCAGCAATGTGTGGCACGTTTTGGCCAAAGGGACAGTTGAACTCTCACTTGTTGGCAAATAATTTCAGTTGACAAACAGAATAATCTTGTATTTACATGATTGAGGTCCTAGATGTGCCAGTCCAAAGACTCCCAGTCATCATTCATCAAAAGTATTGTTGTCACAGACCCGCCTCCTCACAGCCTGATTTAAATTGCAATGTTTTTAGGTTTTCTCTCTAAGAGCAGAACATGCTTCTAATACTGATCATTTTAAAAGCTGCATGTGAATATATGTCTTTTAGTGAGAGTTGCTATGGTTTCAACAACCAGAGCTGGAGGCGTTGTGTTTTCAGGTTGTCCATCCGTCCGTCCTTACATGAACATGATATTTCAATAATGTCTTCAGGAAATTTCTTCAGATTTGATACAAACCTGAACTTGGAATCATGGATGAACTAATTAGAATTTCATCATCAAGGTCAAGGGTCAAGGTCACTGTTACCTCACAAAACATGTTTTTGGCCTCATTAATGCAATGGCTCAGTAACACCTTGAGAAACGCCCTGCTACAAACTTTCACTTGGACTCAAAGATGAACAGTTTAGATTTTGGTGGCCAAAGGTCAAAGGTCACTGTGACCATACAAAACACACTTTTGGCCATAAATCAAGAATTCACACACTAACTGACTTGAGGTAGACTGGCTGGCAGAGGCGTGCAACTGCAAGGCTGAATGAAATGCTATTCATACCGTGTGTCATCTATATAATCCTATATAAGCCTTCTCCACAATTCAGGGCTGCACTTACATCCAGGTCAATAACACAGTAATCAGCTGAAGTAATGATTGCTCTGTATTTCCACTGTCTAATCTATAACTCTTGATATTTATGAATGAGGGCTTTGCTATAAAATATGTCTGGCATTGTGCTTCTCAAAGACAGATGTGAGCTTCTGCTGATCATCACGAGTGTAGTGATTACGTGACAATAAATAGTGAATTAATTAATTAGCAGCTAGCTGATGAGAATTTCTTTTTGTTGACTTCAGTGCCCTAATTACTTTCAAAATAATACCATCCATTACTGTTGGATAACTATTGTATTATTTTCTTCGGGTATAATTAACATGATTTCCATTTCAGTCACTTATGCAATATGTAAATATTTTTTTACTAAAACATTGCTGCAATATTCATGCATTTTTGTCCTTAATGCAGTCATCTCTATAATATTATGATAATGTGTGTAGTGATGTGCAACGAGTGTTGTCATAGTAAATGCTTTGCCTGGTTACACTAGAAAGATATTTTAACATTTTAAAAAGATTAATTTATTTATTTGAATCCAGGCATGCATGGCAAATGCATGTAAGCATGTGGGAACAGCAACTTAGTTGACACAATATACTTTTGTTGAAATGTGTGTGTTTGACTTGTCTATGGGACTAACCTCTAAAAGACAACTATGGGTGGAGTCTGGGAGTTGCTGGGAGTTGTAGGAAATATTACCATAACTTTTGAACATGCTGTTGTCTGTACATGACATCTACAATGTGCATTTGAATTGCAAAACCAGCATACAAATAAATAAAACATGCCCATGTAATAAATTCATAAATTAGTAGCTGCATCGATCTGCATATTTACAACAGTGTAAAGTTCCTGTCAGTTGTTATTCGACTCATGACATTCTATCACTTCTGTTATTGTCTCACAAACCATAAAACAGGTGTGTTAGTTTTTCTGATGTCCCCAGCATTTCTGTGGCTGTCAGCTCATTAACAGAAGATATCTAACTTTACAAAACATGTACTTTAATGTTTAAATTAGACTCAAAGTTTACAGTGAAGCTAGCAGCTATGTCAGGCTGTATTTAGGCACAGCATTGCTTTGAGCTAAATGCTAATGCCAGCATGCTAATATGCTGATAATTAGCATGTACAGTGTTTACCATGCTCATCATCTTGGTTTAGTGTTGGCATACCCGGGCCTTTATTTGATAGAGTTAGTAAAGACATACAGGGAACATGCATAGGGAAAGGAAACGCAGTGAAAGGCCCAGCCAGCCAGGCAGCCAGGAGTCAAACCAGCGAGTCACTACTCAGAGCGATTATGCCCTCAACACTCTGCTATCGGCCCTCCCCAACAAGTTAGTATTTTAATGGGCTTACACTATTTCAATTCATCCTGAGGGCAACATGAGCGTCTGTGCCAAATTTCATGCCAATCCATTTAATAGTTGTTGAGACATTTCACGCAAAACCACAAATGTCATCCTCATGGTGCTGCTAGAGGAAAAGTCAGGGGATCAACAAAGTCATCAGTATTCATCGTGTAGCCAACAGACTGATCGCCATCCCCACTGATGCTAACATAGCTAAAAAGGCCAAATAATTAACTAAAACAACCTCGCACTGTAATTTTTGTTGCATTACACTAGAGTAAAAAGTGCATTTGATGGGAGCTATTTATATTATATTATTATTTATATTGCAGTGGATTTGGAGCTCTATTGACTACTTTCAGCACCAAGACGGTGTGTGTGGGATTGACTCAAAAGAAAAAAGTGTTCATGTTTATTATAATGAGGGAACATATCACCCAGCACAACAGTATGGCTCATTAATATGTTTTTAGACAACAATAGCATAGAAGAATGAGTTTTATCAGGCTTTGGCGACACAGGCAAGTGTTTGTTTATAATAAGGCAAATATAGAATATCATCAGACTTCTATTTAAACCTTGCATTTAGTAAGCTGCAGATATTTTACCTTAATAAAGTGTGGTTGAGAAATCTTCTATTTACAAAGTCCTGATTAAAAACCATGCCTCTCTGCAATACATTTATAATTAAACTAAACCCATCTAATTAAATTTGCATGTAAAATAATTTAAATATGGCGAGAGGCACAATTTATTTATTTGCACAAATGATGAAATGGTGCACGACAGACTAACACCATATTTGCAGTTAATGCACAATGTGTGACCTTTCACCTGGACAAATGTTTAATGCAACATAACAAATATCAAATCTATATTGATGAAGCTTTAAATGCAAAGATGTATCAATAAGGAGTGTAAAACAACTGGACATCTCTGTAAGTTTATAACCTTATCAAAGCCTCTCAGCTAATTTGCGCAGTGAGTCATTAAAACACTCATTAAACATCTTGATGGGGATTGACCCATGCGGCTGCTGGAGCATACAGTACCTTATCACACACACACACACTCTGGATATTGAACTCCTCTGTGCTTCAACCGCAACATAACAAATGAGACCCCATGTTCTTGTCAAAGCCTCATGACAAAATCCAAGACACACAGTTTCATCCAACATGTGGGAGAATATTATCTCTGAAGAGAATCTATAGCCTGATGAAAATGACCTGAAAGATAAAAATAAAAAAATAAAAAAACAACAATGGATCATTATTTATTTTGAGCTAAATTTTACCATCTAAAGCAGCTTTATTTTGTTTCTATCACCTGTTCTCCAAACCTGCACTATTGTTTCCAACTACTCATCTGAACAATGGAGAAAAAACTGCACAGATTGGACAGCGGTGCTGCTGCCCACCTAATCCCTGTTGAACTGTGTGAGATTCGTCATCTGTGTGTCCAGAGTGGAGTAAAGTGAGAGCTTCTCTGGTTGGAATCCACATTTCAGTAAAAATTGCAAATTGAGTGTTTCTGTCCGATTTATTTCTCTTCGCAGACTTGTGTCTAAACTCTTTTTTCTTTCCAGTTGAAATTGGCAGCTCGTTTGAGCGCAGGCAGTCCGTCCACAACACTCATTCAACTGGATAGATGGTGTGGGTGTGTATGTCTGTGTTTGAGTGAGTGAGTGAGTGAGTGAGTGAGTGAGTGAGTGAGGGAGAGAGAGAAAGAGAGAGAGAAAGAGAGAGAGCATTTTAGTCCTTCAGACTATTATGTGAGGTCATTCTCTAATGTCTTCTGGCCCGATCTTGCTTCTTAACAGGCTGGTTTATGGTTTGCAGTTTGATTTAACGTTACAGACAGGATTAGGCTAGGATTGATAATATGTTAAAACTGTTCTACTCAATATTTTTATATTAACAACAGATCAAACGACTGTGTGTAATGTAAAAGGTCACTGATAATGGCAGACCCACAGAGGATTGTCATCTAGTGCTGCATTTCCCAGCAGCTCTACAGAGCATTTTAGCATCTTTCAGCTCATTCTTTTGATTTTATAGCCCGCAGCTTTACTGTTTCTTGTTCAGTCTTACCGCACTTAAAGACCGACTCTGATGAAAATCGGAAGTGTTTAACCTTGTTAACATGTTTTTTTCTATAATACAAAACATATCATGACCAAATAAAGTAGTCAACGCCATGACTGCATATTCCCACCTTGGAACTGCAATGAACCAATGACAGCCTCATAAAAGCAGATTCAGACAGCCAGGCTTTCATATGTCATATAACTAAGAAACCAATCACGTCAACGTGCAGGGATGGGGGGGGGGCAGGCAAAATAAATCTGAAACAAACAACATAAACAAATAAAAGATGCTAACATTGCTAACCATTCTGATACTTCTTCTAGTCATTGAATTTGGTCTCTACACACTCCTCATCCAAGTCTGTGTCTGACTGAGGCTCAAACATGTGGCTGAGTCTCTCTGATGTTTCCTCCTCCAACCATCTTAATACACACTGCTCTCTCACCAAGTCCCTGAAACCAACTTTGCACTATCTGACCAGGACTAATACCAGGAACATACTGCCTGTTGCATGTCGTTGACCTGCAGTGGAACAACTGCCAGCTCTAACTTTCTAAGTAGTTTGTAGATAGTTTGCAGGTTACTAGAATATTGGATTTCTTTTCATTATAAATCAATTTTTGTCAATATGACATCAACAGGTCTTTTTTTTCACAACTAGTGTCTCACGGGTGTGTCACGCAGGCGGTGTCACCGCTCTAACCCGTTTGGCATAGGTGCCGAAATGAAAACAAAGACTGTGCTGTGACAAACGCCACGCATCCAGTGTGTTCCTGGCCTTAGGCAGGGAAAAGACCTGTTGACAATCACATTAACATCACACCAGCGACATTATGTGCTTCTTCGCAACAGGTCAGCGTCAGCAGCCGCCATTGTACACGCAACGCAGGCAACATGTTCCTGGTGTAAAGAGCAGGCAGACTAAATTTGTGAACATGATAGATCCTTTAGCTAGTTAGAAATTTTCCAGGAATTGGCGGAGACCAAAACAGAGCTAAAAGGAGAGTAAATACTGGATTTGCATTTAAGTCAAATATGATTCCAAAGCTGTGTTCACTAATTTGTAGCTGTGACACCGAACAAGGACAAACAGCATCAAAAGAATGTAAATTGTACTCGACAAACTAATGTTTGTGTTTTGATGAAAATTTCCATTACTCAATGAATCATTATGTTGATTTCTAGTATGGCCAAGCACACGTTCACATCCATTCAACAGGGTTTGAATTCTGCAGAGATTCTTTCATTCTTTCTAAATGAATGTTTGCTTTTTTATTGACTGAGATTCAAGAGACAATAAACCACAACATCACGCTCACTTTCATCACCAGTCTTTTGCCATAACGCAGTCAGTGGACCAGACTGTTATTCCAAGAATATTTTTCTTAATTTTTTTTTTTTTGAGAGAAGTGAGCATTAAATAACATTATTATATCATAATTCCCCAATGTGTGTGGGAAATATGAGCTATCATAGTACCAGGGTGGGGGAGAGAGATCTGAAGTTCTTTATCAGAGAATACAGTATCCATCCCACTCCTGCAAGCGAGGCTTAGGGGACTGTACTCTCCATGGACTCTCTCTGTGTGCCAGACTTCACTGGGTTTAGCACAAGAAGCACAACTTATTGGATTATGGGGTCCACCGTCTATGCTCATATTGCTGGAGGCTGTGTGTGTGTGTGTATGTGCAGGGAAATATGTGGGTGTGCAGCTCCTGAACCGAGGGAGGGATGGAGTAGTAAATACATAATAAATTCCCATTTACTTTTCTACTTTATGTACAGAATTTCTAATAGAGCCCTACCTTTTCATGTTCAGAGGTTAGAAGTTTAAGCAGGTCCGAGGAGCAGCAGCGTACTGTAAATGAATCAGGACGGGCATGCCTTGTCTTGTTTCACGTGGATTTAACTGCACCTGTTTAATTTCAATCCTCAGGAAGTGTTTCGTCTGCATGGACAGGATAA
The DNA here is from genome assembly GCF_002260705.1 of Seriola dumerili. Lineage (NCBI taxonomy): Eukaryota > Metazoa > Chordata > Actinopteri > Carangiformes > Carangidae > Seriola > Seriola dumerili. The sequence goes on along the minus strand of NW_019174272.1, from coordinate 7,645,144 downwards.
GGTTTTGGCACACATTCCTGGTTAGATAGACTGTCTGCTGACGATAATTGTCCACATGCAGACAGAGATACACAGGGGAAGTGATTTACTGGCACGAACACACTGTCTATTTGTGTACTTGGTGCGTATTTGATGTAGTAACCCAGCTCACCCTTCACAGATTTCAGCCCAGGTAGTGTGGGATGTTGTGTTTTCAAGCTGAAGTTAATCTTTCCCTCTCTTTTTCTCTTTTGTCCTCATTTCACTGTACATTCTCTCTCAGTGCTGCAGAAATAGAAATAAAATCATGATAATGTTGTCTCTAGCTGCTCTACTTTCAATATCATTAATGCTTGAGAAAGGAAGCATAGTAGGCAACCAATGGGATTCTGTCCTGCTGTGTCCAGCATCATTCAAGCATGCTTTGATGGTAGATGTGCCCTTTCCTTAGTACTGAGAAAAGAGTCAGAGAGGCTGGGAGGAATCCCTCCATTTGCTCTTTATTATTTATTCTGCAGCATGGCACATGGAAAGCATGCAGGGCAGGAGCGACTGAAAATGTGCTCTGCTCAGAGAGAGGCAGTACTCATACCAGTATCACACTGTAACAAGACAACAGTTAAAATCGGATAACTGGCAACACTTATAATGAAGCTACCGCTGCACTCATTATTGCAGGGTCCAACTAACATCACGCGGACAGCAGGGTATATGTTTATGACGGGCAGGGAATCTTTGAATAACAACTGATTGTTGTAAAGGAGACAAAAAAATCAATTCACTGTCAAGAGTAGACATTTAATTGCAAATATTCAGGGGGTCATGAATATGGTGTGTGGCCCACAGTGTGCTGGCTGTATTCCTCTCACGTAGCCCTTTGAGGGGCTGAGTGACTGCCTCCCTCTGCCAGAAGCGCCATCCTTGTCCCAGTGGCGTTCCACCTTAAAAAGACGAATATATGTGTCTAACTGGCTCCCTGACATTGACACGCCGTGACTCACGCTGCCATGCTATTTCAGTATGGCTGCTGGCAAGCCCAGCCTTTCTGTCGCCTCTCCCCTCTCATGGTTAGGTCATTTGTTTGCCTCCCCTGCTAGGCTGTTTACTTGTAATTTGGACATCTGTCAAGGTGGTTTGTTTGCTACCCTGCGGTGTGATTAGGCTACCTTTGCCAAATCTAGGAAGATAGATGGGGTTATAGCAAATCTTGGCTGTAAAGACAAAGCCACAGTTTGGCTACCTCTCATCTACCAAGTTTAGTAGGCTAATTAAGAAAGCGCAGGGCAACAACAAAAAGGGCACTGTGAAAGAGATGCAACAAGTTCAGCAGATCCAGGTCAGTGGTCACAGACGTATTCATCATGCTTGTTCACACTCTCTCTCTCCATCAGTCTTAATGGTGGTCCTGTGCAGTGTCCCAGTACTGTCTGTTCGGTCCCGCCTTGTCCTGTCACACAGTCTGTTCAGCTCCGGTGCCAGATCCTCCTCTTACACCAGAGGGAAGGAGTGGGGCAATTAACCACCTGCTGGTAAAGCAGCCGCACCGCACGGCCTAACACACACCCTAACATTTACAGGATCACTCATGAAAACAAAGATTTATAGACATGCTGTCACTCATTTTGTTGCATTGCTGCATGAAGCAGCAGTGCAACAAAAGAGGTGGGGGTGGTGCTGATTTCAAATTTGCTTGCTGATCATGTTTCATCCTGAGCGTTACAAATTTGTTCATCTCCTTAATGAACATTATTGCCAGGATCGCATTAACCCAGCACTTAAGTTTCCTAATGGCTAACGTCATGCTCCATGCTCACATCACATTGCATAGCTACTGTACATTCTCACACAGTCAATACTGAATAATTTCACCAGCCCATCTAACTTCACTGAAAATGTCTTTCTTATAATTTTTGGATCATCAGCCACAGTGAGATTTTTTATAGATTAAAAACAGGTGATATAAAAAAACAAAACAATGACCAAACATCTGAGCTGTTTAACTTTCCATGTTGGTAAATCATTCACAGCTGATAGGAACTTGTGATATTGTGAGCTGCTTCAAATAACTCCTGTGATAAATTTAATCAGTTAATAAAATACCTAATTTACAGCCTGAACGCTGCAGCAGTCGCGCTGCAGTTGGCAGTTCTGTCACTTATGTTGCCACTGATGCACAAATCAACAAACTCGTGTCGCTGTCGGCCGTCTGTCTGTGAGCAACAATAACAGAGTGTGTTTTCACGGGTGTGTCAGTAGGGTGTGTTGGGGGGAAGGGTTGTGTGGGAAATGTAGCACCAATTTGTAGCTGCATTCACTTAAAGCGGTTGCATGGCTGTAAAGAAGAACTACTTTACATATTCAAACTGCATTAAATCCTGAAGAAACCTTGTTTTATTGAGGCACAGCTGCACACAGGAAGTTATGACCTCATTATAATGGAAAGACACATGATAGATACTGTATGTTCACCTGCATTTAAAAAAAAGCAGCACAGCAACATTGTTGTTGAACTACTCAACTCAGGAAGGTAATCATTAATTTCTGTCATCAGCTACTGTTCACAGGTGTGTGATTAGAAAACATATTCACCACAGTGAGATTAAGAAAACTCTTTTTTTCTGATTTCTGATTCTTATTTTTTAGTTAATTATATATTTTTAATATATAGAAACAAGTTTCTAAACCATAAACATATAAGTTTCCAAAAGCGAAAACCCTTTATATGGTATTGTAGGAGGTTTGACATGTCTAACTTTAGGAGTGGCCAACAGATGCACTATGGACAGAGAGGGTGGGGCCACCCTTACTGCTGCCGAGTTTCACCTGAGAGCAAAATAAGCAAACTTCACCAGTACTGAAACAGAGACTGGCCTTGGAGCACATACTTTGGGTTATTTCTTCATTTTAAGGTATGTCAGAGCTGTTTTATTTTCCTCTTTAAACCTTATTGCTCCACAGAACTCCATTAAATTTTCTCTGTAGTGTTTGGTGAAGAAAGAAACAGTTTGTACGAGTACTTTTTGTTTCACATTGATATTCACATATCCTTCCATTCCAGTGTTAGCATGTTAGATTTCAGATGACTGTATTGAGAGAGGTGGTTGACAACTACACGAGTAGAGATCTTTTCACCTGTATGAAATGAAATAAGAGGCATTCAAAAATATCAGACAGCTGCTGAAAGGACATTCCAAGAATAATTCTTTCACTTCTTGTTACATTTGCTCTCAGGGTCATAATGGAGCGCGCACTCACAGGCATGAAGCTAAAAGTGACTGTGTTGTTTCTGGTAACGATCCAGCTGAGGACAGGTGAGTCTAATTTCATATCTCACGCCAAAGCAAATATCACACCTGACACTTCTCTGATTTCCTTTGTTTGCCCCCTGACTGCTCTTTTATCAGACTTAAATATTCTGAACATGCAGAGCGGAGAATATGTGATCACTCAGATAACAGGTGTTTTGTTTTTTTCTGGGTGGTTCAAGTCTGATCAGTGATTCATGTGATTGCCTGGCCGGCCTGACAAGCTCTTAGCCGACGATCTGAATGTCATTGAGTGAACTGCATTGCAGACGCTCGATGAACCATGTATATATAATGTGAGCGGCAGACAGGCACCCTGCATAACATCCGCACCTCTGTTGCAGTTGATGAGGGTCAGGTTGCTGTGTGTGTTAGTAAAGCTAGACCATAAAGAGACTTTATTATCTCCAGTGGGGAAATTAGTCTCAGGCTTAAATCCAAGCTGCCGGATTTAATATATACACAGCTTAAAAAACAGAAGTGAAATTAAATCAAATGCATGAAGCAGAGAGAAAACAGACTGACCATATAAGATACATGCAAAACTCTTATCATATCCCACAAAAACCTCCTAACTCTTCATTTTGCACCAGCTCATTAGATCAGTTTACTGGTATTACTAGAGCCTTGATTGATTCTTTAAATTGCAGTGCAACCTCTTTGTAGTAAAGTGACAGGAAAGTGTCACCCCAGCCCGCTGTCTGTGGCACCGAGGAGGTGCAGAGGATTTGAATATTTGCAGCTCTTTGTATTAAGCTTAGTGACTGCGTTTACTGGCAAGTTAGCTTAGCTGCCTCTGCACATAGGAAACACATCTTCCGTAGATCACAGTGTTGTGCCCAGGGGGGGCTTTCACAGTCTAAACATTTGAGTGACTAATGTGAGCTTTTTTTTCAGGCTCCCTTCATCACATCTGCCATTAACACGCTTTCATAAATACCTCTGACATACTTTGTTTTGTTGCAGCGGCATTAAAGTGCTTTCAGAGAGTTATAGTGGATTTAATGATGAGAAGTTGATTTGATTTATCCGCCTGCTCCATTTGGATATTTAGTGTTGGTTAAACATCTAAAAAGTTAAATTACTACATTAGCAAGATAAATAACTGGGATCTGTTGAAAAGTGCTGCCACGTAATAATAATAATAATAATAATTAGCATAGAGTCCTTTCTATAAATGACGAGCTATCAGGAATAATTAAAATCCACAGCCGTAAACAATGAGTCAGCAGGGTGTGCGTCAGCTCCAAGACAGATTTTAACAGCCACTCGTCAAGTGTGTTTTTTCATGTTTGCTCATTTATTCAGTTTTCATGATCATTTACCAATAAATTTCTGACAATTAATGAGCCTGAATGAGAGTTTTAAATTAATACATAAGTCATTTTTACTCTTATTCCAGTTCCAAACACTCAAATCTTCAGTTTGACTTAAGAGGCCAATTAGACACAGATCAGCAGTCCTTCTCCACTCTGAGACTGTTTACGAGCACAGGCCCAGAGCTTGAATGTCATTAAGTGAGGAAAAAATATTAATGCATTTGAGAGAGGAAATTGTTTTGTTTTGTTTTTTTTTTTTTTATAATGTTTTGTCTTTTGGCCAGCGTGGATGATTATGAAAGTCAGAGGGAGGATGAACTGTAACCTCTATTATGAGATCTGACCAAAAATGTTTCTGGCCCCATCAGATGTGACGGAGGCGATGGAGATAACATCCTCGGGGCCACAAACCATTCAGAAACCCGAGTGGGACACAGTCAAACTGGGATGCACCTACACCCCCGGCCCAAGAGACACAGGAGATCTGGACATCGAGTGGTACAGCCTCAGCCCAGACATGACGCAGAGAGACACACTGGTAGGTGTTTGAGGACAGTGAGGGAGGTCGTTTGGACAGTTGACTTTAGCATGGATTAATCAAGCGAGAGGGTGGGTTGTCTTTTAGCTCTGGGCTCTCTTCGTGAAAATAAAAACTGCTTTGAAGATCACTCAGTGCAGTCTTTGCATCTCAGATCTTATCATATACAGGGGGCCAGATGCACTACTACGGAGACACCAGCATCTCCAAAAGGCTCCGCTTCATAGCAGACCCCAAGCTGGGAGACGCTTCCATCTCCATCTCCGATGTGAGGCTCTCAGACACAGCCACCTACCAGTGCAAAGTCAAGAAGGCCCCGGGTGTCGACATGCGAAAAGTCACTCTGGTGGTGATGGGTGAGGAAAAAATTCCTTTATACTGGTTTTACCTGTTCATTTCCTCAGCACACTCTCATTCTTCGTTTAACTGTCGCTGTCATTCAGGAGGAATGTTTGGGCTCTTTCTAGTTTCTCCTCCTCTCACCGTCACTGATCATACCTTTCTCTGTAGCCAGACCCAGACTTGTTCTGCTCCTTCACACCTTCAACTCTCCCCTGAGCCAAAGCATTGACGCATAAGTTTTTGTGCCATGTGTTTCTTTATTTCCTTTCACTAGTTCCCCCATCAGTGCCAAAGTGTTGGGTGGAAGGTGGCGAGGAGAAAGGTGGCACAGTCTCCCTCCGCTGCAAATCCTCTAAGGGATCCACTCCTCTCACTTATGTGTGGAAGAGAGAGAGCGGAGGTGCAATACCAGCCACTGCAACCCAAAGTGAGGAAGCAACCCTACAGACAAAACAGCTTTTCTATAAGCATATATACACATTCATGATGCTGTATTTGTGTAATATACTTGAACTGAATGCTCTCCTCTTTCATTCAGACTCACAGTCTGGGGAGCTTTTGATAAGTAACCATACAGACAGCAACACTGGAACTTACATGTGTGAGGCGAAAAATGCTGTCGGCAAAGCACAGTGTAAATATGAACTGCATGCATACAACCGTAAGTCTATTTTATCATCATCTAATTTTACTTTTAAGTACTTAACGTTCTTATATCCTAAAGGCACCTTTTTATTTTGCTTCTGCATGGTTTGAGTGTCTGCTGCAGTGTGTGATGCAAGTAGCAAGATCACATGTGAGCCTTTTGTTGAAGCTGGAATTCATGACTGTAAAGAATGAGTTGAATGTTTGATCTTAAAGCACCATGTCCTCTCTTTTAGCTACCAATAAGGTGGGTGTCATCGTTGGGGCGGTGATAGGTGCTATCTTGCTGCTCCTCCTCCTCCTGTTTCTCATCTGGCTCCTGATCTGCTGCTGCCATAAGCGTCACTATCAGAAAGAGGTCGCGAATGAAATAAGGTATTGCATCACTGCTGGAAACAATTTCAAGCACTCATGAAATCATCCAAAATCAGAGGAACCATCTGTTTGAGACCCGTGTGACTATTGTCTCCTCAGGGAGGACGCCCCGGCCCCAGAGAGCCGACCCTCCAGCAGGAACTCCAGCCTCCGCTCAGTGATGGGGTACCGCACCCACCCCGGGGTGCACTACAGCTCGGTTGGGAACCACCTGCCCAGTATCCGTGAATCTCAACGCGGTTCCGTCTACACAGGCGGGAGTACCAGGTCGTCACAGCCACCTACTGCAGGGGACAGGCCTGCTCCCCTTCAGTACGACCATCAATACGGATACCCTGTGTAGCTACAATCAAACTGCATAAAAGACTTTCTATCTTTAGTATCAAACTAAGGAAGAAGAATGAAAAAAAGACTCTTACTTTGACGATAAATTATCTTGTAAAGAATGAACAGTATGTTTTTTGACAAATGGCGCAGTATCATATGTTTAACTGGAGAACAATGGGAGTTCTGGTATATTGGAGACTCCTAAAATCTTACCTCAGCCCTTGGACAAACGTAAATGTGCAACTGGCTGACTTTCATGATGCACTCTAGGACATATAAGAATAGGTTCTTATAATTTAAGTCATTATTACACTGATTAAGCTAAAGTTGTGTGTACATGTAAATAGTTAAAATATTTGTGTTTTTATTTTATTTTTTTCTATGATGGATATGAAGCTTCAGTTTATTACTTTTTTTTCCTTTTCTTTTTTTTTTTTTTTTTTTTTTAAATATGTACAATAAAACATGTTTCCAAAAGGAGAGGACTGATGGATATCCTGTCTACATTCAGATTTTTGTGTCCTGGCTCCATGACAGAATAGAAACACAATAGAAACATATGAAAACTCCCACTCAGAGGACGCAGAATGTAACCAGTTTAACCCTTCTGAAAAAGATAAACCTTAATCAGTAATTTTGTTTTAAACAGTCACATTATTTTTATGGTCAGAGGTTCAAATGCGACTTAATTGGAGCGGGTCGTGATGTTCGAGAGTTCGGAGAGATCATTAAAAATAAACTTTATTTTTAACAAAACTTTATGATTCATATTTTGGTGTATAAACATGGCCAGACAAGCAGATCTTGTTCTCGTATCTCTCAGTGAGGAGACTGGGTGGTTTCACGGGTGTAATTGGATCAATACAAATTCAAACTTTGAGAATAGCCGGAATATTGGGAGACAGTGAAATCAATTTTGAATCTGATCTTTTTATGTGCATTTGCCTTGTGGAAAATTTTGGCATTTGCACAACAACACACAGCAAAATTGCCTTGTTTGTGTGGTGCGTTTCTCTAGTTTTTTTTTTTTTTTTTTTTTTGCAAAGCAAGCCCTGTAAACTAGTTGTTGGAGGAACAGCTCGCAGTTGAGGCGCTAACCTGCAGCTGCCACCCTCAGCGGGCAGAGTCAGCACTGTGCCTACGGCCCCGCCTCTCTTCAAAAGAGCCTCAAATGGCCTGGACCAATCTTCAAAAGGTGTACGCTGAATTAATAAGAGCGGCTAGAAGTGCTGAAGGTTTGTGGGCCCCCCAGTAATGAATTTAACCATGCAAAAAATTCACTTGTTTCTAAACAATGAGTTTTTATTTTATTTACAGTGACAGCACACACACACACACAAACAGACACACACAAAGAGACACTAACAAAAGATGTTTACTATTTGCCTCTGTTGTGTTCGACCTTTTGATTCGTTTGCGTCACATGAAGACAAATTGATTGATATTGTCTGTATCTTTCTGTTAGCGACCATCAGAAGGACCAGTTCTCTCTGAACAAAAGTCTTTTTTTAATGTGCGTACACATCCTTTGATCCACGCTTGAACTGGGGCAGTAGACACAATAATTAATTACAAATACTTGTCTGGCAACCACAGTCGGAAACCACATAATCTCTTCTTTTAATAAGTTTCTTAGAAGGCAGAACTTTTAACAGCGTTAGCAGAGTAATTATTTGAAGGGCTCCCACTGCAGAGTATGCTTTCACATCCAGTTTCAAAGAGCTTTTTGTCAAAAAGAGATTGTTTTATGCTACTGTGCAAAAAGGCAAAATCTGGCCTTGAAATTCAGCTTTGGATTGTTTGGTATTTAAGACATAAACAGGCTACATTTAACTAAGTGGAGGTGTTGTTATTCATGAAGCCATATCGAATGTTTATGTAATTAGGATCTTGGTTTGGCTGGATAGTTGTGTATGTAAATTAGACAAAGAAGAAATATAAATGAATCTGAAATACAATTGAAGTCAGCGTCGTGTTAAACATCTGTCTACAAAGTCGGTGTCCCCCACGGCACAAACTACAGTGATAAGGTGTTGCATTAGCAAGGCTCCTGAAGGTGATTCAAAGGTGATTTGCTTTTCTTATCTGGTAAATAGGTGTGTGTGTGTGTGTGTGTGTGTGTGTGTGTGTGTGTGTGTGTGTGTGTGTGTGTGTGTGTGTGTGTGTGTGTGTGTGTGGTTTGGTGTTTGTAAATATGTGACCAAGCAGGAACAGCCATTTGCATGTGTCATGCTGCGATGATCAACATACAGTAAAGTCACCGGAGATCCATAATGAGCACATATCCTGCCCACCTCGTGTCAATGCAAATACACTGATGCAAATCATATCTAATGCTTATGTATAAATCCCAGTCAAGGAACAATTAAATCCAAGGACTTCACCTTGCTGTGTGCATCCAGCAGACAACTCCGGGCTAGGCTTAATGCTTGGATAAACAAAACAAAGGGATTCTTCAGCTGCAGCCAAAGGTATTGAGTCTGACAACGACTTGTGATGACGAGCCGACAAACACAATGTAAGCAGGAACCTTGAGTAGGATTGAAAGTGATAAAAAGCCTCATCCGACCCAGGGGAGCGTTGAGGTAAAAATGGAAGATGTTTCTTATTCTAATTGCGCTAACCTTCTCAACTCAGCTGCACTTCGCGTACGGCCACCTAAACTGCAGATTTCACATATATTCAAATCATAATAGAAGATTTTAATTGAGACTATTTGGATTTGTTTTATGTATTTCAAAAGCTAAATGTGCGAATCTTTTCCCCAGGCCCCAGTTACAAACTGTGACTGATTCCATTCTGCAGTGGAAATGAAGAATCGTCTGGTTTGGAGTGTGTGTGCATAATTTTCTGCCTTCTTGTCATCTCTTTGAACACAGCCAAAACAAAACACTTGAGAGCCCCACACAGACTGCTGAGTGGTACACAGAGGTATAAAGATTAAGTTATTCCCATAAAAGTTTACACTGCAGATGTGTTCGGGGTAAAGATTCTCATTATGTTGGGGGCAAATAAATTTGCGCTCTGGGTACTGACAGGTCTGTTTGCTGTCACCACTGTCTTCTTCAATGCGTATATCTTCTTGAGAAGTCTGTTGAACTATAAGCAGAAGAAGCAGTGGAGTCCCAGTGAGACCATCATCGTGGCTCTGTTGGTGGCCGACATGGCTCACCAGCTGGTCTGTTACTTCTGGATGACCATGGACGAGGTGGACAGCAAGTGTCGCATGGCTCAGATGCCTTACACCATCATGCTACTGATTATCTCCAGCCTCAAGTTCACCATCATGTGGGACACCGGCTTCCTCACTTTCTACTACAGCACCAAGCTGGTGAGCACACCCAACCACTGCTACACACGAACCCAGGCCGCCATCCTCAAGCACGTGACCTTAACGGTTTTTCTCATCCCCCTGTGCGGCCTGGGCACCTGCATGCCGATGCTTGTGGTGTTTCACACTGACAACAACACCATCGGCAACAAAGATTGTGGGGTTTTGATGCCCGACACCCCCTCTGGCCAGATTTATGAAATCATTTATCTGCTCCTCGCTGATGTACTGCCAGGGCTGCTCATGGCGAAATGCTGCATCTCCATCTCCGTCCACCTGGCCATCCACCTCCGTCACATGAAAGCCAGCACCAACGGAGCTCACACCCCAAAGCTGGGCTCTCAGATGAGGGTGATTCAGATGGCTCTATCCTTGGTGGCCACCTTCACTGTCTTCCTCGTGGTCGACCTGTACGTGAACTACCAGATGGCCGTGAACCATGAGAACGTCATCACGCTCACCTTCTTCTTCACGGCCATGTACACAACTGTCACCGCCGTGGTGCTGATCTATGGGAAAAAGAGTCTCTGGAAAGCTCTGATGCACGATGTTAATGTCTGCCTGGATGAGTATCCGCGTTTGTCTTGTCTGAAGGTGCCTGAACGAAACGCCAAACCCAGCACTCCTGCAAAAGTAAAAAAGTGAAAAGCCAATTTGCTTTGCGGTGGAGGTCTTTGTGCTGAAATCAATTGGTCATTGTCTGAACTTATTAAAAACTTTGAAGTAACTTATTCTTTTATCTTATGTGCCAGCAATTTCAGTAATGACTGCTGTCCTGCTGTATCACCATTTATTACAGTTTCTTTCAACCATAAGGTAATTTAGCTGTTAGTCAGTAAGAGCAGGGAAGGCAGAGTGATGCACAGATCACAGCAGCCAGGTAACCACCTCACCATCCAATCACAAACTCATCAGACTGTACCTATCAATATTAATATTTCATTAGGACAAATAATAGTAGGGGCTGTAAAATAGATCCCAAAGAATTTTGCGTGGACATGATGTAACTTGGGACCCATCTAAAAATGCTGAAAAATACATGTGACTGTGGTGTGAGTACAGAGCATATTAATAAAACAAGAAAGTATGCACAACCTTCCACAACATTCTTTTTTTCCTCTTTTTTTTCATCACAGAGGTTTTAAGAGGTTTTTTCCTCAGTCAGGTTGCAGATGGTTTAAAGCTGCGACCTGACTGAGTGTGTTTGTAACTGGACGGTTGCCGGACCAAACTCCCGTACCAGTCGAGAGAGAGAGGGCGGAAAAATTGACTTGATGGGGAAAAGCACGTGTAATCACCACTTTCTCTTGTTTATCTGTTCACTGGTCCTCAACAGAGGTGTGTGTGCCTGCACTCGACAGCTCCCAGGTGTGTAACTGTAAATCTGTGTGTGTGTGTGTGTGTGTGTGTGTGTGTGTGGGGGTGTGAAGCTGGGCGTTCCTGAAAAGTGCACTCATGCCCAGCAAACCTACCCTGAGTAAATAGAGGTTTAAAAAATGCAGCAGATCTCTTTGCAATGCTCCATTAGTTCACACCCTCTGGCACCACCTAGTGAGGTTCAAAGCGGAGATACAATAGTGCAGCTAATCCCACTCCACACACAGGCTGGGGATCCCTCCGGCAGCTAAATGGACAAAGTAAGGGAGGGCATATTTTCCTTTGATGCAGGCGAGTTAAGTCGCACCAAGGCCTCGGCTTCGACCCCTCCTGTCCTGTCTCTCTCTGTGGGAGGGAGGTGGGTTTAGCATGATGGGGGGGGGGGGGCAGCTCAAAATAGTGGCCAATATGGATGCAATACTAATGGTGGAATATTATTCACTGTCTTTACTCTTTACATTTTTTGGAGAAGAATTAAGATGATTTATAATATAAAATACGCAATTACAAGTAATAGCCTTAAGCAAACTTACACAGGCATTAACAGCAAAACATACTTTGAATTTATTCAGCAGAAAAATGGCTTCTGTGACTGATGCATTAGAATATATAACATTTTCAAATTGTTTCAAATTGCATTTTTGCCTTTATTCTGATAGGACAGTAAGAGTTAGACAGGAAGGTCAGGTTCGCTGTGGGTAGGACTAAGCCCATGTAGTACGCACTCTACTAGGCGAGCCAATGAGGCAACCCCACATTTTCACATTGTTGATGCCTTTGCATTTGTGTCTAAGCAGCATTTTCACTTGTATTTGTAGCTGGTTGAGATGAAGAAGGTATTAACTACTGTGCACAGAGTTTGTTTGGTCCCATTTGGCCCCCAAATCAAGGGGTTAGGGTTAGTACTGGGTGAGGGTGGTTAGGGTTAGTGTTGTATTCTTTCAGTTTTGGATTTTCTCCAACCTTGGATATTTTTTTCAGTGACATATTAGATAATTTCACCTCCTTGGACTTGAAAACAGCTACCTGAATGAAACCATCTCCAAGGTTGAGAGTGAATATCTCTTTGGTGGAACTGTTAACAACTCCAAGACTTGAGCAATGTAATAACTAGACACTGCTTTTCTGTAAGGGGTCACAAACCAATGAGGGTTTTGTACCACTGGTTTAATCTTTAACAGTGTGTTATATTGTATTTCATGTTTTCATTTAATTCTTAATCGGAAAATTAGCTGTCGGATAAATGTAGTGGAGTAAATAGTACATTTCCCTCTTAATTGTAGAGGGGCAGTGCAGGTATATAAAAGCTGCACTTAAGACCAGACCTAAATGTACCACAGGGAAATGATGCCTTAGAGTTTGCATCCATCTGCTGGAAAAAAACAACTTCCAACTGCTTTCTACTGATGGTAAAGGAAACCTTAGACTCATGACAATTTAAAATGAGACATTCATGTGTCATCGGCTGATCGTCAGTAAGAGGAGGCTGGACAGACATCTGCAATATAAATAAAAGAAGGGAAGCTGCTATGATTGATGTCCTCATATTTCTATACAGCATGAATTTGTAAACATGTTTATGGTATGAAGACCGTTTCTATGGAGATGCTCCTGAGGAGGCTGAAGCTGCCAGTTGCAGAGCTGCTCTTCTTGCATGGGCGAACATCACTTCAAATAAGTCATTTCTCCTGAGACTTGCAGCGAGAGCGATGTCCTGTACCTCACTATCTGACAGGAAGGAACAGGCCATTAACAACTCAGATTAGCAAGACCAGCACCCATCACACAACTCCTATAAACATCTCATAAACTCCTCCCTGCAGACGGCCTCCCCAGATAATGCCTCTTTAGCTCGTGCATCAGCGTGAGCTAAAGAGGCATCATTTTCCTACACCTACTGTAATTGTACCTGAAATGCATAAATCAACCATTTCATACCAATTTGTTTAATGTTTTTAGCTTGAATGGGTAATTTTTCAAACTATCAGCAGCATCAAAATGACTGTCTGTGTGAGTGGAGGAGTTTCCAGGAAGGGCGCAGGGAGTTACCTGTATTGACTATGTCGACAGGATCTTAATTAAAAGATGGAGAGGATGCCTCTAAAATGATAAATGACACCAAAAAAAAAAACACAGGAGTTTGCTGGTCTTTTAACACATCTTTATTTTTGTTCAGTCAACAGTTTGTTCATAAAAAAGATCATTATGCATCTCTTGAGGCATTGTTTGTATAAAGTTTCTTTAATCCTTATTAGGAAAAATGTATCGTACAAAAGAGTTTATCTCTTGTAAAACAATTTAAAATTTAAAAATATAACTAAAATACTGACAGCTTAATTATGAATTCAACTTGATCATTTTCAAAACAGCTTACATGCATAGATTTAGCACTCTGAAGGCACATAAAAATTTAAACAGTGCACATTAGAGCAGTATGCTGAAATTAGACCCAAATTACTCTGCATACAAATAAACCATCTCTATACACACTGGGTGTGCAAAACAATGGAAATATTAAAATTTTAATGAGTAGCAATAATTTAAATTTCAATAAAGAACTGAAATCTATCTATACCTGAAATATAAAACTAAAGTGAACTTCAAAGGCATTTATACTTGTACCATACAGCGGTTTGTGTTCTTTAAAGGACCATGTCAAAATTTTGGTAAATGTGCTTCTCTGCTTCCTTATCCAGAGTTATACTTGGAGGTTGATACCTACCTCATGTCTGTACAGTAAATACGCAGCTGACTGTGACAGCCGGTAAGCTTAGCTTAGCATAAAGAGAGGAAACGGCTAGCTTGTCTCAATCCACAGGTAACAGAATCCAGTGTTATGAAAGTTCACTAATCAGCGCCTTATATTTCATTTATTTGATCTGTACAAAAACCAAGGTGTGTTCTGAACTGCTTTTCGCCAGGCTAAGTGTTTCCCTCCGTTCCTAGTCTTTATGCTAAGCTAAGCTATCAAGCTGCTGGCTCCAGCTCTGTATATACAGTATCCTTTCAGACATGTGTATCTGTGTATCATATCTGATATTCAACTCTTGGCAAGAATGCAAATAAGGCCATTTCCCAAAATGCTGAACTATTCCTTCAAAGAAAAACAGCCACTGAACATCAACATCAATGTGATGCAGTTTGGAAGCATCAGTTACAGTATTCATTTCATCATAAACATCAGAACAAACGTGTAATCTGTACCACATTCAATAATGCTATCCAGTGTTTCTGAAACATCGTGGTGTAGGGAAATTGGGTTTGACCATGGTATTACTCAACACCGACATCAAACACAAAATAACTACATTTCCAAACATCAGTTACATTCTGTACATTGTGTTCCCTGCTCTTGATCAAGTTCGACATTGTGTCTAATGCAGCTTTTTCCTGTTCAGATCTGGAATGCCGGTACACAGCGAGGGGGGAAATAATTCATCCAGTGTCACTCCAACACATAAAAATAAAATATTACATTGCAACATTGGTCATTCCTTTTCCCTGCAAGTGATAAAAAAAACATCATAGTGTCTTTTCTTCAAAAATAAGAATAAAGAATAAAAGCATCTAATCATTATTTCATTAACTCTTAAAAAAAACACACTGAATCCAAGGCTGTAGTGACCTTATGCACTCGAAATTGTTGCTCCACAGTTGTACACTATTATGATGATAACCCCATACATATACTTCCTTGCGGCCTAAAAACAAAACTGCTAAAACTCGAGAACAAAGGACTATTTGGAATTATTACTGACTTGCATCAGAAAGACCCCCCCCCCCGAATATCTTGCTTACATCCCACATAGATGGTCCTGTATCTGTGCCCTACTGTGGCGTTTGCACAATGCCACAAATGAAACTGCACTTTTCATCGCAGCCAAATCAGAGAATTAGTGAAAATCTTTAAGGCCTGTGCGTAGGTTTAGCCTTACTGGGGGGTGTGCTCGTACGAGGGGAACATCGACTTCCGCGTTTTCGGAGGCGGTGGAGGAGGCTTGCTCTCAATCTTCATTGGCAGCGGAGGAGTGAACTGTGGGGAAAGAAGAGTTCAGGCTAGGACTTCAAATGGAAATAAAAACAGAATATTTTAACGTTTACATGCCATTAAATATGCATTAGTGTGAGGGTGCTATTTTTTGCAAGCAGTTGTACCTCTGAAGAGATCCTGGTGTTGTCAATCTCGTGCGGGTGTTTCTTCGGAGGCATGGGTGGTGGGGTCCCTGGGGTGTCAAATGTATTGGCATCATTGTCACTGAGAAGCGATGAGTAACCTACCACAGGAGAAAGGAAACAAAAGCTTTTCAGACCACAAGCATCAGTGAATATGTGTGTATGACCTGATTAGGGCTATACACCAGATATTCCAGCATCATATTCCTCGTTTTCTTTGTGTGAGGTTGATTTTTAAGAGAAAATAAAATGAAGACATAGAGTGCAGCTGTATCTTTCTTTGCTACGTACTGGAGCTGCGTGGTGTGTGCGGTGTGTGCGGAGAGGCAGGCAGCGGGCTGAGAGGGTTGGACAGGCTGAGCTGGGATGAAACACCCTGGAACAGGGTGAGGGTAAGTCGTCGGTCTCCTAACTGTAAACTCTTGGGCCTCTGCTGCTTCTCTGGAGGTGTCTGGAATAAAAGTGGAAAACAAAGATATAGGCATTCATGTAAGGCAGTAATGGTGGTATTCTCAATTCACAACCAAATAACAGAGACTTAATATTAGGATGAAATGGTCTCCAAGACAAAACAGCTTATATAATCACCTGAGTGTAGGTACAGTATGTTTTAGATAGAAATGAAAATAGCAGAACATATGTGTAAAAATAGCTCCTGCACACCTCATCCGTGTCTGACTGCCTCTCCAGTAAGACCTGGGATTTGCTCACGCTCCAGTCCTTCCTGTTCTTTCTAGCAATCCTGTTGTCCTCCTCTGAGCGGGACAGAACAGAGGCCCTGCGATCGCTGGGACGGGACGACAAGGAACTGCTTGTGAACAATCAGAGGCGGAGATAGGAACATACAATCAGAGAGACAAACAGAGCTTTTGATTTGAGCAAAGACAAAATCAGTGTTTGAAGTAAACAGCCTCCATAGTGGAGGCAAAACAAGAACACAAAACTCCAAACCGGAGACAGAGAGTGGGAGAAGTAGACAAGGGAAGCAGGGAGAGGATGAAGGGACTGACTCTTGGGAGGAAATGCAGGAGGGCCCGTCTGAGGATGCGTAGCCGCTGGAGAGGCCTGAGGAGGCGTTGGAGAGGGTTGAGACAGTGGACATGCGGCGCAGGGTGGAGGACAGGATGTAGGGCATCACCACGGAGCCCACGCGACTCTTCTTCTTCTCAGTGAGAGAGCAGGGCTGGGACACACAAATGGGATTAAGCATCATCGAGGGAATCTTGGCAGGGGAGGAGCACAATGACAGGCAAAACACGGGTCGCGCTGGGCTGGCTAAAGCAAGATTTATGGTCCTGCGCTAATATAATGTACACTCTGCTTTGAATGAGAAGCGTTTGATAGGAAGGCAAGAGGGCCAATAGCTTAAGTTGGCACCCTCTTACATTAAATTAAGTTTGCGGTTGGCAACGCACCAAGGTTATGACGCCATAATGCTTCTCCACTTTTTCCCGAAGGTCTTGGAAACAAGTAACCAGACGGTTGTGTAAGGGCTTCAGCTGCTCCGTCGTCTTCTCCCCGTGGATGCGAATACCATCTGCCAAGAGAGGGATCTGGAGGGGAAGACGGGCACTTGAGCGTTACAAAACGTCTTCTGCTTCGAGGCCAACTTAAATGACGACGATGGTGGAGGGACTTACCTGCAGAGCAATCAGGTGTTTGAGGACCTCGATGCGCTCGTGGTCCTGTGGGTGCTGTTGGATGTAGGTGTCTGTAAAGAATGCCTACAGAGGAGGAAAACAGGATGAAAACTGGGCAGCTTTTTAAACACGCTTTCGCTTAAAATATGGCTGCGAGCAACAGTGAACGCAAAGGTTTTCACAGCATGACAAAAGAGGCCACAGCGGCTCCCTCATGAATAAAACTTTGCTGCTTATGAGGGCAGCCAGAAGTCATGTTAATGGAAAAAGAATCCACAAATTCATATTAATGTTGCAGTTATTTGTTATTAGTGCATTTTGGCAACGTTTCATATCAGTGAAAATCTTTTCCAAATCAATGACTTGAGAACCAACTGTGCACACAACCTGAAGCTGATTTAGCAGGTTCGGGTAAAATAAATACAGTGCAGTCTTTAAGCAGTGGGACAGAGACATGATTGTTGTGATTGATTGCTATGATAGATGTAATTATTTTATTTCTCTGTATGTAGCGAGTAAAGTGGGATGGAGTTGTTCTTGTCTGTTTTGTTTTTTTCTGCATGTGTTTGCTCCAAGGACACTGCAGTCCCAGTGAAATGACCTGATTAAATAATGCTGACTGTTTTTTCAGCAAAGTGCACGAATAGTCAAAGAAATAGTCATGTTAAAGAAATACATCAAACCTTCTCATAGTTGGAGAAGCCGCCCATGACAGCTGGGTCGACGATCCCGCTGAGCATCATGGACAGCGGGTTGATGGAGAGCGAGCGATCACAGGCTTGATGCTGCACAAGGTTACTCAGCTTTTCATTGGCCATCTCCATTGTTTCTACGGCGTTCTCCAGAGGACTGATCTCCTCCTGCCCATCGGGAGAATTACATGAAGAATAATATGAATTAGAGGAATGTTTAAAGTGAAAACAGAAACAAGAACAACATAGTCTGAGCATCAGGATTGCTTCTTACCACTGAGACAGATTTGACTTCAAACCATTTCAGAATCCCAGGGAAGCGATAGGCGGTAATATAAGTTGTTCTCTCTATCCACATAGTCTGTAGGGCAGAGTAAATATCAATAACACAATAAAGGCTGACGTTGTTAATGTCTTTATTAATCTTCAGAGTGAGGTATGTGCAAACACAGGGTTGTTTATACTTTTTTTCTGAGCTTAGTAATTAAAAGTAAATTTAAAAAGTGCTCACTGCAAATTCATTGTCTGGATCCTTTTCACCTTTCCTGAAGGGCCTGGAGTACTGGAACTGGTCCATTTCATTGGTCCTGTAATAGCTGCAAGAGAACAGGGAAGGACAGCAGTGAGTTAGTGGTTTGACCAGAGAACTATAAATCCCAGCGTGTTCACGAGAAAATAAATCAGCCTTTAAGTGTTCTGTTACGCACTTTAATATCTGCTCTGGAACCCCCTTGTCTTTAAACTGGCGTGGCACAGTGAGAACAGGCTTGACAGTAAAGCACTGGATGTCTGTGGAGTTCAGCTAAGGATAAAACCGGGAACAGTGTGGAGGAGCAGATAAAGAAATGTTGTACTGGATCAGAATTTTTTTTAAACCTGTAATTGTGAAACAAGAGTCTACAGCCATGCTAGCAGCTTTGTCAGGCTGCACTTAAGCACAGCCATGCTTTGAGCTAAATGCTCACAACGACAATGCTAACACGCTAATGTTAAGCAAGTGCACTATTTACCATGTTCACCATCTTAGTATAGCGTATTAGCATGCTTTTATTTGCTAATTAGCAATAAACACATAATTACAGCTGAGACTGATGGGAATTAGTTTTGCAGGGTGTTAGGTCATAAACCCGCCCACTGGACAAATTAAATATTGATCTGATGAGGTCGCTAGATGACAAGATCTTACAATTCATCCTGAATGCGTTTCCCTAGAGCCGTGTGGCTAAAATGGCTAAAAATCTTGATAATTAAAAAGCTTTTGTGTGGCTCATTAGTTGAGGATACGCTGTCCCGGGGAGCTGCTGATGTCGTCTCCAGGAGCAGCTGTGCTGGTCATCCGGACTGCGTTGGGGAACTGGGAGAGCAGCTTTAAGCTGAAGTCTTCAAGCCACTCATACTCTTTGCCTCTGTAGATGAACATCTTGTTCTGCAGCAGACACGTGTAACACAACAAATGAAACTGAGTGAAAAGCTAGAATTATGATCAAGCTCATTTTTCATAAAACATGAGAGATGTGCTTGCTCTACGCCTTGACAGGTCTGTATTCATCCTGACGTTCTCTTGTGTCTTCAAAAAGCCAATAACCTTTATCGGCATTATTGCACATTGAGCTAAGAAATGTTTCAAAAAGCAGGCACACTCCATAAGCAAAGGCATGAAGGTTTCTCAAAGTCTCTATTTATTGAAATAGGTAATAATTTTCTTACCCTGAGGAAAGAAGGGAATCCAAGGCCATAATATCCTACAGCGAAGTACTCTGGCTGTGGCCGCATCGCATGCATGATATTTTCATAGAACTGGGCTTGTTTTTTCTGACAGAACACAAACGAGATGATAACGTTGCAGTACGCACACTGATTGTTGTAATTAGTCTGTTAGTAGTTACAAAATGAAATTTTCATTATGAATTAATTCCAAGAACATCCTAAAAGAAAAAAAAAACAACAACAAAAACATGTTTACTCTCATTTTCTTTTGTGTAATTTTGAGAAAAGCTTATTGGAGCACAATCATACCAAGCGATTAACACAAAGAGACTTCATAAATAGATTCTTCATAATACATTCAAATTCCACAGCATCAGCAGACACTATCAGGGTAGAAATGAGTTGAGTAAACAGGCTAACAAACACTTATCTCCTCTCCCCTGCCTTGAGTTGTTCTTTCAACCAATCGCACTCAAGCTGGCACACAATCCTTGTCCACTATTACTCATCTGACTTATTTCAATAGTATAAACCAGGCAGGAACAATAAAATCATTTGCATTTTCATAACAGTTTATGAAGCTGCCTTTTTTTCCGGGGTATTTTAATGCTTTAAGGAGTGACAGTATTTTGTTTGTAGGGCTGAATTAGAATGCACGTATCCTCTTACCAACAGCTGGCTGAGCTCCATGAAGTCAAACATGTGGCTCTCATGCATCTTGGCCAGCTGCTTTCCCAGCTCAATGGCCTTCTCCCACATCTGAGAAGACATGTGCATCGCTCAGTTAAAAGGAGACATAAAACACGAACATAAAAACACAGGACCACGAGCTAGACTTTGCCATCTGGCTCCTACGGCTGTCTTCTGCAAAAGCCCCACCTCGCCGCTTCAAGGGAAAACTGTCGGTCTGCAGCAGCCAATGAAGAGATCTAAATACTTACACAACAGAAGAACCTGCGGCTAGTGTGTGAGCTTTAGTAACTTCCTCTGGAGTGTCACAATATGAACTGAGAGGGCGGTTTTCACACATTATTTAGGATAATTTGTTCATTATGTGTAAAAAAAAAAAAAAAAAAAAACTTTTGGCGGCAGCTCACAGAGCAGTGAATACTCACCTTGCCCTTGTCCAAGTAACATATGATCTCCTGGAAGAGCCTCTCTTTCAGCTCCTGTTGGGTCCACACATGTTGCCCATCTCGCGGTATCAGGTGAGGAGCGCAGGTTTTGTCAGACCACTGAGGAAGCAAATTTGTAGGTTAATAAATCAACACTCAAGTTAACATTTGGAAGTATGGTGATATCTGGAAAGGTTAAAGAGCTCAAACATTAAAAAAAAAAAGCTTTAAGCTCTGTTTAAGCTTAAAAAAAAACAAACTCTGACCTCCAGTAATTCAGCATGTAGTAGCAGAGTGTAGGCCGCCTCTGTGTAGTTCTCACAGTCCAAGTGCAGATCTCTCAGCTTGTACAAGTACCTGGTTACAGAAGGACATCAGTTAAATGCAGGTAGCAATTTTGGTCCGCAAAATACACACTCCATATCTCCATCGCACTCACCGGATGTAAATGTCCTCCCTCTTCTTTTCTTTGTAGAAATTCTGAAGAAAAAAAACATATAATTGCATATTTCCGAAAACATTCTCCCTCGAGCAATTTGCACAGGTAATTGCTTTATGTCCATGTACAAATAGTGTTAGCCCCTTTGTAAATACAGGCACAGAGCATACCAGCACGTTGACGGTGCAGCTCATGCGGTGCTCTGGACTTTCATCGTGTGTGATGGTGCGGTATGCCAGGAGATTCTCCAGCAGGCTGCTCAGGAGCAGAGCCAGCTCCTCTCCTGACTGTGACAGGTATCTGTGGCGTCTGCAGTGCTCCAGTAACCTGCACATACAAAACAAATGTCCTTCACAGACTGCTCTCGACCTGTAAAGGTCTATTTCTAGTTGAGTTTGCCAAAGCCGGTCTTTCCTCTCGACGAGCACATTGAAATCTTTTGTTGCTCTTGTCTGGGGTCGTACATTCTGTCCTCAAGTGTTTACTATTGATTAGAGGTTGCTTACGATTCTTGTCCTTCTGGCGCCTTGCAGGCATTCAGAAAAGCTTTTTGTTGTACTTAGCGATCCTATATGTGTTCCCTATTACACAGAACTGAAGGATTTTTCATCGGCGTGTTGTACAACTTATACAACCCTTAGAAGAGAAAGAAATATTTTCTGTTTGATCTGCTCCTCTGCCTTACGTTTTCTCCAGCAGGACTTTGTACTGCTCATCCCCTCGGCCTCCTTCTACCTCTTGATCCAATTTTGTTATCAGTTCATTTTCAAACTGCAAAGATAAGAAGGGAATTAAAAAAACACACCATCATACACATCACAAATGTCATATTTTGCCAGGAGCGGCTTCTGTCAAATTCAAACAGAAAACAAGAAAGTGCTGAACTTCTGAGATAGCTTTTTACCGTTTCAAATGTTCGTCCGGGGCTGAAGTTGTGCTCACACTGCATCATATCAAAGAAGATGGGGATGGTAGCTTTCCTCAGCTCGGGCTGAGGCACCAATGTGACCTCCAGCATGGGCCCGACCATTGCTGGGATGAACTTCATTTTGTGGGGGCCTGAGGGACAACAAAACATTATCACACAGAAATATCATAGTACGATTTGAGAAGGCAATAAGCCGCATTTTCATCTCTCAACAAACAGAGGCCAAATCTAATAATGTAATAAACAAAACAACAACACACTGTGAAACTGGACGACAAAAAATATTGTCTTGTTATTCCACTTGCATAACTGGCAGGTACTGAATAAACAATTCCACAAACTCTATGATAATAGCTGCATTATCAGACTCACCAAGATTGTACCACATATCTCTGATCTTAAATCCAATAGTCTTCCTCATGTCTCCATATCTGTGGCAGATTCAAACCAAATTACTCTTGAATTAAGTCTTCTCGATTTAAATAATCTTTTTGATGAATCGTAAATGATCTTACTTGTTCAGTATCTTATTCCGTTTCTCTTGCGAGAAGGATTCCAGCTGCAGTGTCTTGTGGGTGAGGAACGCCACGGTCAAATGAAAGTAGTTATTCCACAGCTGTGAGGGGAGCAGGGTTTTCAAATATTAATGCTATAATTAACTTCTCATAACACTAGCTTTTGATTTTCTGTTTAATAAAAAATGTAACCTCTACCAAGGCGGGGGAGGGCGAGAGACACACCTGTAGTTCAAAATGCGCCTGGTCCAGAAAATACATGTTGAGGACGTCCGAGTACTGGTTGATGGCCCTCAGGAAGACCTGCATCTGCACCAGGTTCATGTTCATCCAGTCAGTGGGGAAGATGTTTCCCATGAGGTCTTTAAACATGATGAATGTCTCCATGAGGAAGTCCTGAGGGAAGAGAAGCAGCTTTACAGCAAGTGCACGCACACTGCTGCTTTAAAGAAACACAGTAAGTAACATCTGCTTAAACCAAACTAAGCAAATCCACCGCAGTGCTGCTACACGTCAGGCACACACATAACGCTCCCACAGCTTAATGGAGGCCCACTGACATCCTCATCATGTCCGATCCACTGCATGAAATGTCTATAATCAATATTCTCTTAAGGAGCAGTAAGTGGCCTGGGTGGTTTAATGCCTGTTATTGATGAGATGTTTCAGGACAAGATGTAGCCAACAGGGGAGGAACGGGGACACTTACAATGATATCCTGTCTTGTCTTGAAGGTGCTGATGTAGTGGGCGTAATGCATGTCATCCATTTGCTTCAGGATGGCCGTCATGCAGGCAAGATAGTGGCCCTGCCACAGAGAAGTCCACTATTACTGTCATGATTTCAAAGTAAAATATCCCTAAAAACCTGCACATGTTCTTTACTGTATTTGTGTTATTGATATATTGGTATATTACTATATTTAGCTGTTGTTAATGTCACTATTATTAATATTAGAATGGATGCTGAGGATGTAGTTGTCAAGGATCACACTGTGTCTTACGATGAGAGACGAGGATCTGTCCATGCTGATAACAGTGCGATTGACCCTGCGAAGAAGCCGCTCCATTATCAGCTGAACGTGCCCTCTGGTTGGACCCTGCAAAGACAGAACAGCCTCAGGTACCATTCCCAGCTGAAACACAGCGGCACTGACATGCTACACAAAGCTGTCAGGGCTTATTCACCTAAATTACAAAAACCCTATTTTTCTTATTTGTTTTTTAATGCTAGTTTTACTTGACAAGTTCCTGGGATATTTGACATTTAGATTCCTCTCTCCACTACATACAGAAAAAACACATTTAAAACAGTAATCAGCAGCAGGTCTTACTTTAAAGACTGTACGAGTTACTATGGATACTGCTATGGAAAGAGGAAATGAACTGGAGCTGAAACAATTAGTCAATTGACAGACAATTAATCTACAACTATTCGTAAGTTATTTATTGTTTTAAAATGCCCTCTATATCACACTACACCCTCTAATTTGCGAGCATTTGATGCTTTTCCTTGTCCTAAATTATAGTTAACTAAATATCTGTTGGTCCCCCTCAGGTCTTAGGAAATCATATTGGACATTTGTCACTATTTTCTGAACAGTTAATAGTGTGAAATCAGAAGGTTAGATGATGATGGAAGGAATAATTACAGTCAAAAAAACAATTAATAAAAACTATCCAAATTTACTTGGACATCCTCTCTAGAAAACAATGTTGCTGCTGAAATTCTTCATATTATTTTTCAGTGACAATCACAAACAAAATTCCACTGACCTCCAGGTAGAGGCAGAAATCTGAGGCAGTTAACTCAAAACCTGGACAAATAAAACCAAAACTATCTGAATGAATAGATATTTCATCCATTTTACCTACTTTCCCCTCACATCCACTATGACCTAGACCTGCTAGCTAGCTGGGTTTTGGTCACACTGGAAACAGGCTAATCAGAGAAGCCCAGATGTTCCCTCCCTTAGCTACGTCCTCCAGCTCCTCCAGGGGGATCCCAAGATGCTCCCAGGCCAGATGGGAACTAAACATCCCTCCAGAATGCTCTAGGTCTGCCCTGAGGCTTCCTTCCAGTTGGACATGCCTGGAAAACCTCTAGAGAGAAGCCCCAATCACCACAACTGGCATCTTTCAACCAAAACAGCAGCAGTTATGCTACAAGGCCCCCACGGATGCCTGAGCTCTTTACCTAATCTCAGGAAACTCATTTTGGCCGCTTATATCCACAATCTCATTCTGACTAAATGTTTCTTTTTCTGTAATTTGAATGTAATGACCCTTTAAACTCGTTATCTCTGTGTTTGTGTGTCTGAAGGTGAATTCCTCACCACATCCTTGCGGTCCAAATTGTCCAGCACTGTGCTGAGCAGCTGGACGCAGGCCTCGTGGTCAGGCTTACTCGAATGGTCGTCCAGCTGCCCACTCAGCTGGTCAGTAACAAGTGGCAGAAGCACATCTCGACAATCTGTGCCAACACAGCAGAGGAAAAAAAAAAAAGCTCGCTGGATCAAACATCACATTTTCTGTTAATGGAGCTGACCTGACAAACTTGTATGTAGGTGTCATGCCGAGCAGGGTTTTTTTTTCTCCTTCATCTTGTGCGAAATGTCATTATGTGGTTTTTGAGCCTCAAGGACTCCTACCTGGCTGCCTGAAAAGGTCACTCTCCACCATTTTACACATGCAGCCCAGCTTCTGACGCACGAGCTGAGAGTCAGGAATGCTCTCAATGAACTTCGCGAGGAGGATGCTGAAAAGAGAATGAAAGGAAAGAGCCGAAAGAGTAGCGCTGACAAGTTTAATGCTATTCACATTTCACATCTAGCAATTATTGTCATGGAGGACTAATGAGCAGCACACGTGCAGCCTAATTTTGCAGCAGCAAGAATTGAGAGTAACGCCTCCTTTACTCTGAAGTAAATATGATAATTTGCACTGAGACAGGCAATTATCATTTCCTGCTGTGCAGAGCCTCTAGAGAGTTACCTGAGCTCCACGGGATCAAACACAGTCTGGATGTCATTAATGATGCTGGGGAGGTATTTCAATATTGCCCCCTGAAAAAGAGAAGAATCTGGTCTCATCAGGCTGAAGCACGGGGATGTTTTTCATTCTCTGGTAAAACAAGCTTTTTACCAGATTTTTTCCCCCTCACCTTAGTGAGACTGCCAACAGGGAGCCCAGACTTACTCTGCAGTTCATTTGTAAAACTTTTCATTAACTTGTCCATGAAACAATGCAACACATTTTCACAGCTGGACTACTGTAGTCATCTACATGCATAGACAAATGCTGACTGAAAATTAAAGCTCTTCATAGAGTCTACATGCAATTTAGTTTTTAATACGTAATTGTAAACCAGATACAGTGCATATACAACTAAAGCAACAACAGTACAGTACTTGTTTAGCTTACCTTTATCTTCACTCCCTCATCAAGTGGTCTGTCCATTAGAGTGTTGAAAGACAAGAAAAGGGTGCGAATGGAGTTGAAGAACGCGTCCCCATCTTCACTGTTGCCATAGAATCTGAGAATCAAATGCCAGGAATTGGATCACAAGAAGTCTTCCTTATGAGAGTGCAAAGTGGATTCTTACATGGCAGCGCCTCTGATACCTAAGATACAGGACCCGGGACTGCACAATGAACCTGAACAGGTACTTCAGAGCTTTGAGTGCTACGTAGAGCCTCTCAGTCAGGATGGGCTCCTCGGCGTGGCCCACATAGTAGTTAAGCACCCCGGTTAGCTTCCTGAAAAAATGAGTGAGTCAGGCATCAAGGTCTGCTGGTAATTTGGATGTAGGTGGAGAAGAGGAGCAAAAGAAGCTCTAAAAATAAACAGCGTGAAGTCATCAAAGATGGGAAATACAGAACGGAGACTCACATGTAAGCCAGAGTGGCACTGAAGTGCTTGTTGATGTAGGTTTCCAGTACTGGGTTGAAGTGCTGGAACTTTATGTCACCAATGAGTGTGATTATAAATACCTGGTGACAAACACAAGGGGGAAACAAAATCAGAGCCTTGTCTAAGTTGAAACATTATACACATACAGTACTGTATGTCAGTGGTTCCAGAGTTATAATCTTAAAGGTCCCATGTTGTATAAAGTGAGATTTCCATGTCTTTTATGATTATAAAGCAGGTCTAGATTCCATGTTAATACTGTGAGAAGTATTGACGCGTTCAGTCCACAGAGAAATGCACAGTCTGTATTCAGAAACTGAGCCTTAAAAACAGTCGTCAGGTCTTCTGTAACTTTGTGATGTCACAACATAGCAGTCACTGCTCTCAGTCATGCCCCAAGCCCCGCCTACCTGGACCCACCATCCAACCTTGCAGGATTTGGTTTTGTGTTTACCTGAAATCTGCTAAATTTTTATTGGATCACTCAGAAAACAGTCAGCCAATCAGAAGAGAGGCTCAGAGCCTCAGAGACCTTAAAACACTGGAAAAGTGTAAAATATGGGACCTTTTTACATTTTCATGAAATGCATGTTGATACTTTTCATGGCCATGCATGTGTGTAATTAATCCAGCATTACTGTTTATAATTTTATCCAACTGATATCACCCTAATTCTTTATTGCTTTCTATGTTTACATAGAAACAGAGCTATATTCAGTTACTGCTAATGGAGAATGGAGCATTATCCTGCTGCTGCTTCGCATTAAGGGCTGGGTTATTCCAAAAAAGAACAAGTTTGTGTGGCACGTTGTTGAAGCACACACAAAGGCAAAAGTGGTTATAGTTCTATAGGGCGACAATCAAAGGCGGGGGAGGAGGTAACTGAGGCTTTTCAATCATCTGAACAGCAGTTCTGAGTATAAAAGCACTGAGCGGGCAAAACACAGGGCTCTGTTATAATTATTATTGCTGAGGTTCGTGCTGATTGTAACTGTCAAAAATGTGTCATGACCAAGTCTTGATCATTTTCAGCATTTTACAAGAATGGAGCAAATTCAGTTTAGATTAATCTTGTGACCCCTCGGTTGGTTCTCCCAGGTTCAGAACCATTGCTATGTACAGTTCACATTTTGTTTTGATTTAAATTAATTTTTTTTAAATTTAAATCAATTTTTTCTCATTTATCTACACTCAATACCCCATAATGACAAAGTGAAAACAGATTTTAATGAACAAACAAACACATTTATTGAAAAGGAAAAACTGAAGTGCAATATTGACATAAGTATTCAGACCCTTTACTCAGCACTTGGTTGAAACACCTGTGGCAATGGTTACAGCCTTGAGTCTTCAAGGGTATGATGTGACAAGCTTTGCACATCTGGATCTGGGGATTTTCTGCAGATCCTCTCAAGCTCCGTCAGGTCAGATGGGGACAGTTGGTGGGCAGCCATTTTTAGGTACCTCCAGAGGTGTTGGATTGGGTTCAAGTCAGGGCTCTGGCAGGACATTCAGAGTTCCCTAAGCGATTCCTGCATTGTCTTGGCTGTGTACTTAGGGTCACTGTCCTGATGGAAGGCGAACCTCTGGCCAATCTCATTCTCATTAAGGATATCTCTACGTTTTGATCTGTTCAGTTTTTCCTCAACCATGACCAGTCTCCATGTCCCTGCCACTGAAAAACACTCCCACAGCATGATGCAGCCACCGATCAAATGGTATTGGGCAGGTGATAAGCGCTCCAGAGATCTACACCAGAGATGATGCTTAAAGTTGAGGCCACTTCATTCGTATTTCATCAGACCAGAGAATCTTGTTTCTCACAGTCTGAGAATTTTTCAGGTGCTTTTTATAAAAATAAAATCCAAGCAGCTTTCATGTTTCTCTCTTGGAGGAGAAGCTTCTGTCTGGCCTCTCTGCCATAAAGCCAAGATCGATGGAGTGCTGCAGTGATGGTTGTCCTTCTGGAAGTTTCTCCCATCTCCACACAGGATCTCTGGAGCTGAGCCAGAGTGACCATCAGGATGGGGCGGTCATTTAAGATTTACGGATGCCACTGTGCTCGTGAGAACCTTCAATGCAGCAGAAATGTTTTTGTAGCCTTCCCCAGATCTGAGCCTCGACACAATCCTGTCTTTGAGCTCTGCAGGTAGTTCCTTCCTGCTCACGGCTTTTGTTCTGATATACATTGTCAGCTGTGAGACCTCCTGTGTGTCTTTCCAAATCATGCCAATCAACTGAGTTTACCACAGGTGGACTCCAATCAAGGTTTAGAAACATCTCAAAGATGATCAAGAGAAACGGCAGGCACCTGAGTTTTCAAGTTTTCAATTTCAAGCAAAGGGTCTGAATACTTACAGTATGTCAATGTGATATTTCAGTTTAGCAAAACATCTGTTTTTGTTTATGGGCTCTTGAGTGTAAACTGATTAGGGGAAAAAATAAACTTAAACAATTTTGGCACAAGGCTGAAACATAACAAAACATGAAAAAGTTGAGGGGGTCTGAATACTTTCTGAATGCACTGTATCATGTAATGCCATCCTGTTATGGACATTTCTGCACTGCATGATAGAAATTACCACCCACTGACACTATGGCTTTAGCAAAAACTAACCAAGGCATTGAAGACCAGGGTATCATATGTGTCCTTCTCTGAGGTGTCCATCATGATGTTGAACAGGGCATCAAGAGTGTCCTGGAGAAACTGTGCATAAAACAGAAACCTTTTACAAAAGTGCCATTAAAAGGACATTATGCAACATCTATAAAATCAAGCAGAATATTACATTTTCAGTGCAGCATTTGTGACACAGCAGAACTCACTTTCACAATCTCCCCTCCCTCGACCTCCATCAGTCTCTGCAGAATCTGGTCCAGATCTTCAGGGTTAGACCTCCAGTTTAACAGGCCAAGTAGATCCACTGGAAAAACATCAACACATCAGAATAAATACAGTGGCAGCAAAACCTCCTCTGTTACGACATTAGTTATGATAATTGTGTTAAAAGCCTGAAATTTCAATATAAACCTAATTAGATCTGCATCAATCAACATGAACACATCAGCAAAATATTAACAACACAGATGGGCTTAATTAATTTCAAGGCAATCTGAAGGGAGGAAACTACGGTGTCACTGCACCTCTATCTGATGAAGAATCAGTTTCGTTTCTTAAAGATGATTTTTGACAAGATGTTTAATTATCACAACTTTAGCAGATTGGAGGATTGGGGAAAAATAGAAATGTGCCCTGTGGTACCGTTTTGAGTGAGTTTAGTGGAGCAGGTGAGAGTCGCAATCTGGAAGCTGTCTTTAGTCACAGGAATCAGTCCTGAGTGGTGGAACTGCTTTCCCGTTTGCTTTTCCTTCTCCTCCACTTCATCCCAGGTCGCTGGCAAGGTGAGATAAACCTTTGCATCCTCAGCCTTTTTCATGTCAACCTAAGAAATTCATAAAGTAGGCAATGAATCATGAAGCATATTGATCGATGGAGATCTAATGTCATATTTATTGACTGAGGAGGGATTCGTGCACAATCCATCTACTGACTGTCAGCTATTCAAGACAGATTTTTGTGTAATTAGATAAAAGCAATAAACAACCTGCTGCTTATTTTAAAGATAAGTGCAATTAATTAAATTTCATACAAAATAAGAATACGCAAAGATCCTGCAATCGCACCTTATAGACAATAAGTTCGTGCCTGCCATCTTTTAGTGTGGTCCCATCTCCTCTCATGAGCCGGACGAAGGCCATACCAAAGGGCTTCTCCGATTTGTCTCGAGCTGAAGGATGCAAAGGAGCGTAAGACAGGAACCTATCTACCAGCAGTCACTCTAGCTCTATTTAACATTGTGGCAGAACTACATGTGGGTGTTTGTCATACAAATAAGGCACAGTCACTCACAGTCCTGGGAGGATCTGTGTCGAAACATCACCCTGAGGTGAGAGCGGCACACGTCTTCAATGGGAATTGTCACCTTGCAGGGAGGGGAGGAAAAGTCAGGGGAATTAAGGAGAGAAGTGTGAATACAGGATTACACATGGAAGAAACGTTATCTGGTAGGAATTTTGTATGAGTAGCATATTCTGCTCTGGTATCTTCCCCAGAAGATTATTTTATTATATTGAGCCACAGAAAATCCATTTGAAGAACTAATTAAAGTACACAAGATATCATGTTGGAAGCACAGAGCTGCACATGTTGGTCCCTGTCATGGGCTTACCTTCACTGTTTCATTCCAGCAAGGCTGCTTCACCTGGTAGTAGATGACAGACTTGTACTCTGTGATGCCATCATAACCAGCCCCAGGAAATATGGCTTTCTACAGAAATGAAAGGAGGGAGATAAGAACAATGTCAATTTGCTCTTTGATGCATTTGCAATCAAAAAAGTACCAGTCATAGTAATACAAGTCAATGCTTGAATAGACATTCATATAACCTTTAATAAGAAATAGAAAATTTCACAGAAACAGAGAAAACAAGACTAAGGACTAAGTGTCTTTACTAGTTTCAGACCAACGTTTTTCTGTCCAGTGCCCATGTTGTTTGAACAGCAAATACAGTTGCGCCCATCTGAGCGCCCATGGCCGTGTTGGTCTCAAAACGAGGTGTGGTTAGGCAAATTGTTAGCATATTGGTATCTTGAGGCAGAAGAAAGGGATTGCACGATTGACCAACAAATACCTGGTCTGAAATCAGTATATTGCTGCTATTTTAAGGGAGCATTATCAAGATAGCATATCAAGATAGATATCAAGATAACCGGATGCACAATGTGCATACACTGTGCTTGTTACAAACAAGTGTGGTGGACTGAAAATGCACCTCTGATGTGTGGATAAGTCACATGGATCATGATATCATCATAAATGAGGATCTGTTGAGAATTAAGTGTTCTCTCTTACTATGTTGTAGACCTAAATCTGCCAGTGTTTCCCATTCATCATCTAGACTAAATTTTTCCCACCAGTTTCATAATGAACCGAAAATTTATTTACACTTCTATTATAACATAAAAGATGTCTAACGTTGTGATTTGCGCATTGATTTGCTCAGCCCCTCCTAGCCCCTCAGGGTGCACAGAGCATACTGCAACTGGGTTCACTGGCCAATCAGAATATGTAATCAACTCGCCACAACTAGAATCTAATTCTGTGTGAAACACTGCACTGTTATAGTAGCAATCCTCCAAGGTGAAAGCACATCTAACTTTCACGGGGAATGGGGGATGTTACTCAAATTGGTTTTTTGCAGGTTCTACCCAAAACTCACCCACAATTAATTAAGAAACTAAGTACAAACCTTTTGAAACATGTGCCTCGTGTAGCCACCGTTTTTTCCACTGTTAAATTAGCAAAAGTGGGTTAACCAGGTGCTTTAGACTGTTATAATAGATCCCTATGACTCTACAGCCATGCTAGCAGCTCAGTGAGGATGTATTGAGCTAAATGCTAACATTAGAATGCTAACACGCCTACAATGACAATGTTAGCATGCTGATGTTTACCAGACATTATTTTTTACTATGGTCAATCTTAGTGCATGCTAGCATTTGCTAATTAGCACTAAACACAAGGCTGAGGCTGGTGGGACTGTCATGAGTTTGCAGATATTTTGTCAAAAACTAGATGAAGGGGAACACTCAAGTCAGTAGGATTGTTGATACAAAATTTCATGGAAATCCATCCAGTAGTAAAGCGATGACCCTGCCCAATATACTGCCTAACCATGGAGCCATACTGTGAGCAAGGCTAAAATGTATTTACAGCAGAACTACAAAAAAAAATGTAAGAGAAGATATTAACACAGTTAGTCAAGTGCATTCACTAGGTTAATTTTACCTCCATGGGATTGCCCTCATCATCGTGCACAGTCAGTATGACCTCGACATTTTTGGGGGTCTTCTTTTTACCACGGTCAAACTCTCCCTGCAGCAAGGTTATGTAAATATCATTCCTCACGTTTCCTGGACAAGGGACAGCAGATGATCAGGTGGATGAGCTGACAATTTATGAACCCTGCTCACGGCTTTGTAAGCAAGGAAAATGAACATGACCATGGCCTATGCAGAGCAGTGCCCAGCAACAAAGACTTTAATCCACCTGGGAGGATGATTTCCGGGAAGCCCATTTTCCTGACGATAGCCGTGCTGCGATCCACAAAGTGGGGGTAGTCCTTCCTGACTTGGGCAAGATCCCCCGGGAGGAGCTTCAGGGTCACAAACAGCCCTGCCAGGAAACATGTAAAGAAATTCAATGAGGCAGACACTGAAAGCATACACCCTATAGACCCCTCACACATCATTTATTCCCCTCAAAACAAAAAGGTCAATTTAGAGCAACCCACTGAAATCACAGGGGGGGACAGTGTCTGTAAGCACTTCATTTTACCCTGGCCTTTGTGATTGACCTCCCGCGTGGCAATGACTTTGTTGAAGACAGCAGTGAGCGGCTCATTCTCCCCGATGACTCGAGATGGCATGAGCGGAGACATGATGAGCTGCCTCTGACGGATGTAGGTTTCCATAGCTATCCTGAGTGAGAAGCACCGGCATGAGAGGAAGAACAATCAGCTGCCAGCATCTCTGACAGGTGACAAAGGAATGGACAGAGGAGCCGCAAAGGCAGCGTGTGGAAATACTAATGAAAAATGTTTTGGCCTTTCAATAAGTAATTTGGTTTTGTCATAACATTATGTCTACAGGTATGCTAGTGGCTCTGATAGGCTATACTTTGAACTAAATGCTAAATGAAAAAGGTATAATGTATACCATGTTCACCATCCTAATTTAATT
This sequence comes from Seriola dumerili, assembly GCF_002260705.1. Taxonomy (NCBI): domain Eukaryota; kingdom Metazoa; phylum Chordata; class Actinopteri; order Carangiformes; family Carangidae; genus Seriola; species Seriola dumerili. The sequence goes on along the minus strand of NW_019174272.1, from coordinate 7,611,684 downwards.
CACGCTAACCATAGCAAATAAGCACTAACATAAAAATTACATCTGAGACTAACGGGGATGTCATCAGCGTTGCATGTCACTCCACAGGTTTTTGTGCAACTTATCAGGTTTTTAAATTTTGTTTCCAGGTGCAACTCATGCAAGTCAAATTTATATTAAATGGGGTGTAACTGAGTTTTCTGTAACACGCAGTGAACATGGATGAGGCATACATCAAAGAGGGCATTCATACAAAAGAGAATATATCAAAGTGTACTGTGGTGGTGTGGTAAGAGGGAGAGGTTGACACAGAGGCAGAGACAGAGGGAGGACAGAGTCTATATGTTGCCTATATGGACGTCACAGCAGAGACGTGTAGGGGAAGTTTTCACAACGCTTAAAGAGGTTGGTGTATTGCAAGAGCAAATATATGGTGCAAGGTAGATGAAACGTTGTGGCCAGGCAGGAGCGTTTTGACAATAGGTCCTGATATACTATATCTAATTTACTGTGCAATGCTATACTGCTTTTTTTATATTCTACATTATTGTTCATTATTGTCAGGAGGTTTCTGTGAGTAGAGGTTAACACAATTTGTAGAAATGAGCTGACTCTTGATGAATACCATTCAGTTGCCTGTTGTGCATATCTGACTGCACTATTGGCTCACTGTTTGTAAGTCTAAAAGAGGAATTAAATACAGAGACAAAATGTCAGTGGGGTTCAATGACACAGCTCCTTAGATAAAAATTACTTTCTTGGTTAAGCAACAATAAGGGGACATGTCATTTCAGGAGCAGTGAGGAACCTGCTGATGTGATTATTGACTTTTAACTGATGAATTTAATGTTTGTAATGACTACCCACCTTCTGAAGTACAAATTAAGTGTTGTGCTGCACTGTGTGGACGGATGTGGTAATTGCACGTTTCAGAAAATACATTTAACCAACTAAAGAAAAGTCAAATAAAATATTGGTATTCAGTTGCTATTTAAATATTAAGTATATATTTTTTCCATTGTTCAAGTCATTTAGCTTGACCTTTTTTGTCATTTGTAATTATCCTGTTAATGATTTACAAGTGCCAGATTAGTCACTCAGTGTGAATGAAATCTAAATTCATTTGTCAAAGCTGCCAACAAGTTCTTCAGTGGTACAATCTGTCTTTTGTAAGGAACACTGGCATCTACTGAAGAGCAGAAAATGGCATGTCCAGGAAACTTTTAGTCACGTTTACTTCAGCAAGAGAAACTATGCCGAAGTCTGGATTAGTATATAGTCCTGTTTTTCAGGTTAGATAAATGTCATAAAAATGCACATTTAATATTTTAAGTAATCATCCAGACATTTGGTGAGTCCTGATAAATATTCTACACTACAAAAATGTCTTATTTGCCTGTACCTCCTCAAGAAGACACAACGAACTGTGACACAGAGACAAATAGAGGATAAACCTTGGTAAAATTTGGTTTAGACATCAGGAATCAGTCAAGATATTTTTGGGCCTCTTCCAGCTAGGATCCCTGTGAATATATTATTGTCCTCATCCCCCCAGTGTGCAGGTGCTATGAAAACATGGCCTTGAAGCCTGTCTTTGTGAAGAGCTAACACTCAGTATTGCACACACTTTTTGTATTTGCCCTTGAAATGCAACATAGAAAAAGCTGAAATGCATCCTTGAAAAAGATGTGATAGAATGCAGTAAGTAAATATAACTCGAGTCCTATTCCATTTCTTTTCCATTATTCGATTGTGTTGAGTAAGAAAACAAAGCCGGGCTGTTAACACCAGAACAAGTGTAACAACATTGAAAAGACTTACTGCTGAAAGGGGATGAAATGCTGCTTGTCCTCATCGTCTGTTTTGCCATGGGCAATATCTGTAATGTCCATCACTGCAATGACAAAGACACAAGTAGCATCACAGTGAGGCCGCAGACTCAAGGGTAAACTCATTCACCAGATGTAATGCAGTTTTCTAGTTTTTGCCAAAACAACAGCAACGTGTGGAATTTCCTAGTGAATTTACTCTTTATAAATTTGGAAACTGTATGTTCTACTTTTGAAACAGAAGCTGAGCCAGGTGTTGGCTCTCACTCACCTGTTGCCTGGCACAACAGACAGCCAGCATAATAAGACAGATTGAGGGTTCCTGATCTCCAGCTTGCAAATGCCTTTGGATCGTTCATTCTACCCAGCTCTTTTTCTAAACTGCTCTTTTTTTTTCCTGGCTAAGAATAATTTGACTTCTGAGTTAAACGTTCTTTCTGACTCTGGTTTCAGTCCATTTACTCGAACACCAGAGGAAACCATTTCTCATCAAATCCACTAATCATCTGGCCAAAAACAAAAAGACCGTTGCTAAACCAATTTCCACCGACTCCTTTGCCAAGGCAGAGTGGAGGCATTTTCTAGGTCAGAAAGCAGGTGTTCCCATTTCATTCAGCACAGGGATCCTTCATTTTTACACCTCGACAGGACTATTCATGCAACTACACCACCAGAGAGGAGTGGCTTTTTTTTTTTTGTTGAACTGACTTTTGCATTGCTTAAACAAACATTAGGACATTTAAAAAGCTGCTCACCAGCCACACCAAACGGCCTCCTCAGTCCGCCGGTGTGTTTCTTGCCCTCTTTGAGCTCCATGCTGCCCACTCTGATGATCTGACACACCAGGAAGAGCCGTTGCCTCATTAAGTCACTGCTGCTCAGGTCCTGGGTGCAAGGACACACAAAGATGATTTATTATGGGATATTGGGTGATAAGGTAGATACAAAAGGCAGTTGACTGCACGTATCACCGGCCTGTCATTATGTGTATTCACAGGGCCGGAGCTGCAGACCAGATGGAAAATATTACGGGATGAAAGCATGCAGTAAAACCCTCACACATATCACCTATCCAACATCTTCATGTGTTTATTTTTCTGGCTGCTTTTTCAAGTCAAAGTGGAGTCTAGTCCGCTTTGAGGAAGCAAGTGTAACTATAAAATTTCAGCTTTGATAAATGTGGTTTTATCACATTCTGAACCACTAATTCCTGGTGGCACAGATGCAGGTTAACACAATGACTTGTTTGCAGTGGAACAGCTGCCTGTGTCATTACATAAACAGCAGCAAAACAATGGTGGCAAATGTATTCAAATTTTCAAAGATGTGCCGTGAATGTGAGCCATTCAGTGAAACTTTTTAGTAAATTAGGAGCAATCCAGGAACAAATTGTTCTCTTTGTCACAGATTTCAGGCAGCGTTTGGATTGTTTAAATCCGGAGCGGAGGGAATACAGTCAGTGGGTTGGGATTCGGTTACCGTGAATAGTGCTGGCAGGTTGTTGAGTTTTTCAATTTCTTTAGGCATCCCCATACTGTCCCAGCGCACCAGGAAGTTCTCACTGTATGAATTTAAATAAGAATCACAGTTAGAGATGACATTATCGAAGGCATCAGGAGAAATGGAAAAATGTAAAAGTAAATAATGTAACTCTGTAATAACTCTGGATTTTATCGGATGAAACTGATAAAATATTACAGTGTCAAGAAAATCCTAAGACGTTTGCATATTTTGAAAAGCAATAATGTAAAAGTCCATTGATCCAAGCTGATAATTATACTTGCCAAATACATAGGTTATGGCTGAAAGGCCTGGAGGGACACAGCCATAATTAACGCTAAATAACTAGGTATTAGTTAAACGTGTAATGGTTCTGCTATGAGAATTCAAATTGTCTGTTGCGTGTAACTACTGCCTTTATTTACCCTCGCCCCTTCCAGGGAGGTCAGAGGTCAGCTGCTGAACGGCACCCCAGGAGCTAGAGGGGACTGAGTGTTTTTAGTTTTCAGGTTTCACATCATTAACATTCATAAAACTTACCTTGTAATCATTTTTTTAAATGTGTTAGAGGTTTTTTTTTTTTTTAATCACTTCCATTATTTATGCTGGCACCATTTTCACCAAGCTTAGAATAGAGATGTTGCATTTCTACCCCAGCGAGCAGAAGAAGCAGCAGCAGCTTAATAAACGCCTGAAACAAGCAGCCTTCCAGCTTCGAGTGTTCATCTCAAACAGTGCTGAAGCCGCTACATCAGAGCTGTGCAGCGTTATGTGACAGTAACGCACAACCTCCAGCCATCATTATTATTCTTCATTCCCATAGTAAAACTAATTATAATTCTTAATTCTTCACTTTGTAACTTGTGCCATAATGTGACAAAGTATGAATAGTAGTAATCGCTGCAGCACTGTAGAAGTAGTAGTGGTTGTGTTTTTTCATTTTTTTGAAAATAAAGTTAATAAATAAAGAACCCTTTTTTATCAATCATGTGGTAATTGTCGACATGAGGTACATCAACATCAGTTTGCGTCAAATCAAGATACATTCTGTTGCACGGAGTGTCGTTTTTCATTTTCTCAGGGAGTTTGACATTTCTTGGATTAAAAGACCAATGAAACCCAAACCTGACCCAAATAGACAAATAACCGCAACTTGATACTTAATTGTGGATGTAAGAGAAAAGTGAGGAGCTAACCTGATGAATTCAGACTGATCAGGGTCATACAGAGACATGAGCAGCTCAGCATCTTCTCCAATGTTGCATACAAAGTTCTTCAGGTTCATGAGTAGACTGTAGGTGTGCACTGTGCTGAACAGAGTCTGACGCCTCATTTCCAGGTTCTGTAGCCGTGTCTGCATGAAAACAAGGCCCCGGGCAGTGCATGGAAATACATATTAATTGAAATGGACAGGTACAATGGAGTACAGCGACTGGTAGCATCAACAAATCAAAAGTCATGCCTTCTCTTCTTGTATCCTGTCATCAACACTGCGGGATGCGGTCTCGTGCGCCCGGAACAGACTGACCGTACTGGTCCAGTCAGGATCCAGAGTGTTTCCTGCTTCATCTCGCACCACCAGGTCCAACCCCAGAATCCTGAGCAGCACAGAGGATCCGACAGCATCAGATGAGTTTACAGAGACAATCTCAGAGCGATGACTCAAGCCTATAAAACTTTACAATGGTGTTTATGTCAGAAGGCATTTCGTTGCAGTACAATAAGGCAGCACGACTCATACCGGTTTCCATAATCAATCTTTGCTGTGACTTTCTTTTTCAGCTCGACAAGGTCATCCTTGGGCAGCGTTCCTGACACTATTTGAGATCGATATTCGATGAGGCTGTAGGCCATCTGCTGAACACTCCTGAACAGGGTTGTCTTGTTCACCTGTCAGATAAGCAGGAATATACTTATAGCAACGCAACCATCAGAGGAATGAAACAAAACAAAATGGAGTAAAAGTGGTGGGGATCAGGGAGGTGAACATGACTGTGTGTACTAGAAAAACAGAGGGGCTGATAACAGAGAGACAATCTACACATACCACGAAGAGGTTGTGCCATATCTGTGCCCATTCCCTCAGAGTTGCCCCGAGCTCCTGCACCAGGGGTAAATCTGCTGGAATAATTATTTCCTGCTGGCTACCAGCCACAAGAAGAGAATAATAAGATACTGAACAAGTGGCTCATCAGTCACAGATCATGTCACATCATTTAGACAAACTCAAGTGCATTTCTATACATGATAAATAGTTGGACGGTTTCCCTGCACAGCCAAGTAAAGCATTACTGAATCCTCACTTATGATAATTACAAGTACACTGCTACGTTATTGGCAAATGACAAGGCAGGGCAGCAAATCAAAAGGAAAGTGGATTATCATCAAGATGATATGTTTACTGATATGTGATCTCACCCTATTCCTTCAACTGTAGCCTCCTTTAAGTGGATGTAGGAAGATGGGAAAATGCCCTGAGGAAACAATGAGGCACTATCAGCATACGCATACAGAAATAACAACATTGGTTAGGAGATAACGGAGCGCTAATTAAGCCCTTACCTTGTGTGATTTCTTTCGTAGCGTGTAGCCCCTGTACCAGCCTGGGGAGAAACAAATTAATAGAGAAAGCTATTACAGTGAGGGAGAGGTAGTGGACAAGGTAGGAGTGATGACAGTGCAACCTGTCAGGAGGACAATGTGGGAGACTCATTTACATTGTTATGTATTGCATATTGATCGCCGGCTAATTCAACATTTCATCTAAGTTCCTGAGTCAGCTTGCACAGAAAAAGGGGGGAGAGAGAGAGGAGGGATGTGTCGGGGCGTGTTGTGTTCAGCTTCACTCACCTTCCAATTTCTCAAGTATGTGCACCGTGTCCCCCACCTGTAGACACAGCTCCTGCTCACCACTGGGATCATAATTGTAGATTGCTGAAGTAAAAAGCAGGGCTGTCTCATTATGAGAAACACACACAACATTCAGTAACCAGTGTTGACAAAGAAAAGGTTTCGGTCGACAGTTTGACTGACAAGTTTTCTTCCTCCTCAAGGTCCGGTGGATTAAGCAAAACCCCAAATCCCTTTTCAATAACTGCTAACACATAGGAGAAAGTGTGTATTTAAAAAGTTTTGGATCAGAGGTTTGCCTTCTCTCCCTGGAAAGGGAAACCAATTCGCCCGCCGTGTCACAGAACTTGGACTCGCAGGCAAAGAGAATCTTCAATCTGTGATTTATTCCTCATCTCAGTGCTCTTTCTTACAGCAGACTATGAGCTGTGCAGGAAGACTGTGTGACTCAAACCTCTAAAGCATTTTGATGACTCTTAATTGAAATGGAAGCCCTGAGGCTGTGTTTAATGTTTCAGCAAATGGACTATTCTGGAGCAGGTATCTTCAGTGTCAACAGTGAGAGGCAGAGCTTAAAAGAAGGCGATGGTATCACACTCTCTATATTTCTGACCTCATCATACCACTGTGGCCTTTGGTCACAAGTTTCCTTTCTGCTAAAAAGGCTCACCTACCAGCCTTGCCCTTCTCTACATTCAGTTTATTAAGCTAACAGCTTTCCTGGAGGCGACTCCTGTCTTTCCCTTTTTAACTCTCCAACAAGGACATGTATGGGGCGGATCAGACGAGCGCACACGCAAAACCAGACAGGCGTTGCAAAAGACAAACCTTGCCTAACAATACTGTAGCAAAGGTCTTTGTCATGACTTGAGGGAGCTGCAATAGTGTGGAGCCACTCATTCTCACAGTCAGATAGAAGAACCATGAGCAGAGCTCTGTCCTGACTTGCATGGTGATAATGCTTGTTGCTGGAGGCCAGATTTCCGAGCACGCTTCAACTGGCTCAGCTTATCACACCTCAGTCTGAATACCAAAACTTGACAAAACAGTGAACGTGACTACCCCTTTTTCTCTCCACGATTTCCTCCTCGCTGACAGATTTTTCTAACTTTCCAGAAAAGAAATTTGCACAGGCATACATCAACACAGGGAATCAGATTTTAGTCCGAGACTGTTTTGTAACCAGCCCTTGGGCTCTTAAAATACTAGCTAGACCCATGCTGCCTATGTTGTTAGGATCACCTGAACAGGTTCCTGTGAATGACACATTACCAGGAATTCCCACAAGGGAAAACAAATACCGAAGCCTCTGCAAAACAAATCATGTTTTTCTTGCTTTTATTTACCCTTAAGTAAAAACATGAGTTTCCTCACATGGTGGTTATCACCTCTAAAAACACAAACCACAATATTATTATGAACAGAAAGTTCCGTCCTGCAACACCACAGTGTGTGTTGTTTTATTTAAAAAGAAGTCACTGACATGGTGTATATGCTCTTGAAAGGAGTTTTTGTTTTCACCAGGAAATTATTTGTGCAGCCAGAACAATATCGAATGAAACGTGCACTGAAGAAATGACATCTGCCTCTGGTCATGCCGAGAGTGACAATGGTCCATTCTCCAACTTGACACAGTGTCCAAGCCTGGCAACGGCATGGCAATATGCCAGTGGCAGGGACCCAGTTGAGCGTGTTGTGATGCCACACTGTCTCAACTAAAGTCAGCAGTTTGGGCCTTGGCAGCGCAGCTCATCTGTGCAACGCTGAGACGCACTATCTTCCTCTTAAACTTGAAATACTGAGGCTGTAGCTGCTGTTGTAAATTCCAATAAAACCTCTATCTGCTCAGGTTCAAGTTAATGTGCATACTAATGTTAAATCAAAGTCAGCCTAATTCACTCTAAGTGATTTATCATAGAAGTGGATTAGCCAGCAATTTAAGAACAGCAGGGCTGAACAGTTTGAGCAGCTGCTGGCAGCTCATCAAAGTTAACACAATGCAACGAGAATCTATTGTTCTCATCACTGGCTGGGTGTGAAAAGCAAAACATAAACAAATTCTCCAAGTTATGGCCATGATAGAAAAATCGGACCAATGAATAAAACAAGTGGGGGGGGGGGGGGGGTCTTTGAAAAAAATGATGCAAGATACAAGAATCAACCCTTGAACATACAATTGAACAGAGAGATTGGTAAGCTGAACTCTGTCTGATTCCCAGCTGAATAACATTCAGTCCAATACATGAAAGAAATGGAATAATAAAGGCAGTAATGGAGCAGACGAATGCCATGCTGCACAAACAGGCTCTGATGTAACAAAAACAACAACCTTCTTTTTCATTTGTACAGAAGGGCTTGAAAGCAAACCATTTTACAAACTACGCTATTCAATTTTTTTTTTTTTTTAAATCATCACAATTGAGAAGTGTTTACTTCAAACCAAGTGGACACAGGTATTACATAAAATCTGATGTATTCGTAAAGGTCTTCAGGAAGACAACACTCAGTAATGTATCATCTATTTCTCATAAAACTTGTGTCCAAATGAACAAATTTGTGCTACCAAAGTAGGGAGAGGTACAGTTTATCTACAAAAAGTCATTAGGTAAAAGCAAGTGTATTAAAGCTTGTTTTTCAGCCAAATCTCCTCAGGCAGGACGTTTCAAAACATAAAGACCTCGATAGAAAAGCCTTTCACCTCCTGTCTACTGTCTAGACAGCCAGAACGATCCGCAGCTCTTAAAACTAGGCTCCAGATGATAAGTCCTTATAGGTTATCCATAAATCAGAAAGTTAATTCTCAAGTTCCAAGCTAATAGTGCAAAAAGGGACAAAATTAGACCAGTGTGGGCTCATCTTCTAATTCTAGTTAAAAACCCTGATGCAACATTTAACAGAAAGAAAATAAAAACTGTGTTATGTGACGGAGAAAAAAAAAAAGCACCTTTCTCCAGGTTCTTAAAGAATTATTCTCAAATTAAGTTTTAAAAGTCATGGGCTGCCCAACCATCTGGTCAGTTCATCAAAACTGAGAACAAGGGCAACACCTCCAATCTCCAAATCACCTGCTGCAATCAGGTTTGACATTGCAAGATGGACAATCAGGGGTGTAGTGATTACAATCGATGGAGGCTGCAAATCTCAACAGCTTTAGATTTGTTTTACTAAAAAGACACCCACACAGCCTGCAACACCTGCACAGACAACAACTTTAAGCTGCTCATAATTTTAAGAAAACTCATTTGCTATTTATTGCATAATATCACTGAGTGGAAAACGAGGTTGAGCACTTGTAACCCAGTTCACACGACCTGAAGTGAGTACAAGCAGAAGTCAGTCTTTACGACTTGAATGGGTTGAAAGGCAGTTCCCTGAAGAAAACTGATAGTAATAATAGGAGGCCGCATTGCTGCTTGTAAGAAATGTAAGGTATCGCAATCATTATATCATTATACAATATATACAACAAGTAAACCCCAGGGGTTTGCTGCTGTGATTCAAATATAATCATTAGAACAATTATATATTAAAGTCTCCCTCCATTCAAAAATGTGCTTTGCCTTTTGTGGTTTTTTGAGGTTCACGGTGCAGAGTTTGTCAGTCGTAGTATGTTTTCACATTCATCTGCTGAAGGAGAAAAGTTTCTCTGCACTAACCTTAAATCTGAGTTTACGATGTTTACATAGGACGTGGATTCATGACGTCACATACCCCGACAATGTACTTTTCAGTGAAGTTGGAGTTTAACCTTTAAAAGGGTGTCACTGGTGAACTTTTAAATTAAAACATATTGGCATGTTCAAAGAGCTGCATTTTTCAATGAGGGAGAAGAAGCAGATGTGTACCATAGTCTTTAAAAGACTACGCTACACTAATTAGCACTGCACTCCTGTAACATTGTCAGACTCACAATAGTCAGGTTTTGAAAAAAGGATATAAAATGATGTAGCCAGGTGTACCATCTTTTTTATTCCATACATTTTTCTTCCTTGTCAAAACCTGGTTTTGCCTACATTACCCACCATGCTGGTAGTGGCTGATGTAGCCACTGATGTGGCTCTAGCCTAAAGCACAGATGAGGAGCTAGAGGTTTGGTAAGTTCACTTCTCTCTAACTCTACATCCCCAGATCTTTTTTTTCATTTTCAAACTTCAGACCCAACCGACTCTGACTCAAGTCACAGTATTTGAGGTGATTTAATAGAGCTTCCTCTGCAGTCACAGGCTTTAAGCTTTACACAACTTGTCTGACATATGTAGTAGTATTCCCCAACACCTTCTAAACACACTTGATGTGTAAAATCAGCAGAGTTCCCCTTTAACTTCCTGGCTTACTGTTATTCAGTGACCACATCTGTGAGCCGCAGATGTGTAATGTTCAATACAAATGGGAAGCTTTATCTTGGTTTGTTAAAATTCATGTAAGTATTTGCTCCTCATTAAAGACACCTTGCCTTGAAATCTAATAAACCCACAGGATGCCAGTATAGATGCAAATAGTATAAAAACAGAGATGCACATATTTTTCACCCGCTGATTTCAGTGCTTCATTTTAGCCTCTAGTACAGTGCTTCTCTTAAGGATGTTGAAATTAGGAGGCTATCCTATTATTATGGTGTCACAAATTCACCATAAAAGATAGTGATATCTTAAGCCCCATATTATCCATATTTCCCTGTTAGCTAGCATGATATAACTGATATTATCAGAAACCTTGCGATCTCTTCTTTCATCCCAAAATGTAGTTGCCTGTATTTGAGCGCAGCCTGGGTTGACTAATCGGATTAAAAATGTAAGACCTTGTACAGGGTCCGATGGTATTTTAAGGATTAAGTACAGTGTTAGTGACTCCTGCCCTGTTTCTTATGTGAATGTCAGGAGAACAGCACAGTCTACAGAATCATGCAGAGCAACATTTTTGAATGCCATACTGGGATCTAAAAGGATTAACACAGAGAAAAACATTCCTCAACATCAGCTGCTAAAACAAGGTCATACATGACCAAGTGTTTGTGCTGCAGAGCAGAACCTATATTCCCGAATTGTGAGTTCAAAAATGATTTTTAGTCACAACAGCGATAGAGCAAACAACACTGCCTTTAAAACCTAAACTGAAGTCAATGAGAGGATCCAGCATAGGTGAGGTATTTTCAGTCCTGGGCTCTAATTCACACCTACGCCAGAAAAACTACACACTAGGTGTATTCATTATCCCCACATGCAGGGTTTTCTTCATGTGTTAACATCTGCCGCACACCAGGAAACACTGTCTGCACAAGTGTCTGTAGCTTTAAGCACAGTCTTAGAGGTGAGTCAGAATGGTATCCAATGACCAGCTAACCTGTGCTGGCTATAAAGTCATAAAGTCAGTAAACCAGACAGGGATTGAGCCAACAACTTTGGTTTGTGCTGATTTACTTTGAGGGTGTGGAAGTCTACCTGATAGCATGAACATGCATGCACAGTAGTATGCAAGCCCACAAACACACACATACAGGTAACAGGGCCACACCTTATCACAAACCACTGGAGTCAAAATAAAAAAAAAATCTAAACTATAGGTTGTAAGGAACACAGACATGTGTTTAAATATGCTTACAAGTTATAGTTCATTACACTGATACAGGAAAGTCCTATGTAAGCATAGCCAAATACCACTTGTCAACCCAATGTCTATGCAAATTTAATTCTCTTATCTCAAATACAGTACAGTCACAGCAGTGTCTCCCATGTGGGACCCTACAGGAGTCCTTGAGGGGGCTTTGAGGGACCTTCCAGCAAAGTGAGGATTCATTTAAGTTCACAGTAACTACAGCAAGTCAGCTCAGATAGATTGAGTACAACAATGACTGCTATGCTCATTGAACTCTTGGCTCTTCTCCATATTTCCTCACCACCTATTATGGACAGCTATAAAAGCTTTTTTTTTTTATTACAACCAAATATCTGGAGTCACTGGGACAACACGGAGGGTAAATATCAAGTTGCCTGGTATAAGAAAAAGTTTGTGAAACCCAGCAGGGCAACAGTGTTCATACCCGCAATGTACCGACGACAACAACAACAACAACAACAACAAAGTCGCCAATAACTTGTGTTTCCCAACTTCACTAAGTCCCCTTTCCTTTGAAGTTGTTGGTGTAGTTGCTGGGAGTTCACTCGGCGATCCCACCACCAACAAACCACACGAACGATAAATTTAAGAACTTACCGACTCCGTATTTCTCTTTTTTGGTGGGAATCCAACGGGTCATTGCGTGGAAAGATGTAAAGTTGGCTGAATAAATAAATAACTATATACAGTTGCTAAACGAGGACGGGCGGTGCACTCCTGCTCATACCGAAGTCTAGAGTTCCGCCATCATAACTTGGGATCGGGCGGGGAGGGGAGAGGAGGACAAACACTGCTGCGAGAGGAGAGAAGGGGATAGGCGTGAACCACGAGCTGCCCAAACTACCCTCCCCCTCACCCCCCTACATACACACACACACACACACACACACACACACACACACACACACACACACACACACCCAGCACATTACAGCACAGACGCTCATTTCATCAAAGGTTTGTCTCCGGGAACCTTGTCCGAGAAGCTATTCTGCCCGAGACGCCAGTCAATCGATACCTGTAACAATTCCTCATAAATCCTCAAATGAGCTAAAATTGAATTTAGAGAAATTATAGCGACTGAACTATTCTTCGTTTTGCTTCAAGGACTCCTGATGGTGTTCACCTCACTCTCACAACTACACTGACACGCACATTTGACAATCTAGAGGAATAATTAATCTAAACCCGGGTTATAAATCACTCATGTGTCATAAATAAATTATCACCAGGTTATTGTTTTTAATTTAAAATGAAATTGAATTGCAAGCTCCTTGCTGCTGCTGCTGCTGCTGCTGCTGCTGCTCACACTGACTGATTTAAAGGAGACCCACTGTATTCTGAGTGACTAGACCTGGGACATGTTTATATCCTCAAATAAGAATTTATTTGATTTAGCTGTGCAGACCATTTCATACAAGCAGCACAAATAACTGTTTAGAAAAACATAAGTATGGGTAAAACAGTTGTATTGAAATCCATCAACGAGGCTGCTCGGTTTAATTTTAATGTGGTTTCATCATGGTCAGTATATCACAAATACAGCTCACCACCCTCCTCCCCTGCCCAGCGAAGTAATTTACAGCTGCTGGCTGACACCTGGTAGCCCACTTAGCCTTTTGTTTGTGTTTGCCCATCGTGTGTGTGTGTGTGTGTGTGTGTGTGTGATTGTGTGTGTGTGTGTGGGTGTGTGTGTGTGTGTGATTGTGTGTGTGTGTGTGGGTGTGTGTGTGTGTGTGTGTGTGTGTGTGTGTGGTCAGCCAAATGGTGCTGTCAATAATGTTCAGTCATCCAATGCTTTTGTTGTTCTCTTTGACAGGATGATGTCCATTTTTTCTCCACCTATTGTGATGTAGCTGCTTTAAAACACAGCTTGTGGTGAATTAGTACTAACACAACACAATATAGTGTGATTGAAAGCCATTATTGAATCTCATTATATTTGAAAAAGACAGAACTACGGAACATATGGACACTGCAAAACAGCGCTGTGAGCCGTTTGTTATTGGCCAAAACTATGATCAAGAAAGCAGAAATTTTTAAGAATCATAATTTCAGATGACATTTTGAACTTCTGCTACGAAAACAGTTACATGCATTAATCATTTTCTCCTACTTCTCAGACCCAGTATTGTCTTCTATTGTATTTTTGACAAATCATAAAGGATTGAAACACACTAATTGAACTCATCCTGAAAATCAGCAACTAGAGATATATTTTGCAGCTACACGTACAACTTCCAAGCTTATGACTTGAGCTGTTACACATGATTATGGTGACCGGTTTCTGAGCTGAGCTGCAGGTGCTTGCCTCTGATTCTCCTCATACCTTTGGCAAAATCGTTCACACTTCATATCAAAAGTTATCTGCAAAAAGGAATACAATATTGCCATCACCTGACTGCTTTGTGCTATTGCAAACAGTAGACTGATGTATCACATTCTGTTGTGACATAGTGTTTTAGATGTCTGCTTCTATAACGTCATTAACTCTTCCCCGCGACAGAGCCTTTATAGGGAAATCAGTAAATTCACATGGTGGTGGGCTGGTCTTTGTGTGTGGGTGCGGGCCTTGCATCAGTGTGTGACAGCTGTGACTGAGTCTCCACAGAAAATCCATGCTTCCCTCAACTTCTTAGATCAGATTGTGTCTTCTATTAAAACTCTCCCGCCAGGTGCAGCATTTTAGTAATAGCAAAAAAAAAGGAAAAAAAAGAAAAGTCTATCATCTATGTGCAGATGTGTGGGGTAAAGATGCACATGTGGATACAAAGTCACAACAGCTGAACGTAAAAACTGAAGCTCTCACTTTCTGCATGAGAGTGAAGAAGTGTTCTGGTGAGAGTGGGCTGTGGTTATTGTCGAAAAAAGAAAAAAAGAAAAAGAAAAGATGAAGCTACTGTTTTTGTCCTGAAACAGGAGTATCCAGTCTGTTTGCTTTGCCTGAGGGCCTCCCAGTGTGTCATAACAGACACGCTATGAATGAACATTTAGCGTGACAGACAATTGAAATGATAACTTCCCACACTCTGGAGTATTTGTGGGCATACGTGCTGGAGAGTGTGTGCCTCTGAGTGTTTGTGTGTGTGTGTGGGTGTGTGTGTGTGTGTGTGTGTGTGTGTGTGTGTGTGAGCATCCTTATGTATGAAAGGTACCATATGAATAAAGCTTGACCAGTCTTGACTCCACTGTTATTCAGTTGCTGACATTAATAAACTCACTGAACCGTGACTTCTATGATGTGGGGAACTACAAGAGACTTCTGAGTGGTAGGGCTTTGGACGTAGCCCCCGCCAAGGTGTTCAGTTCCTGAGACAAAAGCGAACAAAAGGCCTAATGGATTTATGGGTCCATTGCCAGGACCGCATGACGCCAGAGGCAAATTGGGCCTCAGCACCCACCTGGCTGTCTGGCAGCAGAATCAGGTAATAGCCCGGTCCTGCAATGCCATGCAGATAGATCAATGCACTATCTGCGCACAAGGACTCAACCTCCTGGGGCAGAAGTTGATTTTCAGTTGACTTTTTGGTGCTAGAAGTCATATTCAAACTTTTCTACTTCTACAGAATGTTAAATAAAAGATGTGTTTTTCTTGCTCTCGCTGCGCGAAGTCGCCATGGTCACTGTGTAATGATGCGAGCTGTCCATATTTTTCTGTGCTTATTGTGACACCTACATGAATTCCTGCACATTTACTGTGCCTGTGATCTATCTTCTGATGTTATGGTCAGATAAACAGAGTTATTTTGCACAGATGGGTTTCACTTGCAGCCCAGCCTGAAGAAATACAGACAGTGGGACCTATGCAGTGTTAATGCATGTGATCACAGAGTCAGTCGACTGCAGGTGAGTTAGGGTTAGCACATTTACACCCACAAGTCTAACATCTAATGTCTAGGTTGTGATGCACGACAAAGGATGTGCCCTCAGGCTCCCCCATTTGTCTCCATCTGACTCAGAGAAGCAGCCTTTGTAGCACTGTAGTGGGTATGTACACCAAGAGAAGCAAGTCTCTATTTTTAGAGCGAGAGCGCCACATCTTTAAATGAAATAGTCTGCTGTCTGCTGTCTACCAGGCCATTGCAAAGGCTTGTTCCACAGAGGCTTTTAATTAGGTGGTTCTCTGAGATCAGCAGAGGGAGCCACAACTCTTATCTGAGACTTCCTTTTCTTTGTGAAGACAAAGCGTGGCTGTGTGACAACTGAAAAGGCAGACTGCAGCGTGACCACCCACCCTGCAGTCTGGACCACAGCCTGAGCAGTCTGAGAGGAGTGCACACATCCTACCTACAGTTTCAGAAAACACAATCAGGATGACAAGCGCTTCCCTCAAAGTCAATCTAATCCACAGACATGGAAAGCAATAAGTCTGGTTTTTGATTCTAGTCCCCCCGTGTTCATTAAAAGTAATGAATGCAAATATATGCTGTCTTTTGGAGGTGCCGACATCTGTGTACACTAAAGTGCAACATTTCACCTCAGCATTACCTCGGTTATAAACCTAAAGGTTGTCATGTAAGCCTGAGTACAAATCCAAATAACAAGCAATGCTTCTGGTACTCTGGGTTGCAGATTAGATTCCTGACACTGAGGCCAAAACAGTGCATGACTGTATCCTGTATCCTCCTGAAATGTGATAGCCATTTATTGTATTGGAAAGTTGATATTCTTCTCCATATGCAGACAACGTGTAATGACTCTGGGACCAAGCCGGTCTTTAGATGTGCTTTTAAATTCTAGATTTTTCCATATGTGATGATGATGATGATGTTAAAAACGGCTGGGACACAAGTGTCATATTTAGTTGTGGTGATGGAAGCCATTGAGTAAAACGTGTCACTGACTAATATATACTATAACCATCCTGGCAGTAGGAGTGAAACACAGAAGCTTTTACACTGAAAACAATCGTATCTATTTTAGGGTAACTTACTGTACTACACACGTTTGTTTTACCTTTTTACAGGAAACTCAGCTGCTGTCAGTGTCTCCTGCTGCACCTCCTGCTCTTTGTTTTGTCAAGGATTGGTATATCTGGGAGGTTTCAGTGGGCCTCAGTGATGGGCCTCCCTCCCTTTCACATAGTGCATGCCCACAAGAGGGAGAGTTATAAGATTTATACACCACTCTGTTCACAGGCCAAATGTGACGGATGAAACAGGGGCTGAAACTCAATAAAAGATGAAATGTGGTAAAAATAATACAGCTTTTTTTTGATATGCTACATTTACAGGGGATCTGTTTTCCACTGTGCCCCAAGACACACCAATACACACAAAGACACACACACTCACACACACACGCACACACACACACACACACACACACACACACACACACACACACACACACACAGACCTGCCACCTTCCCCTAACTGCATGCGACATGAGTGATACATATGAGCACCTGAGGGAGTATCTCGCTACAGTATACATCCTGCTGGTGGTGTACAGTATTTATTGTGAAGAGTGCATCCTCTCTGCAGGCAGCTTGCGTGTTAAAATCCAGCTAACAATATATCACTAGTGCACTTTTAATCAATAAGAAAACATTTGCAATATTGCTCTCGCTTTGAGTGGTGAGAGGTGTGTGTAAGCGAAGCCAAATTCATTGCAAAGTAGAATTTCTAATGATTAAACTGAGTGCTCCGCTGGACTGGCTCTAGTCTTAGCAGCTGAGAGCCACGGAGACAGGAGGATAATGTAGTCTAGCTCAAGGCGGGGTAAACCAAGGACAAGGAGGAGGATGGAGAGGGAGAGGAGAAGGAGATGCATATAGTTCATGTACCACATGTGCAGTTATTAGCATAGGGTAGAATCCCCAAGATGATGCAAAGTGTGTTCAAAGTGTGCTTCATCCACTCCTGTGAGGGTTGTTGTCTAAATCTGTGTGTGCGAGAAGAGAATACCAATAGAGAGTGTGCGTGTTTGGTGTTCATCGGTGTGATAGGGATTACATCTCTGCAGATGCCTAAAGGAAGCCCTCGTTCTCTCCACCTCTTTGCCGGGTAAAAAACAGTCTGTCCTCATCCAAGGTTTAGTACAGTGAGATACTCCCCCCCCCCAACCGTTCACCCTCAATCTCTCTCTTTCTCTCCTTAATGAAATAATGAAATTGCCCTCTCTCTCTCTCTCTCTCTCTCTCTCTCTCGCTGTCCTGTGTGAGTTGACACTTGGCCAGATTCTTTGGTGCAGCAGACTAGCTGAGTCATAAAGGTTTCAGTGCACCCTGATTTATGGACAGTGATGTGGATGAGGGTGAGGCAGCAGGAAAAACACCGGTGTCAGCTCACTGATCACACAGAGACTGTAGGCACATCAGGACAGAGACGACCTGCTGACTTGAGATAAAGACAAAAACGCCACTGTAATTCATCTCTTTTAGTCTAGACTTCGGTTTAGCCAAGTCAAGAGAAACCTAATGTTGACAACTTGAAACTTAATTCTGTCTGATACTGTCTGATACTTGTTTCATTTCTTGTTTTTTCATGTTTTCTTTTTCATTTCCTGAAAAATAATAAAACAAGCCAGACTTGCTGACTTTGCTGTTTGCTGCAGCGCTCGCTTCCAGTCAGATTTATCAATACGGATAGAGGCAGGAGCTCTTTGGCAGCCATCTATGTACTTTTTCCATTAACCCCCATTAACATTCTGTTGAGAAAAGAAAGATTTTGTTATAAACCCTGAGTGAAAGAGGAGCTTTGGGCTAATTAGCAAGTAAAAATCTCCTCGTTTGCTTGTGAAAGTGAGTCACAGAGCGTGGACATTGAATATAATTTTCTGCTAATGCGTTTATTTGTGCTAAATATTACTTGATTTGACACTTCAGTGCAAATGTTCCTGTTTATAAATACAAATGAAAATCCTGATGCCAGCTCAAGGTTGTCAAGGCTTCAAGGCTTTATTGGAATTCAATGCAGCACATCATGGACTAAAAGCACTCAGTGAGTAAGGCATTTCAAACTGGGTATTGCACATACAGACAGTCGTGTTACAGGCATGTTTTGGTGGCAGTAAAGCACACAGGTGTTTGCAAACACATCTCCACAAAGCAGATTTTCTACTCCGGACACATCCTGTCATCGTCAGTTAATTGATTAGCTTTTAAGTAGTTTAATTTCTTTGCCGGCACAGTGTGCATGTGTGCGTACATGCTATAAGTCACTCGAGTTGATCATACACAGGGTAGGTTCACTGACACTTCTGATTTCAAGAGATTCTCATTTGGTTTGACTGAGACAAACATCTCTGTATGTAGAGCACCGGAGATCCTTTAGCTACAGGCTAGCGGGTGTTTTTAAAGCATGTAAATTTAAACTTTTTTATCTGTTGGTTTTTTCTCTTCAGCCTCCACCTCCTCTTCTTTTTCACCTCCTGCCTCCTTCTGCTCAGCCTCGGCCTCTTCTTGGGGTTGGCTCTCATCTCCTCCTTGCTCGTCATCTTCTTTTGCTTCATCCTCTGCCTCACCCTCTTTATTAAAAAAATCACGTGAGGGGGGATAAAAGTTAGAATTAGTTTAGTACTTCACACATGCATATGTTAAATAAGTAAAATCACCACACTAACCTTGTTCATCTGCTTCTTCCTCTCCTTCCTCTTGTTTTTCCTCCTCCTCCTCCACTTCCTCCCCCTCTTCTCCCTTCTCTTCCTCTTCCTCTGCCTCCTCCTCCTTCTCTTCTACCTGCTCCTCCTCCTCTTCCTCCTTCTCTTCCTCTTCCACTTGCTCATCGTCGTCTTCTTGAGGGGCGCTGGCCTCCGCCTGCTGTGCTTGGCTTGCGGATATTGTCTCCTCTTTGAAGAGTGATGAAGTGTACAAGCGGGAGCTCAGCAGGTACGGAGCTGCAGAGCTCAGCTGAGCCTGCATGGAGATCTGTGTTCTTCCATAAGACGGAACAGCATACATGGCCTGGGAGTAGGCGGTGACAGACCCCATACTTGCCACATTCAAACGGTTCTCTTCTCCTTCAAGGAGCTTCCTAATGGAACAAGACACATGAAAGAAAATAGTGAGCTTTTCGTGATTAAAAATCAGAATTATAACACAATATGCAAAACACAGAAAGGAATCAAAGCTATATTGATGATACTATTGACCTGTAGGCTGCAATTTCAATATCCAAGGCCATCTTCACATTCAAGAGGTCCTGATAATCTTTCAAGTAGCGGGCCATGTCATTCTTGTTTGCCCTCAACTCTTCCTCCAGTTGACCTATTGTATCCTGTATAGAAAAAAAATAAAGTGACATGTTAGTCGCACATTATGGGCAGGATGAAAAATCCAATAACTGAAAATGCGGAGTGACTCATTTCAATTGTGAAAACACACAGAAAATCGTTTCTATGTCACTACAGGTAATTTTCAGTTTTTGTGTTTGCAGTGGTATGTGCAGCCCTGTTCCTTTACTTCAGAGTCTGTCTGTTGCCTCACCTGCAGTGCAGAGATCTCAGCACTCTGTTTTTCCTCCACATCCTGCAGCTGATTTTCCAGAGCTTGGTTCATCTCACGGCAGGCATCAATCTCCAGCGTCCTGGTTTTGAGGAGCTGGCGGTATTCTCCAGCCTCATCTTTGGTATGTCTTGCACTCTCAGTGTTGCGAACAGTGCCTACTGTCATCACATTCATCTTGTTGCAGAACCACTCTTCGGCTGACTGAAGGTTGCGTTGGGCCAGCTTCTCATACTGCATTCGGATGTCACGGAGAGCAGCAGACAGGTCAGGTTTACTGACCTCCATTTCCACTGACACATCTGCTCTGTACTGTATTTGGGCCTGCAGCTCTGCAATCTCACTCTCACAGAGGCGCTTCAGGAAGTCCAGCTCATCCAGCAGGTTCCTAACTCTTTTCTCAAGCTCAGCCTGGCTCAGTGTAGCTTCATCTGCTCCCTTCCTGGCATCCATGAGCCTGCCCTCTGCTTCTGCTCTGCCGAGCACTTCATCCTCATAGCGCTTTTGCAGGTCCCTCAGCACATCTTCCATCTCATCCCTGTGATCCTGGGCAGCTTGCTTTTCATGGCGAGCCTCATCTACAGCAGCTCGGAGCTGGCGGATCTCATGCTCATACAGGGCCCTGAGGTTGGATGGCTCCGTCTGCCTCTGCCTGAGCAGCAGAAGTTCAGTCTCCAGCAACTTGTTCTGCTGCTCCAGCTCATGGACCCGCTCAATGAAGCTTGCAAAGCGGTCATTCAGGCCCTGCAGCTCAGCCTTCTCCTGGGTCCTTAGTGTTTTGAACTCAGAGCTGACCTGGGCTGCTTGGTCAAGTCGTAGCTCAGTGGCAGCTGCGGACACTGGAGCAGAAAGCACAGAGGAGTAGCTGGAGGTAACTCGGGCATGAGTTGGATAACTTCTGCGTAGCGATGCATAGGAAGTTAATGGGGCTGCATGGCTGGAGTAGGCAGACCTAGAGCCTATTCCTCCACCAGCTCCATATCCTGCACTGCGCACCACCACTCTCCTCTTGTAGGAAGAGGAGAAGTACGGGTCAAAGCCGGTGGAAGTCATGACTTCAGAGACGGGCTGCTCTCTGTCTAGGAATGTGGCTGGGTTGACTGCACAGTGAATCTGCATTACTCTGGCTTTTATAGAGCCAGTAATGACTGTGACGTCAGCTATTTTTTTCCGGCATGCTGACAGAAGGAATTGATAATGGTGCCAGCCAGCCAGTCTGAGCCAAGGGAAAGATGGGGTGGGGTAAGAATCAGTGTTGGGGGTGGGGGAGGCGGGGATAAGCGGTGGAGCAACAAGGGACTGCAACGGCCAGGGTCACTGAGGACAAAAACAGTATACAGTTACTCCTAAAAACTGCAGAAGTTGTTACAATTTGCCACCATAAATCCTGACAATGACATAATGTGTCTGTCATGTAACTCTTGAAATACTGCATGATGGAGGAGGGGGAGGAAAACCACCTTCTGTAAAAGATGACACTGCCTTGCACCATTTTGCATTGTCTGTGTTCTGTTAGGCAGAACATCAATGAGAAAATTATTACAGTCTAAATATTCCAATGCAATACCACAGGTAGTCAATGTAAAGCAAATCAGCTGAAGACTTAACATTTTGGAAAATCCTGTGAATAAAAAAAAGACCTCATCTCAGAGAAAACATTTTATACTATTATAATAAAAGTTTGCCCTCTAGTGGTTATCTGTTTACCATGCAAGTTACACATAAGTACCTGCTATGTACTGCACCTTACTTTCATTATTCCGTGATTTAACCTATATAAACCGCATATTTTACCTAATGTCTCAGAGACTATTGTAGGGTTGTGACTTACATGCTGTTGAAACAGTGTAGCTATAGACAATGTTGTTGCATGATTGAAAATTAAGAAAATAAAATAAAATAGAAAAGACATTGTTTTCACCCTACTTTTTGGAAAAGATTTGGATTGGTTCAAGCTGCAAGAACATTGAAAACTGTCCTGCACTGGCTATACAGGCTGCTAATTTGATCCCCCTTGTACTTTAATAAACATAGCATTAAGTATCAATTCATGAATTTCCCCTAGGGGATATCTCTCTATCTATCTATCTATCTATCTATCTATCTATCTATCTATCTATCTATCTATCTATCTATCTATAGGCTAATGTCTGTATTTTAAGCAATGATTTCACATTATTTTGACAGATTTGAAAACTTAAGTTAAATTGTTAATTTTGTACATAAAATTCCAATGATTACTTTTTGTAGCTAATTGGTAACATAATTTACCATTGTGCTTAATGACATTTCAGTAGTGTGTGTGTTGATGGTGTGGTTAAACCAACATCGTAATATATGATTGGTCACTTTAATACACCCTCAGTGTATTGACCAATGAGAGACGACTTTACTACTTGGCGGGTAGCAAATGTCGTGCTGTGACGCAAACGCTCCCAACGTTGACAACAACAAAGGATGGGGAATAAATGAAGTTTCAAACTTGCTTTGTGCTTCATGTCCACTAATGACCGCAGTGTTTGGGGATTTTTGTGCCATGCTACAGTGATAACAACGTTGCAAATGCAATTAAAACCAGAATGAACGGTAGGTCAGGCGCCCAGCTTTGCAAGTGATGGTCACCCGGTGAAACAGTAGCTAACGTTAGCTCATCTGATGTGTAAGCTAATAAAAGCTAGCCGAGGCAGTAATGTGAGCTGTTAGCTAGTTAAATCTGTTATCCCGTGAGGAACATACATTTACCACCTGCAGTTTGGAGCCGTGTTTGAATTATTCACCAGTGAAGCTGTACACTAGCTCAGAACAAACTGCAGCAATGTCTCACCGCAGAGCTAAGCTAACCAGGCTAAGTTTTGAGTGAGATTTGGGGAACGTTAGCTAGTCTGTCCCAAGCCCCCCTCGACAACTGCTCTTCTCTCTGAGGAGATAGGGTTAATTTAGTCCGAGAGACAGCATTACTCAAACTGAATGAAAAATAGAGAGGGTTTTGGAGGCGAGGCAGTTGACCGGCTTTGGTAAATGATAGAGTTGGCAGCAGCCTGGGGAGTCTGTAGGGGACTGACTGGTGATGGGACGTACAATATGATATTCTCTTTATGTCTTATTCTCGTAACGTCACATTTGCTTTCTCTGTTGCTATCTTAGCTGCTTTTATCTTTCCTTGCTCGGTTCCTATTCATTTCTATAGATCCATTCAAAGTCTGAAAACCGTGAGAGTGGAAGCCCTGCTTTCCTGATATTAAGATGGTAAGGCTTTTTATCACTGAGTGGTTGCTCTTTGTTTTGTATCAGTACATCTTGTGATTTTGCAGACTATTCAGCTCTCGCTAGCGCCCCTTCCTCACTAATACATCTGCTTGCTAAAGGGTTTGGCCTCTTTTTCTGTGTTGTTCTTTACAGATTCGCATAGCAGCACTGAATGCTGCTGCGACAGCTGCAGATGAGTCTCAAGACCCTTTGAGAAGTAACAAGAGTCAGACGAAAGAGGCTCAGGTACAGAGCATATAATAATGAATCAGCAATATGTGGCATCTGCACTGCTGCAGTCTTTTTCTTCTGTGCAAGTAATAAGTTGTTGTTTTTTATTTTTGTCCACAGGAAGCTGAGGCTTTTGCTTTATATCACAAAGCTTTAGATCTTCAAAAACATGACAAGTTTGAGGAGTCTAGTAAGGCCTATCATGAGCTTCTCAAAACTCCACTGCTCAAAGAGGTAAAATATCACACAGTATATAATCCCATCAAAGTTATCAAAACGTCTTTGCTAATATGCTTGTGCAGAACATCCAGAATACAGTGTATCAGGGTGTAATTGAGAGCAGTTTAATACTCTCACAGAATCCAGGTTATACACCCCTTTTAGTCAGTGAGGCGGATCACTTGTTTTGGCTTAAGATGAATCTGCATTACTCTGTGGTTGGTGCCAAATTTGATGTATCCTCTAATATCTTAGGCCATGCCTTCCGATGATCAGAGAGTGGGTCTCAAGCATCCTGGACTGATGTTGAAATATTCTACTTTTAAAAACTTGGCCAGCATGGCTGCATCGCGGGATGACCTGGAGACCGCCATGGAATTTTACTTGGAGGTGAAACGACAAAACTGTGCCAGTTTAATACTTAATTATCATTCTTGGCATCACACCACTTTGTGCAACTAAATGCGTCTTTAATGCACATGAATAACACTGCAGTGAATGTTAATACCATATTTTCTACTCTGTTCTTTTCTCAGGCTGTCATGTTGGATTCCACAGATGTGAACATGTGGTACAAAATTGGTCAGGTGGCTGTGCGACTGGTGCGAATTCCTCTCGCTCGACATGCCTTTGAGGAGGGATTGCACTGTAACCCAGATCACTGGCCCTGCCTTGACAACCTCATAACTATTCTTTACACGCTCAGTGACTACACCTGTAAGTAATACATGATCATAAGCTCTTTGCTCTGCACTCACTGTCATTACCATTACAAGAGCTCAAGTACAGAAAGTGAAGTTACTGGCATCTGTGTACATTTTTCTAGGTTGCCTCTACTTCATCGCCAAAGCCTTAGAGAAGGATCATTGTTACACTAAAGGCCTGGTGCTGAAGGAGAAAATCTTTGAGGAGCAGCCATGTCTGAAGAGGGACACGATGCAGATGTTCATGAAATGGTGAAGCCAGCTCACATTTTATTTCTCCGCCTGTTTAGAATGTGTTGTAGCTGTGACTCCATACTTTCATATCACTGACGGATCTCTGCTGTGGTGTGGGGGTTTTATTTCCAGCGATATGTCTATTCATTATGTGGAAGTGGAGGAAGAGGAGCGCAAATCCATTGTGGAAGAGGCCCTGGAGATACGGAAACGCAGACAGGCGCTATCTCACTGTGAACCAAAACCAGACCTTGTCCTGATTCAGCCCATCCGCTGCCTCTCGTGAGTGCTGAGCTGTTATGTCTCTGAGAACTGTCTTGTTTTTTTCCTGTTTGGGCGGATTAGTTTAAATTGGCCTGTCACTTTTGAAAATATTTTAAGTGAGAATAACAGTCAAGAGTTGAGCATATGATATGCCTCTCTGAGGATAGACCAATTAACACTCAGCAAAGTTTTCTTACAACGCTTGAAAATGCAGAAACAGCATATACTGTACTGAAATTCGTGGTTGAGCTCCACTGACATTGAAGTAATTGTTTTCTGGCCTAAATTTTGTGAACCTTTTCTAACCTTTACTGCCGAGGGTTGTAATATCGGGTTTTACCCATATTTGTTTGTTTGTTTGTTAAGACAGTTTGTGCTAATATTAATGAGCGTTTTTTATAAATCTTTTTAATCTCAGATGGAAGCATGTGGGTGAAAGCCTTCTTGCAATGTACAGACATCAGACCACATGTGAGCCACCGCGTCCGAGTCTGGGCCGCAGGATTGACTTGTCAGAGTATAGTGACCCAAACTTCCTCCAGAACCTCCCCCAACCTAGCAGTCCTGTCAGTATGGGCCAGACCACTGTGCTGAGTAGCAGCCCCAGCTCATCCCTGCCTCCAGTGGTCCTCTCTGAGCCAATAGTGCTCCCCCAGCCCAGCACTCAGCTGCAGATTACCCCCAGTCAGACCACTGTGGAAATCACCACTTCTGTTCACCCTGTTGGTTAGTTCATAAAAAAAAAATTCTCTTTTACTCTGCCTACATTTGATAAGTAATTATAAGCTTTTGTAGTAATTGTAAGTGCAACTGTATAACCAAGTATTTCCAGAATTGAATGTCTTTTTTTTTTTTTATCCTACTGTATGTTCACAGCTACAGCGGTGGAGGTTTCCCTGACAGATAAAGTGAAGAAAGCGCCAAAAAGGAAACGTGGGATGGAAGATAGTGGGGAGACGGCCAAGCGGCGCTCAGCACGTGTTCGTAACACAAAATGCAAGAAGGAAGAGAAGATTGACTTTCAGGAACTGCTTTTTAAATATCTACCCTCCAGGTAGCTTACACTAAACCAAAGATAATATCCATAAATGCACAGCTTGTTATAGTTCTTTAGAATTAAATGCTGTTTTGCTCGTTTGTCTTAGGCTAAAGAAGTTTGATCCTGATAATGATGAGGAGAGTCTGAGTAATCTTGAGACACAGTGTGATGGGAAGGAGGACATACAGCCTCTACATGGGAGTTGCTTGCCTGTTGACTCAGTTGAATACATGGAGTCTGGTATGTAGTGCTTTGTGGATACGTATTTACAATACACTGTTGTGCTGTCTGTCATATTAATAACGTGTGTATTCCCTTCTGTAGAGCAACAGGATGTCCACAAATACCTGCTTGATAATATGACCAATGGTGGTATACTGGACCTGATGATGCGCTATCTGAAAGCTGTGGGTCAGAAGTTCATTAAGGAGTGGCCTCGAGGGCTGACTGCTGTGGTGCTGGAAGTCTATCAGACCTGGAGGAAGCACAGTAGTGGTCTTCCTAACCCTCTGCTTCGGGACTGCAGCAACCAACACATCAGGGTAAATGACAAGAAAACTGTTTTTTAAATTTGTTGTTGGTTTTAGACTCACTAGACAGAAAATATCACTGAATGCAATTTGCACGAATGAGCCAGTGAGCAGCTTTATATCCTCTGGCAGGTCTTTACTTACTGCTCCAAACTCCAGACTGATAACAAAGGGGGACCAGGCCTTTGTAGAATAGCCTGCTAGAGGATCCGAGGCTCACAGATTCAGAACACACTTTAAAATCTCTTTTAAAAACTTGTTGTTGTTGTTGTTGTTGTTGTTGATGTGCTTTGTCGGTGTTGTCTTTTATCCTTTAGCACTCATGTTTTCAATTTTCTTTTGCCTTATTATGTATGCTTTTGTTTTGTGTTTGGTTTATAAATGTGCAGGCAATGTTAATTCCTTAACTATCATTATTTTAATAGGTTAATTTTAGTGTGATATGAAATGGTAAATGTTTGTTGTACATGCATCTTAAAGATTGTTTATGGTGTGTGTTCAAATTAAAACATTGGTGTTGTGCCAGATAATTCTGATATTTCTAGAGTCACTCGGGATCTAGTTTTGGGAAGGGCTGTGCACTCCAGGGTCTAAAAGAAGTAAAAATTTTCTGAAATTGGGACCAGGGACATAACTATAGTTTTTCATCAAAATTGGCCCCAATGATCTCTAATAAGTGTTATTATCTGCTAAATGTACAGGAAATGGTGACGATGAGCTTAGCGTGTATGGAGCTACAGTTGGAGCAGTGGTTACACAAAAAAGGGAAGACTGGTAAGTACCAGTGAGCTGATTGGACTTCGACAAAGTTTGGTTTAGTGATGCATCATAGTGCTGTGGAACCCGCAGGTGCTGCAATGTTTGTACCGTGTCATATTTCATATCACAAGTAGCACTTACAACATTTTACCTAATGTGATGTCATTGTTGCTTTTTTGTATTTTAAAAAATTAACTGATTGGCCTGAACATGGCACTGCAATCACAGTCCTAAACACAATGACCTGTGGGATTTGTTAAATATTAGTGAGTCACATGTGTGGAACAACATGTTTACCCTTGGCTTATGACAATATTTCTTTCCTTGTCTAGTGTCTCCAAGAAGAAGCAGCGTTGGTCCTGGCAATGACACAGCTGACTCAGAATTCCCTGGGCAGCATTTCCAGGGTGATTTATTACTCCTGGCCCTAGCTTCATCCCAAAGAGACCTGTTTGAGGATGACTGGTTGGATGTCATGGTGCGTGTCTACTGGCTCAAGGCACGATTCTTGGCCCTTCAGGTAGGAACTCCTCTTTGTATTTTTACAAACTTTTCGTTCCATGAGCCCTTAAAACTCAGCTCAACCAGATGTGACTTGTAAGTGTGTCTTTCTTATCTTTTTTCAGGGAGACATGGAGTTGGCACTGGAGAGCTATGATGTCTGTATAGGTTTGTTGCAGAGCAAACCAAAGTCCACTGAAGGGAAACATTACACCATCAACCTGCCTAACCTACGTGTAGATGCAGCGATCTCTGTGGAGGAGGTCAGTGTTTTCATGAGTTATGAGAAGAAAAAGTTTCCAGTCTATACTATACCATTAAAGAATGTGTGAAACGCTAAGAAGCAAAATAATTCTGTTTTTTTTTTTTCAGCATAATGGTATATTACTTTTAAAAAATGGACTATTAGCAAGTCTTCTGAAGGCTTCTAGCTTTTTTGGGTTTAATTTCGGGTGTCTTGTGTCTCCTTTGACAGATCGACAAGAGGCTGAAGTCTCTGGAGCGTTGTCAGTCTTTGGAAGAGATCCAGCGACTCTTTGAGTCTGCAGACTTTGAGTCTGTTGTACGTCTGCTGCAGCCCACTCTTAATTATGGCAGCAGGAGTAAACCCCTAGAGTTTGTGAGCTCAGCACCAGAGCGGCCTGCTCAGCTAATGCTATTGCAGGTTAGACATGCAACAATAATATTGATTGAACATATATATCTTTTGAATTGGCCGATGGTTGACACTTATCATCCTCTGAATTAGAACTCGCTGTTGAAGCTGCAGGACTACCAGCAGTGTTTGGAGTGCAGCGAGCTGGCTCTGAATGAAGCCCTGCAGCAGCTCAACTCTGCTTCAAACAGCTCACCGCCTAGTAAAGAGGAGTGGGTCAGCACCATTGGAACATTGCTGGATGGCACCGAGGTCTGCTTCACCAAAGACTTACAGCTTCTGAGCAATGTCCCCCATTTCTCTAGCATGGCTCGACTGGCAAACAACCTAATTCAGGTTAGAGAGCTAAAGACAACACTAGTTTTCTGGAAGAAACAGTTATACTGATACTATAACAAGAAACTGATAAGCGTTTGTGTTGTTTCTGTTGTGTCTTCAGCTGATTGATCTTAGCATGACCATTTCCGACGATCCCAAGGAGCCTTATTTCTTCTCGGTTCTGCCGTGGATTATACTGTATCGCATTATCAAACATGAGGAGGCAGCTTTTGACTGTATGCTCCGTCAGCATATGTCTGTAGGGGATGATGAAGGTTTGTTTTAATGCCTTTGGTTTTCTCTTGGTGTTCATGCCACGGTACCTGTTGCAGTGACTGACCCCATCAAGTCTTGCTTTCAGATGACTCAGACACTCCGATGCTGCCCTCCTCCCTCATGCTTCTGAACACAGCCCATGAGTATCTTGGCCGTCGCTCCTTGTGCTGCAGCTCAGACGGTGCACTCCTCAAGTTCTTCGTAAGTTTGTTTGTAGACCTCTCTCTCTAGAACTACTGTGATCTGACCAAGGTGATATGTGAATGTACAGCTTGCATACATGCCTTTTGATATCAGATTATAATAATTATTCTATATGCCATGCATTCTTGCTCTTACATAGTTACATAAAACAGCTGTAGACCCCAAAATTGTGACTAAATTAATTTGTATAGGCCATTTGAACAGTTTGACCAAGCTTCATTCTTATGTTTTGCTGGAGGTTCGAGTTCTGGAAAAAGAATTTGCAGCCTCTTCCAGCAATGATGCTCATCCCTACAAAGAGGAGTTGGAGATGGCGTTGGAACAGTGCTTCTTCTGCCTGTATGCATACCCCAGTAAGAAGAGCAAGGCCCGCTACCTTGAGGACCATTCATCTCCACAGGTCAAACACTCAGAAGTCTTTCTTGTCACACCTTTGATTTAGTTTATCGTAATTTGTTGCATGGACTTTAAGTGACTCAATCAAAGTCTACTAGGTTAATCTCAGCAACAAAGGTTAATCTCAGCTAAGCTTGCTTGACCTATTTTAAACAATGTTTTATTTAATTGAAAATTTAAAACAAAAAAAGTAGCTCAAGGTTTTGAGTAAAGTATGATTTCTCACATGTAATGGCGAACACACATAAATAGTGTTTGAACAGCAGCAGACGTTGATGTTGATGACGCAAACATGTTCCCTCACTGACCCTCACGTCACAGAGGATGTCTGCTTTATCCATTAATGTTGTTTTGTTGGCTTGCAAGGTACGCACGTCTGGTGTCGTTGAAATAAACGAAGGCCATGAAATAGCTTTAATGGCATAATAGCATTAATTTACTGAGTGAGAAATGTGAACACGTTTAGATAAACCACAAACAACAGCAGTACAACTTACTCTTTTGCTTTTATTTAGTATTTGTTGGACTATTCTGTCTCTACCTTTTAGAGCCCTTTCACTTCTCCAAAGAAACTCCTGAAATACAAAAACATTTTTTTTATCTTGCGTTTGTTTACTTTCGGAAGCAAGGATTCTTGGTGAATAGATAGATTTGATGTACGTTTGAAAAATGAAGATCAGAGACAGTGTCCCAAGTCTGATATCATCATGAGATAATATCAGCTGCACCCCGTGGTCTCTTATATTTTTGTAATGCATGCGTCCAGCCACCAGGTGGGTGTCATCCCCACAGTTGCGCATCAATACATTTAGATGACTGGCAGTCTGACTGTATTTATGCAATACCACACTGCAAGAGACCTTGTTGCCACTAATTTGCTCTGGTGCTGTGTATTACACTCGAGTACAATCAACTATGTCACTCATGTTTCCTGTGGAATTAATGTGTGTTTTGCAGGTTGAGCTGCTGTGGAGTGAGGCCCTCTTCATGTTCCAGTATTTCAAACCAAAGTCACTGCCTGAGTTTGACAGTTATAAGACAAGCACGGTGTCTGCAGAATTGGCTAATCTGCTGAGGAGGTTTGTTGGCATCGCTCCCCCAAGTGACACTCCCATCCTCACCATGGAAGAAGTGGCAGCCTACATCGAGGGCATGACAGAAAAGGTCAGTCAGTGGGCACACACTGACTGTGAGGGATCCAGTGAATCATACATGCTAAACAGTGTACTTATGTCAGTGGTGCTTTTTAAGCATTGCTTTGCCTTCATGTCACCTTTAACTTCACTTGCAAGTTTGAACTGAGAATCATGATTATTAGAGAAATGTTGACTTTTTATTTCTTTAAGGCCCCGTGCCTTCCTGAGGGGAGTGCTCCTGCACCTGCAATCATTAATGAGATCTACTACCTGCTGGCTGATTACCATTTCAAGAACAAGGAGCAGTCCAAAGCCATCAAGTTCTATATGCATGACATCTGTGTGTGTCCCAACAGGTAACTCATTTATCTACAACAGTGTCAATGCTTGTGCACAATACACAACAGAATCTGCTTTTTAATTAACATTGAAGGTAAAAATTTATGTTATGAATAATAGCAATTAAATGTGCATTTGTGGGGTTTCACATTCAGTACATTGAGTGCAGTGAGTTTATGAAAAGTATGTATCTTTCCTCAGGTTTGACTCCTGGGCAGGTATGGCTTTAGCTAGGGCCAGCCGCATCCAGGACAAGCTCAACTCCAATGAGCTGAAAAGTGACGTTCCTATATGGAAACACTCCCAGGCGGTGCTTAACTGTTTTAAGAGGGCCCTGGAGATAGACAGTTCCAACCTGTCTCTGTGGATCGAGTATGGCACCATATCATATGCCCTGCATTCATTTGCTTCGAGGCAGCTCAAACAGTGGCGCAGTGAGCTCCCCCCAGAGGTGGTTAAACAGGTGAGGCACATGAGCAGAGTTATCTTGGTGCTCATCATCATTCCCTGTCAGTTTATGTTAACTCCGCTTTAATGTCAGATTTGTGATTGTGAGCTAAACCAATGTCACATCCTGTTAGTTTTGCTTGTTACGTATATGAAATTCGTTGTAGAGTGAATTTATCTGGCACCTTGAGCTAAATTTCTCATTAAGGTGTGTGTGTGTGTGTGTGTGTGTGTGTGCGCGGTTTCAGATGGAGGAAAGGAGAGACTCAATGTTGGAGACAGCGTTCCAGTGTTTCCAGGGAGCTTCCCGTTGTGAGGGTGACAGCGATGAAGAAGAGTGGCTCATTCACTACATGCTGGGGAAAATAGCAGAGAAACGCAAACAGCCTCCAGTGGAATATCTACAGCTTTACAAAAAGGTAAACAGCTGTGGAGACCTTGGGCTACACATTTATCCAAGGAATTCAGTCAGTGATTTATGTTTGATAATAATCTTTGGTGTTGAGTGGTTTGTTTACTCTGGCACCAGGTAAAATGTGTCAGTTACTAATAACTTATCAGAAAATTAAAGTGTGTTGACTGGAACCTGTGTTAAAGGATATCCTGATGATTGATTTTGTAGTAGAAGTACTGTGTTCTCTCAGGGCAAATGCAGAAATACTGGGTTAAAATTTAAAACAGATCTCTAACACAATAATACACATAATGTAATGTGACCTGCACACTGTGTCTGTGACTTTCAAATTAATCCATTCCCTGAAGGTTGAAGTCTTCATTAAATAAGGAGTGCTTATACTTTCTGCATACCATCGTTTTTAATTATCTTCCCTTATTTTGCTTTATGAAACCAGATCATTTCTCAGCACTGCAGTGTGATGGACAAAAATCTGTCGAAGCCAGAGAAGTAGTGAAGAGAAGTTTGAAAATATTTGTCACGATGAAAACCAGGAAAATAAAAGGCAAAAATAAAAACCTTTAGTTGATATATAATTTTAATAAACCTTAAGTTAATTGCAGCCATTTTTCGTGCTCTCCGCAGAGTTGTTTTATAATCTGCCTACAGAAAGATCACTGCCCTGCCACCCTCACAAGATGTTTTTTTCCTAGTTAGAAGAACAATGTATGGAGTTAGTCATAGCTCTGTAGTTCTGATTAGATCAGCGGAGGCAGATGAACCTGTATGAAACACAGTGTCATTGGGGGCAGTGTGAACGTAGTGAACCCTCATGTCAGCATACATAGCTGTCTTCTACTCCTTATTGCACTCTCTCCCTCCATTTTACTAGTTAAGGAGTTGATTTATTGATGCCAGATGATGGTGTTGAATTGCTGACTCCCTCCTCTTTGTATTTCTAGGCAGCACACTATCTGCATGAAGAAGCTGCCAGGTACCCTCGGAAAATTCATTACCATAATCCCCCTGACCTGGCCATGGAAGCCCTGGAGGTAAACCACCTGTGGCTAGTAGCTCAAATGATACTGTATATAGATGATATACTGTATGTCACATTGATGCAGTGTAATGTCACATAACTGACTGAAAGCATTCACACTAACTTCTTTTTTCTAGTTGCATTTCCGTTTGAGCGCCACCATCCTAAAACTGCTAGAGGCAGTAGAGCCTGACCTGGAGCATGAGCTCTTGTTCACTTTGCTGGTTGAGGCAGCTACGGGGCCATTTGCGAGGGGTGAAGAGAAGAGTATGCCAAGCATGCCAAGGTCCCATGAAAAGTAAGCTTCATAAATCTTACCTGGCAGGAGTTATGAACGAGCATTTGATTTTATGGCCAAACATTGATTCTCAACATTGTTCTTGATTCACTGCAGAGAGAAACCCCCCTCCATGATGGATGAAGACTTTAATTGCACATCAGTTTGCATAGGGAACGTCCTCAGCTCATCCCTTCCGTCAGCTGCCACGCCAGGTCTGACATCCCCTGCTTACGTGGCCACGCCGTTTGACCACGATTACGCCAAACGCAAAACACTTCGACGGCAGCAGTGGCAGCAGCAGCGGCATGAAGAGCAGCAGGCTGATGGTACAGTCCCAGTCCTAGACACTGTCTCTGGGTTGGGCTCCTTGACCTTTCTGCACTGGGACAGGAAGCCCACTGGGGAGTGCTCAGATTGCTAATCACCATGCTTAATGGCTTCGGTTTCAGTTACAATGATCCCCATGCACTGGGTGATTGTGATGTGGTGAAATGGGCAATATGGCTACTGATTATTTGACTGATTTACTATGCCTGTCAAAACAGTGTTGAAACAAATAGATTTGAAGTGTGTGTGTGTGTGTGTGTGTGTGTGTGTGTGTGTGTGTGCGCTGGAATAACATCAATTTCTAGTCGCTGCTTTGTTGCTGTTCTTATTTTCTTTCCTTACCAATCATCTTGCCTCTCCTAATATGTTACAGTTGTTGCTAACTTCCTGCAGCTTATAACCTTATGGAGACATCTATGCAGTATTGCAGGCTTGTGTGGTTTTGAGCCTTAATCAGATGCTGTTGATATCACATCAAAAGAGCTGCAAATGATTGTTTCTTCACTGCGTTTAGCTCAGTTGGTTAAACAGAGTGGTTTGCAGTATCAGAGATCCTAGGTACTAATCAGGTTTTCCAGTAATAACCAAGTGTTGATTATACTGGTTACAAATTTTTTAGCAGGTGAAATCCTAATTATTATAACCTTTACTTATGCAGGTAAGTTATTTAAATCAAGAAAGAGAGTACGGCATAAGAAAATAGGACAGAGATAAGACAGAGAACAAACCGCCAGGCCAGCCACACACAAAAACATACATTACAGTCAGCATCAGAAACAGTCCCTTTCAATTAAATGAAATATTTAAGTTTTAAAGTTCTTTTGTAATTAAGTCTGTTTAAATGGTGAAAAGTGATAGAAGACAATCTTCCCCATGTCAGTATTTACCTGTAGGATATCAACTGCAGGCTGAAGAGATCACACTAAGTTTGTCTGAAAGCAGCAAAATTCTGGCAATTTGGGCTACTGCTTTAGAAACTACTTTCATGTTTGAGTACTCTACATGACAGCTCTGATAAACAGGAGAGTTTTCAGTGAGAGACAACCCACAGAGAGTTGTGTATTTTTCTCATGGCACTGGATATGAAAATCGAAAAATTTGTGTTTTTCAAGAACAGACCTGATAGTTGCAGGCAATAATGTGCAGGATGTACATTATTGCTTTCAGTCTATCTAGCACAGTGTACATCCAGACCAGTGTGTACAATGAACATAATAGCTGCCCTTGTTGTTTCATGCGCATTAACTATCTTTTGTGTAACCTCTTGTATGTGTTGCAGTCATAACTGTGTTTGTTTGAGTTTCTGAAAAGATGCTTTTCAGTATGCCTGAAAAAGTTTTAGTTGTGTTTTATTGTGTCAGAGTTAACCAAAAACAGTCTTCACATACATTTACTTTAGACATTTACTGAATATATGCAGAGCTAAAGCTGCCAGGAATTGAAATTTTCATCAGCTGTAACTCTGTGCAGGGTTTCAGGATTGTGAAACAGATAATATGCCATAATGCTGTTTGGAGAAAACAGTCCTGGCCATTCTTTCCATATGACAAAAACAGGGACATCTGTTCACCCACCCCATGTGTCATGTTTAGCTTGAATGTGCAAATAACGCAGCCATATTGCCCATGTTGCCAGTTTTGTCACCCTTTCCAGATTCCTTCCTACCTACCTACCTACCTGCCTGCTACCTCTTTGCCTGCTTGCTTTTACCACCTGCTTTGCCATGTATATGCATGTAGTTCAAATGGGGTGAATGTCTTCACGACTGGACAAAGTCAATCCTTTATCACAATCCACTAAATTGTCTGGTGTATCATGTGGTCGCATTTTATTTGACTTTGGTGTGGGCTTACTTTGACAAGAAAGTCAAACTCTCTGGAGATATTTCAAAATCTTGCCTGAATCGTGTGGTTGCTGTTTTCCACTAATTGGATATAATTTCCAATTATGACCAATTAGTGAGAAAATGTCAAGTCAGGAAGAATGTGGCTGGCCTATTTTTGCCTTACAACTCTGACTGAAGTCAGAAAATAACCCACCATGCACATGTTTGCTTGTAGGTGTCCAATCTCTCTGGCTTGAGTCCTGCTTAAAGCACATCAAGGTGGTAAGACTGTAGGGCCGGATTCAGACATGCATTTATCAAACTGTTATCGGGAAAATGCCCCTGTTTTGATCTCCTGTTCATCATCTACAACTTAGAAGTTCTGGATTTTTACCATGGCTTTCAGTCATTGGGCAAATAACAGTAGCCAGGGTTTTTTTTTCTCGTCTTAGACACATTGCTGCAGAAGCAGCTCTAGCTTTTATTACTGATCATATCACAGAGAATGTTCTTTCAGGCTGCGGAGGGAAATATTGATTGTGAGAAAAAGTGAGCTATGCAAGACCATTGAAATGATATCAAAACACTGCACTGCATATTTAGTGTGGTCTCAGAAATAAATGTGTGTCTGAATCAGGTTCTACAAGTTCAAGGGAGTGGCATTAAAGCTCTACTCCTTTGTCAAGAAAGGTAAATGATTTTTGAAGGCAATTGCAGATTATTTTTTAACAAGTTTAGAGGTGCAGTTTTGCTTGATTATATTTTAAAACCAGCTCCCCATATCTCCAACAGCCTCACCAGAGTTTGACCATGATTACTGCCTGCCCAGGTCTCCAATGTGGCTGGCTTCCCTGAATGGTACTGATCTTCAAACCCACCAGACTCTTTAAGAGGCTATGTTTTTAATCCAAAGTGAAGTGTATTCTTGTAGGAAGCACTGAATACACAGTTGTCAGTTCACACAAATCTTACGGTACCACAGTAATGTTGCTGTAAACTCATGATTGTGATTTTTTTTTTCTCTCATGTGTGCATTACTCTCTGAAATAACAAAAGCTTGTTGCCCTCTTGATTCTGTTATTTACAGTTCTCTGCCAAGGACCATTTATTTTTGCTGACACTGCCCAACATGGCATTTAAGAGGAATGCTGGCATTTTGGTTTTGGACCACTCACAAAAACAAACCGTATTGCTTTTATAACAATGAGTCATTAGTAATGCACTAATAAGGATTTGTGGCTCATGACCTATTTTTGTTTCATAATTATCTTTTATTACCCCCCACTCCCCAACACACACGCACGCACGCACACACACACGCACACACACACACACACACACACACACACACGCACACACACACATATATATTACAACTGAGAATTTTGGGCGTTTAAAAGCAAGTCACCAACCAATAGCCAGAAAACAGGCCTACACAGCATGCTCTTAAAGTATGCAGTTACATATTCTGGATAATCGGTTAAAGTCTCAACTTATTGAGCAATGAAAGATTATCCCACTTGAAATGAAAGTTTAATTTTTTCTTTTTTAAGACTTCTTGTAAACCCAACTTTTTGGCAAGAAAAGTTATATATGCATTTATCCATAATATTCCAAAGGCTAAATCTTATTTGTCTCTATCTGTAACCATGCAATTGGCTCCATTACCCATGTTGTTTTTTTGTTTTGGCAGAGCGCAGTCAGGACAGTGAGGTGGTGTTGCTCTCAGACTCCAACTCTACCCAGGATGCCTTCACAGATCCCACCAGCTCACAGGACAGCAGCCACAAACCTGCCTCTGGGAAAGTCAGTTCATTATCATCAGAAAGTACAACCCCTGTGAAGGATGGGCAGCAAGCATCAGAGGACACAGGTACATAGGGCTTTAACTAGAGACTTCACATAAAGACTTTTCAAACTATTCCTAGATTCTATCTCTCTGCTCTTCACCATGTCTGTATGTTTGCTTATCTTTTCACAAAAAGGCTAAATGTACTGCTTCCATTTCTGCCCTCACACAAGATCTGCCTGAACTTGCAACTCTACAAGTTGGCTCGCACAATTTCTGCTCCTCCATTGGTCATAACCGCTCTATAGCTCTACTGTGTAGTGTGTAATACACAACCTCACAGATGTTGTAGCTACAGTTACTTTGATATTTGAATCCATCTTTGCCTAAAATCTCAAATTTAAATTTAATTTCAGCATCCCATGGAGAGCATACTGGCATCCAGACTGAAGAGAAAGTTATCCAGGAAGTAGTAGAAGCTGTGGTGGTGACCCTCCCCGAGGCCTCAGTGCCCAAGGTCTCTGCGGACCTGTGTCCCCATCCTCTTCCTGTCCCAGCCACCCCACCAAAGCCAGCCCACTCTCAACAGGCTGCTCCTCAGACCCCAGCCAGTGAGGGAAAGAGGAAGCCAGAGCCCCCTGCTGAGGTGATCGAGGTGCCCAAGGCCCTGCCTGCAGATCGTGTCGACCAGAGGCGGATGCTGGTGGAAATGTGCATCCGCGCTCTCTTCCTCTGCCTCAGCCGCTTCCCTCAGCACTACAAGAGTCTCTATCGCCTGGCCTTCTTCTACACCAACAGCAAGACTCATCAGGTCAGTCCACCCCTGTTAACTGACGGTTCTAGTCAATTCGCATTGCATCTCAAAGGTCAAGTCATCCATTAAACCCAAGCCATACACCTATAATCAGTATCCCCCGCCATTAATGGTGACTTTTACAGAAGATGAGGAAAATTCTCTGTAATTTCCTCAGAAGTCAAATAGACCTTTTTACATTGACTCTTTCGGTGACAAGTATATCAGAGCTCTGATGGCCATTACGTATTTCTTTCCTGGATTTCTTGTGGGCTTGTAAGCTCTGCAGTGATGCACGAGTTGCTGAAACAGCTTGTGTTGGCTATGAGGCTCTGTGGGCAGAGGTGTGTGTGGGTGGTAGCACAGTGCTCTCTCAGCCAGTTTGGCACAGGGAGGTTTCGTTGAGCTTTACTGTGGTGGCATCCTTCTGTCAGCTCTCTGTTTGTTGAGCCTTTTTAAATTCAGCCTTTGTTTCTACTCTACTCAGTAAGGGTGAATGGGACATGGAAAAGTCCTAGCTCTTTTTATGTTTTATCTTTTTTATATGCTCATTTGACCTCAGAGTACTGTCTGTGCAGCATCATGGGTTTTATGGCTCCCAGTGATAGTGTCTTCTTAAATTTCTTTATTCTATATTATATTCTGTCAGCAGCCACAACTACAAAATTTAATAAGTTCCAGTAAGTAATTTCCATGAGACTCAATTAAATGCAGAATAACTTTTGATTGAGGCTCACACAGTTGATGAGGTTTCCCTCAGTTTTTGCCTCCAGTGGAGTTTTCAGCAGCCTGCCTGGATGAAAGCGAACGCTCTCTGGCAGTGACTTGATGACACAGTCGCTTGATGTGATCCTGTTGACATTGTTTGCTTCCTCACAACCTGACACATCCAGTGTTAAAAGCTTCTGTGTCCCTTTTGTTCTCGGGAAAACCACTGCACTCACATATGACTGGCCATCTTTATCCCCGCTCCAGAGATGGAGGGAGAGGGAGCCTGTAATTTCATGCTATAGGCTAGTGGGATTGTGAAAGATAACATGAAGTGGCGTTCTCTTGCTATCTTTTGAGACAGGGTACTCGTGTCGACACAGATTTGTGAGTCATCACACTGTGAAAAGAGGTCTGCATTTTGCTGATTGCAAATGAACATAATTTTCTCCACTTTTTTTTTTTTCCAGCAGAAATTAAATACTACATGTATTTGTTTATGATATCTGTCAGTCTATTCTGATGAAGGAGGGATGTCCCCAGGGTTTTCTCAAGCAATTCTGTTGTGTTGTGTATATAAAAATGTACATACGAATATATGTGGGTTTTTTCATTTATTTATTTATTTCCTGACACAGAACCTACAGTGGGCCCGTGATGTGTTGCTAGGAAGCAGTGTCCCATGGCAACAGCTGAAGCACATGCCAGCACAAGGACTTTTCTGTGAAAGAAACAAGACAAACCTGTTCAATGTAAGTCAGAGATTACCATGCCTTCATGTTTTTTCCCTGC
Source organism: Seriola dumerili (assembly GCF_002260705.1). Classification (NCBI taxonomy): domain Eukaryota; kingdom Metazoa; phylum Chordata; class Actinopteri; order Carangiformes; family Carangidae; genus Seriola; species Seriola dumerili. The sequence goes on along the minus strand of NW_019174272.1, from coordinate 7,572,022 downwards.
TCTGCATATATCATCATGTCACCACACATTGCTTAATACATTTCCTGACACCTGTCATCACTGGATTTATTGGCACTCCATTATAGTAACACCTATAATTGTTAAGATCTCATTAACATTTTATACATGAGGCAGAAATAACAGAAAGCGTTTCCCTTGACTGGCTTGTGGAATAAACACAGTTGTTGATGTTTCTCAGCGTAAGACCTGTGTGAGTATTGTGCAAAACATTTGGCATGGTTGTGAAAATTCATGCATGCCTGAATGGTTGTAGTGAAACATGTAATCTAATAAATCCATGCATCATTTTTAACAATGCTCCAATGACAGCGCAGTGCCTTTAAGGGCACTGGCAAATAAAGAGAAAAACTGTATATTTATGAATATATTATAATTTATTTGCTTTAATCTCAGGTCTGTAGTTCCGAAAGATACCAAAATAAATACACGGCCCTAATTGCAGGTGTGAACGCACCTAAGACGCATTGAGGTTCCATTTGAGATCCAGTCACTCAGACCACATTCGGAGGTGGTCTGGGCCACATGTGGCCACATTGTTGTAGCGGTGGTAATGCAAATACATCTTGGGCCACACTGAAGGACTGCCTACTCAACTGACGGCCTCTGCCATAGTCTTAATTTGTCCCGCCACAGTTTCATAATGAACCAAAAATATTTTACAATTTCAAAGGGATAAATGTATTGCTAGGTCAGGTCAGTTCTAAGGTTACTTGATGGACTATACAGTAGTCATCACAAGGCTGTGATATCCTTAAGACAAGTCTTACCACAAGTATTCTTTTATTTAAGGGAAAAGAAAACATTGTACATTGGCCAGTAGCCTGCATAACACAGTCTGTTTTTTATGTGCTCTGATGTCAGGTAAGTACATGAGTTAGCGAGGTACTTCAGATGCCAAATTATCACCTGGGCTACACTAAGTTTGCAGGGTGACTTTGTTCATGTTGAAGTCATTCACTTCTTGGTCTAGCAGTTTTTTTAAAATTGTCTGTCACCTCTGGCTGCCTATCAATGCACAGATAGAGGGTTTCAATGTGATGTCAACCTGATTATTGCAATCATACAAAATACTTGTTTCACATACATCAAACAATATTTTTTTTTATTTTAAAACACTGTATGTGTGGTATTGTGATCATAAAGTTTGGCTTTATTCATACCGCATGGGAGCAGCTAAAGCTAAAGAATCTGAAGTGTGTTGGTGACTAATAATCTCTCTGCATGTTTGCTGTGAGTGAACGATTGGCATACTGCACTTCGGTTTACACTTTACACACATTATTCACATAATTCAATTGGATGTACAAAAACCAGGCTTAAATATGGATCTCTAGATGCAGGCGCTGCTATAATGGAGTCACACAGTGTGAGATTGTTGAATTATCTGCCTCTCAGAATTACAAGGCCTCTGTTGGGTTCCAGTGGAGGAGATTACTGTCTGAATCTGTCATCTGTTTTGCATTTCAGTTTATTTACTTCTTTCCATTTGAAGCCGAAATTAAGTCTTTTCAGTGCGTGCAGCAATTGGCTTTTTAATTTGTTCCTTGTGTGATTTGTCAAAGCCTAAATGCTCTTGCTTTTGTTACAGAGCAGCTCATACAAGCACAATGTCACATCACGTCAGCACCTCATATCAGTCAATTGTCAGGTCATATTTTGTTGGTTCACATTATTTTGGATATGTAGACTGTAGAGTCAAATGCTGACTCCAGAACGCTCCTGGTAACAGACTGTAGAAGTGATGTGGGCCAGGTCTGAGCTGGAGGAGAGCTCTGCAGCGCTCTGGCTCCCACTGGGTTCTCACAGAGCCCCTTCTGGAGGCAAACCTGCCACCCTGACACGCCAACTGTTGGAGCTTTACTGTTCCCTGCAAACCAAACCCTCTTTCTCTACCATAGGACAATGCAAACCTTTGTAGAGAATTGATCAAACATGCCTGTTTTCATAGAGTCTATGAGTTCAGGGGTTTTTTATACATTATTACATTATATTACTACTTTAACACTTCATGTTTTCAGCTCCATGTGAGCAACAGTGGATAACAGCCTTCCTCAAGTTTTTTTCCAACCTAGTTGGACAGAAAGTTGTTCAGCACACAGTTTTTGCCAGGTAGACGTGGACTTTGAACCACAATCTTTCAAGCCAGCTTTTCTAACCTGTATGCAGGTGAGTCACTGAGATGGCGGCTGCGTTTGATCCTGACTAATCATGCAATGTCAGGTGTTTGATCAATATATAATGTGTGTGTGTGTGTGTTTTTTGAGACTTACATGAGAGCTGCCACAAATTGACACAGTGCATTGACCACATCAAACATATGGCTCGACGCACGTCACCTTGATGTCAGGGAGACTTGACTGTCAGCTGAGTACGCACCTCACTGAGCCTGATGGTGAATACTGAGTTCCCTAATGTAGGTCATGATGCCCTACTTTTCCTCCTTGCTTTGGCTGGGTTACATTAACTGGGACCTGCGGTTAATAACCTATATACTGCTGTTGGGAAATGATCCACATGAGGACGTGTTGCATAATTTATGGATGTGGTTGTCAGCACAAGTACTTCGTAGGAGGGCCAGCTCCCTTTTACACCAATAATAAACTTATAATAGTCACACAGTGTTATTAAAGTGTTATTAAAGTAAATAATGTAGATGAAGTTAGGTTGATATTTGAAGAGACAGACGTGGGACAAATGATTAATATTGTATTATGTTATGGTACAGTCTATGGTGATACAGAGGCAGAAGTGTTTCCCCTTTGGCTGTTTGAAGTTTTAAATGATGGCGTGTATGTTTATAATCCAGTGTGCGAGTTTAAAAAGGCTCAGACTCTCACTTCTCTGCTCACTGCTTTGTTCTTGTAATAAAACCCTCTATCGTGCGGTAAATAACACCAGCACATATCTGCTTTTTGAAGAATTATTTTTGGTATTTTGTGGATATATTTTCCTCTTAAATTACACAGATGATGTGGTATAGTCCTCGAATACAGTCATCATTGTGGGCGAATTATTTGCAGTGGAATTATTAACACAATTATTCCCCTGCAGAGTATCAAAGCAGACTCTAACGTTATTGGTCATAATGCCAGGGCCTCTAGCTGCTCAGGACTACTGTTGAGTGATCGTGAGGAGTCCCCGTGTGTTCACTCAGGCACGGCATTACCTCCTCCCTCCACACCGCACACACATACTCTTGCTTACATATTCTTCCACCCACTCACGCATTCTTCATTCTCTACGAAGCTCCAGAGAAAATGGATGTCCTTCTTGCTACATTTCAGACAAACGTAAATCCGTCCTGGTCTTGTAACTTTCCAGAGAACACGTTTTGAACCGATACTGTCTATTCAGAACAAGCTTTCATGTTTGATTCAACTGCTTGAATGCAACTTTGTTTATAGGTAGGGCTCAGCGTCTTGTTATATTAGGCCAGCAAAGTCTTCGGGGGAGCTGTTACACTTATATTACTTGCCTTGTTTTGATGTATGACTCAAACATTTGTGTGTTCAGCTGTGCAATTTGCTGTAGGTGGAGCTCCACTCAACCTTGTTTTTTATTTTTTTTTCTTTGGGGAGGAGTATTGGCCCAATGAATACATTTTATAGAAGTTGATATTTTGATTTGCATGTTTGAGGGTTAACCCTGGCTGCCAGTATGTTTTCCATTGCCTTCTTCTGCTCTTGTGTTCGGCTGAGCTTGACATTTTTCAGCAGTTTTTTTTCCTCACTCACACAACAGGAAGCAGGAAAAACAAGGTGTGTTTGCTTAGTATGTTTATGGTGACCAGCAAGAGGGACACGACCAGAGTTGAAAGAGAGGAAAGGGAAAAAGGTGAGGGCTGTTGTCACTATACTGCTGGCTGAGAAAATACTGTGCGTCTTATCTGTTGAGGCAGCTCTGTTCTTCAGCCTGTGTTTTCTGTGGTTAATGAGGGCTTTATCGATGCAAACCTGTGTTTTTCCCCTCAACTTTTTGTTGGTTCTTTTCCGACATTGGTGTGCCATCCTCTTCATACATCCCACTGCATTGATACTATTGCACTGAGTTCATTTTTCAGCCAGTTTATGTTCTCTAGCTCTTTTCCTGTTGCTCAGTCTTCAGGGTGATCACGCTCTACCCCTCCCCCTGGCTTTTATTCGCTCTGCTCATCTCCTCTCTCTGTTGCACTCGCTCTGTTTCCTCATTACTCTCTCTCTCTCACTCCTCTGTTTGTGTGTGTATTGTGTGGGTGTGCACTAATGGGCGGGAGTTTCTGCGCTTGCCTCCGATTGGCTGGCAGAAGCCAACGACGATTGGCTGTATGCTGTGTATAGTGCGAGAGAGAGCAAGGGAGGCGGGGGGGAAAGAACTCCAGCAAGCTGGGGTCAGGGGAGAGCGGAGATGGAGTGCGTGGGTGTTTTTGTTTTGAGATGGCAGTGTTTGAGAGCAGGAGAGGAACGAGTCAGCTTGTCTGTCAATGGCATACTGAGCCTATAGGCCTTGACTCCAGAGCTACTTCTCCTCTTGCCAAGGCAGCTGCCATTCTCCTCCTCTTCTTCTTCTATTCCTGTCCTCCCGTGTGCAGCTGTGCTTCCCTCTTCTCCTCTCCTGCTGCTCTCGCTGCCCTAGCACCCAAATGCAGCCCACCCCTTGCTCTCAGAGCGTGAACCTCTCTCAGGGTGGAGGCGCTGCTGGTGCTGCTACTGCCAGCAGGAAACTGTCCGAAAGAGTACTAACACAGGTGCCGTGGAGTAGCTTTCTTTGGTGATGGTGAGTCGCTTCCTCTCTTTCCTTCTGATTTTTACAAAATCGAGCATAAGTTCTGTTAATTTTTGTTGTGTGTGTGCGGAGTTAGTGTTATACTTAGAGTGGTACTCATGTACAGTGCTACAATACTGCAAAATAAAAGAGTCCTTCTGAGGCTCTTAATTCTACTTCTGATGTCTGCATGTGAGGTTACACTACTGTAGAGAAGAATGTTGTTGCACTCACTTGCCAGGGGCTGGTAGCATTAGCAGGTAACCAGCCATCTTGATGGTTACTCTAAAGTTGTAGCTAGCTGGTAAAATAGTGAAATTGTAGTTGCCAGAAAGATTCTGTAGTGATTGCTGGTTGCTTCAAGACATATTAATAGAGTTTGTGCAACTTTCCCGCAATTCATATTGTGGGCCTCTGCCTGTCACTGATGGCATGTTAAGACATGAGAAGATGAAGTAGCTGAGACAACAGGTCGAGGGTTTCCCTGCAACAGCCAGCATGTTGATTTGGCACACAAGGAAGTAGAGGGACAATCAGCACATAGTCCCTGCTCTCCATTGTCTTTTTGCTTTATCCCTTTGTAAAACTTAAATAAGTGACTGATTACGATTATTTCATAATGAGGCTTGTCCCTCGACTAATTTCTGTCCTTTTTTCTCTACAAACAAACAAAGAAATTCTTGTAAACCTGTAAATAGTTTGAGGAAAGATCAGCTTCCTTTTGTACCAAGGGATTCTGTTGTCATGTATTTATCCCTTTTTCATCCCTTGTTAGTTTTGCATCTTAATCTCTGTCTGGTTCTTGCGTGATGTATTGGCCACATCCGTGCCAAAGCTGTTGCTCCAGATATCAAGCAGTGATCATATTTTTTTTTGCTCATAAAAAGGGGGAAAAAATGCTTAAAATCATTGCAGTTAAAGTCTTACAAATCTGCTTTAGCTGTTGTGCTACAGCATAATCTGTATAAAGCCATGGCTCTGCTTTCCCTAAACAGATTTGCTGTGGTTGGATGGTTGTCTGATGAAGAACAACTCTCCTCCATTAGAGATGTCTTTCTAAGTGAGCTGAGCCCACCCCCTTATCATACTTGTCTCACTCCTGTTGCAGGCTTTTAGTAATCTGTGCATTGAAAGGTTAAAACCTTCCCAAGCCCTGCCTGATTGCATCATCATATAATAATAAATCTTCTCATTTTCACACAGGCGTTGGAGCCATACACTCTGTCTTCAGAACCACTGGGTGTGAATTAGGATCATTCCACATTCTTAAATTGGATCCTGTAACATAATTTAAATGATTAATGAACATATGTATTCACAAATTAATCTTAAGAAATGCCTTTAACCAAAACTTAGTCACCCCCTTGAACTAAGAATGAAAACTGCATCCCTGATTTAAGAGTTTTAAAGGGAGTTTTGGGTTTATAGACAAGAGGCAGGGGTTTTTTAGGGTCAGGCACTTTCTCAGTGAGCAGGCTGTAAGTCTGTCCTCAGGAATTTGTTTTGTTTTGATTTATTTTTCCTTTCTCTCCTGCTTTGTTCCTCTCCAGTGGCTTTGAAAATGTCATGTGATAATGTGGAGCTGTCCATTAGGAGGAGCATCAGCCTCCCCAGTGCCTTCAGCGGCTGATAGAGCCATCTCATTTGTTTTGTTCCATCCTGATATGGTCATCTTTGTTTTGTCTCACACACATTTTCTGAGGCCGCAGCCGTACTCTGTGCCATGTGCTTTACGGCTGCACACAGCCTAGGCCACCATCTGCACTCGCATCAGTAGCTTCAGAGTGCAGAACCTCGCCTTGCCTCACCTGCTGAGAGGACATGTGCTAGCTGAAAAGGTGGACTTGTCCATCAAAAAAACACCTCATCACGCTTTCTGCAAAGGAGGACTGCTTGTTGGCAGCCGGTCTGCGGGTCTGTTGCATTGCTTGGACAGAGCTGAACACTAATGAGGCTGCCTATCATGTGTGCCCAGAGAGAACCCCACCCCCCCATCCCTCCCTCCCCACCTCCTACATGGCCAGCCAGTTCGCAAGATCTCTCCTGCTGCCTCTCCATCCCCTCATTAGTGCTCTCTGCTTTGAATGCTATGTTTTTAACTCACATTAATTCCTCTTGATTTCTCCTCTACTTTTTTTCCTTTCTGTTTTTCCTCGTGTCCCTGTTCATTGTTTCTGTGTGTCATACCCTCCATACACCTTTGAAAACTTGGTGTAGCAGCAGAGTGCAGCCATAAAAATATAAACTTTCAGAAATTCACAAATTAGCCTGTTGGCTCATTGACATCCACTCAAATCTGAAACCAGTTACCTTTAGACAGTTCCTCCGAGACACCATTTGGCCTCCTTGCCAAATTTTGAATGTTTTGTAGCTGAACCAGGTTTTGAATTCAAGTTCCTGTCAAACTAAAAGTTGAGGCCACACAGAAAAGAGTGTCTGTGCCATGTCCCTCCAGCAGTTTATTGAAAACATATTTTTCCTTTTGTTTGTTGCACAGTCTAACTGAACTCCTGATTCTGCTTCTTGGTTTTTTCTTCCTCATCTTTTCCAGGGCATCTGGCGTATTCCAGTAGATGAGATTGATCGCCCAGGAAGTTTTGCATCTCATATGAACCGATCCATTGTCCTCTTGCTGGAGGTGCTGTCTCAGCTTAAGGATCACGATACTCTGCTGAAAGTTTCTTTCATGCTGCAGAGAACCCCTGACCAGGGAAAGTAAGGACCAACGTCGTATGATACTGCAGTTTCTGTTATGTGTTAGGTATTTGTTTCATGACTTCTCACCTTGCTTCTTTCTCTTCCATGAAGGAAGTATTTACGGGATGTTGATCGCCAGGTTTTGGCCAAGAGAGCATTTTTCCTAACTGTAAAAGTCCTGGAGGACAATCTGAACAGTCTCACTGGGGTAAGGAAGCACAACTCACTGTACACACACACACACACACACACACACACTAAGAGCTGAGAGCCACTCAGTGTTTCAGATGTCTGGCATGCACCCACTTCATGTTTTGACAGGTTCTGTTCTCTTTCAGGTGTCTGAGCAGCTTCTCAAAGCGCCTGCATCCTCCATGGGGGAGATGACCACAACGGACACATCCAACAGGCCCAGTTCAGAGGACAGCAAGCATGCACTGCCAAAGAAGCCTGGGCTCACAGAGGGAGCCTGTGCCACCGACACAGGACCCAGGGAAGCCTCACAGGCACAACTCATCACACCACCACCATCCACAGATAAAGGGAGTAAGGTTCAGGAGAGCTACCCTGGAAAGGTGGAGACTGCTGGGAGTGAGGAGCACAAAGCAGGACCAGAGGAACCCATGGAGCTGGACACTGGCCACTGGAGGAAGCCCACCACCACCATAGATTCTCAGGGCAACCAAACAGAGGCTGAGACCTCCCTGAGTGCTGTGGAGCCTCAGCAGAAAGTGACTGACAGCAGCCGGACAGCAGAGCTATCTCTGGAGGAGCTAAGTATCAGTTCCAGGCAGCAGCAGCCCCAAGCCTCAGCACCCAAAGTCACTCTGGCTGCCAGTGGGGCTGAACAGGGTTTACTACGAAGGCCAAACAGGAAAAGGAAGCTTCTAGAGGACGTTGAGTCTGGAAAAACCCTACTGCTTGATGCCTACAGGGTGTGGCAGCAAGGCCAGAAAGTCATGACCTACGACCTGGCACGCATTGAGAAGATCATGTCAGAGACTTATATGCTCATAAAACAGGTATACTTCTTCATGATGTACCACACCAGATCCCTGTGCTGTACACATACAGTGTTGCTAGTGTATGTGCCTCTATAATTTTTTGTTATTTTGCGAAGTCATGCGTTCTTGATATGAGCCCTCCTAAAATAATTTGGGCTCGAGAAACCCCTCTTCTAACTGAATTAGTAACATAACACCCACTGTAGAATAGGGACTTTCCCTCTTTTCAAACACTGCGACACATCCAGCACATAAAGTGTGGTTTTGCTTTGACTCTCAGTAACCCACATTCAACCTCTGTGTCTTTGGTCTCTCTGCTGTTACTTATGAAACAAGTTGCTGACTCTAAACGTAGCACCACTGGGTATTTTTTTTTTCTTTATGTTGTCACATGTAGGTGGGGAGCTGCAGTGGATCAGTCATTGTTGATTTATTGTTTTAGATTAAGCTTGTTAACTTTATACATTTAATCACTGCATTGACACAATTTAGAAATTGCAGTCATTGGCACAGAGATTGAATTCAAAAGCAAGTGCTAAATCATTTTATAGTGTCTATGTCAGCCAGTTTTTGCTCTCATACAAATGAATGGTGAAAGCCTTGTTAATGTAATGGCACTAGAGCTGGTGCCAAAGAGTAAAAATGTATGTGGCATAGCGCCATTGCAGAGACAAAGGTCTGCCTGTATTATAAGATTATTGCAAAATTTGAAGCCTTATGTCTATTAAGCATATGTGTTTTTAAAATTTATAGTATTCATTTTATATTATACATTTTATAGTAATTTACGACTGCCCATAGTCTAAAGTAGAAGCAGGGAAAGGGCTGCTGAAAATCATTATGTTAACCTTCTCCTGCGAAGGAATTGTCAAAGAAGTCTCTCCAGAGCAAATGTTCCTCAGTTGTTGAAAGTAAGTCCAACTTCAGTGCTTTCTGTGCTGCTGATGATGTAGTTGCACAGCTGCCCACATCAGCTTATATAGCCATATTGAGCTGATGATCAATGCTGGCCCTACAGAAGTTGCGATGTCACTGGCTGTGTAATGCCAAAGCGCTGTAGCTGGAGTGGGAGGGCAGTAAGCGAGGGACAGTAGAGGAGGAGAAAGAAGAAATCTGAGGAGATTCAGCAGCAGTTGTTTTTTTAGGTGCTTGGGTTACAGCTAAGATTTTTTTTTCTGTGCTCTTTAAGAGAAAGCAAAGACAATATTTTCTCAGACACACCCTGAGATAGAGTACCCAGAATAAGCCACGACATGTTTCCTATAACAAAATGAGTTATGCAATTAATATGTCTGGACATTTTCCAGAAGCATCTTCTGTGTGTGTGTGCACCTACTTGCACAAACAGCAGATGCTTTGTGGTTTTATGGTCTGTTGCATTGCACAGCTGCACATAGTCGCTCTTTAAAACTGTATCTTGCATCATTTTCATTCTTGTTTATGTTTTGTCAGTGCCTCTGCGTATTTCAGTCTGATGATTTCCTTTCTTTCAGCTCACTGTTAAGGTGGTAAAATTTCAAAGAGCTGCTAAATCATGTGTTCTAGACAGACGCAACATTTCCTGCCATCAGAGTATTTTCAACTTGACAAGTGAAGCATAAATGCTGCTCAGTTTTATCCATAAAGAAGCCAGCTACGTATCGTCATGCCAGCAGCCCTTCTGTATTTTTATGGCCCAGAGCATTGCCTCACAATGTGTTCAAATGATAGCTTGTGGGTGTTAATGACAGCGTAGCAGTTCCACCATGTTGGTCCTCCAACCACTCCCCTCCCGAAGGCTTCTCTCCTCCAGTCTGATGCAGTCACTTTTTTAAGTCTAATATACACAATACTATCGAATGCACTATGTCCTGTCACATAATGTGAATGATTCTATTCTAGAGAAATGTGATAGACATGTCTTGTTTTATTGTAATCATCATGTGACATTTAGAAATCACCGCGGGCAAGTGTGTGTGGTATGAAAGGGAAAGTTTGCTGTGAGCTACAATGATTTGAAGCAGAGGGCTGTCCTCTGTGATGCGCTGAAGCTTGACTCAGTCCATTTAACAATCGGCATAATTTTAAATCTGGAATGAGGCTGCTGTAAAATCCCTCCCTTCGGGGCTCCCTGAACCACTGCATACAACACACTGCTGGAGGGAACATAACAGCTGTGTGAACAAGATTACTGCTAAGTGTACGATGTTGTGCTGTAGCTCAGCTTGCCAACTCTCTCACACCCACTCACTGAACTGGGCCTTAATGTGAGTCTTTCTTCACTGGTGCTATGATCAGAGGGAGAAGCTCAGAGGAAAATCCCACCGGCTCTCAGACAGAATCTGAAGAATTTGTCGTTGGTTTGGCATTAGTGTGGAGATGTAACATGGTATAGACACGGGAGAGTTCGCTTCAGAAATGTATGATGAATTTGCAGCTGCACACATGCTGCTCCAGTGTTGATTGAGGATGTTCTACTGAAATGAAAGAGAAAAAAGTGTGAAAAGATTTGACACTGTGGAATATAACCACGATCATGTGAAGATATGTTGCTCTGACCTAATGTCCCTGTTCTGCATGTTCTCTCTTCAGGTTGATGAGGATGTAGCTTTGGACCAAGCTGTGAAGTTCTGTCAGATACAGTTGGCCACTTCTGCCCAAAGACAGGTAAAACAATGTAACTCAGCTCACCTGCCATCTTTCTGCTACCTCCACAACTTCTCTCCCTCCTGTGCATTTGTGTAGTTTATAGAGAGAGTTGAATGTACACTCTGTGTATACCTTTTTTACCCAAGTTGATGCCACATATGTCTTTTCCCTCATGTAATGGAATCGGATTTCCATTGTAAAGCTTAAAAGATTCAAGCCTTTATGATACAGCAGCAGCATTAGACTTGAAAATAATGGCAAAAGAAAAGATGCCCTCATTATATATAGATAATAATAAAAACAAGGTTTTTGATTGCAGCAGGTAAAAGTTTGGCCAAACAGATCATTTCTGATAAGTTTAAACCACCTTTGCGCTGAACTGACACACTCAGGGTTAATTAAAGTCTATCCCCCTGCATGATAAACATACGCTTTACCAATCAAGATAAAAATTATCTATCTGACGTGACCGGTTTGTGTCTACCGTTGTGTGTGTTGTGTTTTGATGAAGAGACCAGGATATAATTGGAGGTGATCTCCGTTTAGTCTCTCTCCCATAGAGTACACCAGCACATTAAAACACAGAAAACATACCTGACAAAAGAGGCAAATAGCAAAATCCTCCAATCAACTGCGATCATGTAACTTAGCCACTACACTGATTCAGTGACACTAAGATAGAAATTGAACTCTTAACAGAAAGGCTAAAACATGGAAATTTCTCTGATGATGATGTTGTAAAGGGGATAGGTAAAGGAAAGAGACCCCCTTTATAGCAGAGACCCTGCGGAAGTGAACGTAGGGATACAGAAACGGTCTCAAATGTTTCACATATTGACTCTTGAGGTCTAGCATGTCTTTTTGTTATTTTAATACTACATATTACTGCTGTATAATTTACACTGTTACACATATTACTGCTGTAGAACTGACTCTGTTGCACTGAGTTGTCCTCATGTTATCCCACCCATCTGCCAATCCAAGTAGGTTAAATGCTAATTTTACTTGTCTGCGGTGTAGCTCATAATAGCCAGTTTAAGGATAGATGTTCTGTTGTCATGTCATACGTGGGAAAGTAACATGCAGCATCTGTAGTAAAACGTGCCAAACCAATGAGTAACTTGGTAATTCCCAGACTTACTCAAGTCTATCCTACTCTAGCCTGCCAGTACTAAATATAGCCCAAAGCGTGATGTGAATGCACCCTGTTGTCTCTTCAGCCTCACATGCTAGTTGCCAAACTTGTCATCAGTTTCAGCTGAGCATTGGTATGCATGTGGCTTTTTTGCACAGACAATGTGCATATGATTTATAAGGCAAAATAACGAATGGAAATATCTAAAAACATGAAATAACTGTCTAACTGCAGTAAATATAATAGGTTCAGCTAGCGCCTTTTCTTCATATTTGTAATCGAATCATTAATTGCGCTGCCTCATCCTGTGTCGGTGACTCCCTCTCCTACCCACACAGTCATCAAGGGTCTCTCTGCCCACATCCTGTTGTCACGGTGTTGTTCCCCGAAACCTCAGGCTCATGAGAAGTAGTTGTGGGCAAAATAAATCTGTTTTCCTTCTTCACTTATCATATCATCTTATTTTCCGCATGATGCTTTTGTTGTCTTTGTTCGTTTCATCTTTTCATCCCTTTGTCTAATTGTCACGCATAAACACGCGACATGGAGATAATGGTGCAGATGAGGCACAGAGCTACAAGCCACATTTCTCAAATATGTAAAAACCTGGTTGGAATGAAAATCTTATTTTACTGAAACTTTATATGTTTAGATCTCAATGATATCTTGATGCACATTTTGAAATTGCTTTGTCTTATTTTATTTCAAATTAAAATGCATTTGACTCCCATGTAATTATGCTTTACATCAAAATGTGATTTGAGATAAATACAATTTAGAGTTCAATACTTTCTGCAGAGTCGCTCAAAAGAATTGAAGATGCTTAAATAGAAATAAGTGTCAATCAATGAAATCACAGCTGAAATGACTACTACTGTCAAGTAAACATGATTGCTGTTATTTCAGGTGTACATAGCATGATTGTTGTCTTGTTAGGTATTGTGATATTTAGCCTCTTGTATGACAGGGTGTTACCGCATAAGAGCTCGCTCTGCAGTCTAAGTCAACTGCTGTTTAAGTGTAATTACTTTGCCGCCATAAGCTCATGTCACGGTTCGCATTTGGTTACACTTGAATGTAGTGGGAAATGTGAGTAGGCACGTTGGAGTTCTCAGTCGGTGGACATAAAAAATTCTTACAGATTCACACATTCCTTCAAGCGCCCATAAGGGCAGAGCGAGATGAGTTTGTCAAGTGCTGAGGCGGGAAATCGACTCTGTTGTTGCTCTGTGCTTTGTTTGATGCCACATCGGGAGAGAGCAATGTTTAGGGTAAATGACCTGTGCTCTTTGTTACTGTCAAGCAGCGACTGTCAGATATATTTTTACTGGAGGTACTTCATTAAAACAATGCAGTCTCACTCTCTCTATATGAGCAAAGTTTGAAGAATATTATTGAGTTTTATTCATCAAAGACTGAACGTTTGCTTCACAAAACAGCTCTAGTGTCAGTTCCCTTTGGGCAGGCAATTTAATTAAAATGTTCGGTTGGCCGGTCTTTCAATTGTGTTGGAAAGATGGCCCAACCTGTACACAACATCTACAGCTGCTCTAATCTGATTTAAAGCCCAATCTGGATAATTGCAAAGAACCATCTTTCAATTCACATTGTGGAACCTCAGTTTGGCTGCCAGCAGCCCACTCACACCTCTCATTGAACAACTTGAGGAACCTACACACCGGCTTCATGCTACGTGCTGCAATATTCCCAGGTACAGTGTTATTGTAATGCACATGATCCAGCTGACTTGTTGGTGTCTTTGTCGGCGATGTTTAATTCATGAGATATGAATCATCAGAGCTGCTCTGGAGCTGGTGCATGCTTGAAGCTGCTGTGCTGCTCCGTGTTGGACTGAATGATTTGTTGCCGTCTGAGGTTTTGGAAGGCTACTCTTGTTTGTTTGATTTGCCTGTGCTCTGCTGTGTGAATCCCGTGGGGAGCTTCATCATAAACAGCTATGATTCAGAACACAATTTGACTTCAATTCCCAGCAGAGAGCCTGAGAAAAATGGTACAAGAGCTCTGTTACTGCCAGATGATCTTGTGCTAACATACTGCATCTTTCAGAGGTTGTTTGTCGTGACACAAGTGTAATGTGGCCCTGAACACTGCCTCAAGGCTTTTGAAATTTTGACCAATCAAATTGATCTGGGACTCAGAAGTCTGTATGGCATTTGAAGTCATAATTACTTTTTAAAAATTGGTATAATCATGGCAGTGCAATTATGTTCCACTGAATATAAAATTTATTATTTCTTCAGCTCATTAGATTTTGCCACAGTTGATACATAAGACCGAAGAACTGGATTTTAAGGCTTAGAAAGACTCGTTTTCATCCAACTTTTCATCCATTTTAAACTGAAAACTAGAGAAGGTGTATTCACTTCTTTTAACTGTGCTCCTCTGTGTTGCCATGACAGCGGCCGTGGGAGCAGGGCGGCTGTTGTCACAGGTTGTTTGTGCAGCTTTTGTGTTTATAAGTGGTCCTCAAAAGGACACCCCGGAAAGTGGCTCAGAGGGATGTAATGTGGTGTAGAGCTGTGCTCCTCGCCAGCACCCAACACACAGTCCTGTACACAAGTAAGCCTCTGAAAACCCCAGGGGAACGACATCGCAACTCTCTAAAGGATATCAGTACTTTGTGCAAGAGCCAAGGCTAATAATGCTGATGCGTGTTGTTTGAAAAGTGCCGTGGTATCGACTGTGGCTCACTCCGTTTTTCTGGCACTGAGTCTCGAACCAGATTCTTTCTCCGGGGAAGAGGATGTGCACTTGTCTAATCTACCTGAGCAGAGGATGGTTCGTGCGGCAGATGGATGCCTAAGGTCAGTCACACCTCCTCACAGGCACTGCTCTTCTTCTGTCTCCAACAGTCTGCGAGCGATGCCCCAACCACACCTAAGTACACCAAGGATCACCGAGACATCTTCTTCCCGGCTTCCCTGCAGACGCCCGTCTTGCTCAGCCACTCCACCTGCCACCCGTTGTCCACCCAGGACGGCCAAGCCAAAGTGGTGTATGAGCCCCTGAGCAAGCTGTCCAGACCTCAAGCCTCGAGCTTCCACGATCAGCCACAGCACAGGAGAGCAGCCAGCCACCCTGCTGCAGCCATGGCTTTCCTACCACACACAGGTACACTGGCCTTCATTCCCACCATCTTTCACCACTACATGGTTGTTCAGTGTTTTTTGCCACAGTTAAATCTACCTTAACAAAAGTTATTGCACTCTCTCTAATGCTGGAGTGATTTAAAAAAAAAAAAAAATGAAAAAAAATGAAATGTTCTTTTTGTTGAAATTGTACTGCTGCTGAGGTGGAGCTTTTGCAGTTGTCAGTTCAGTTTGTCAAGCTCCCCACAGTCCAAGAGACCAGCAGGGGGCGCCTGTGGACTTCCACAGATCTGTTATGTAACAGCAAACTCTGGCCTGGTTAGATTTTGCCTTTTGGGTTTTGTCAGTCCCCCAACAAGAGTTTTAAAAATCAGTGTTCACCAGATTGAGACTGTTTTTCTTACTATACGAGCTTCTGGAGGGGTTTGGCATAATAATTGCTGATCCTCATAATGAATATTCTGGTGGATAAATATGCTGTTTATGTCATGTTAAATATGTAAAGATATAATTTCTACACCCAGACTTCAGCCAGAGTTCATCTGATGTTCTCTATGGAACACCAGCTCAACCAGTGAGCCTGAATCTCCACTATACAGTATCTGGTGGTGCTTTCTTCTTAATATTTGAACCCCTTCTTTCTCGTTATTGGTTTTAGTTGATATTTGTCATGTTTAATAATCATTTGGTTTCCTGTATGAGGTCAGCGGAGCCATTAGAGGGAGTAAAGAGAGTAAACAGCATTTGGAGACACTGAAGTCAATCCTGTTGTTGTTGTTGTTGTTGAGGCAGCTTTCATTTCTTTTCTGTCAGATAAGTGCTCAGTAAGAGGAGCTATTGAATTTGGCTCTCATCCAGATGTCTCTTCTGTTTTTGTCCATTTTCAGCTAATGGACATGGTCTTTTTACTGCAATCTCTCAAACCATAGCTAAATTTGACCTCTCTGATTTCTCCACATGTCTTGTAGGTGACAAACTTGACACAGTTGTTCTTTTGAGATTGAGTGTGACACAAATGAACGCCATTAGGACTTTACTCAAACTCTTTTAATCAAGCAGAACCATCTAAATAGGTGACATTTACGAAGGAAAACCAAACCAGCAAATCACATGGCTGCTGGACCACTGTACTTTATGGATAAGATGGAAACACATTTAAGAAATATATTCACATACATTAAATGTTTACATATTCATGTTTATCATCCACCCTTACAATAATTCAGAAGTCAATACAAAATCATATTTGTCGCCTTCTGTGACAGATAACAAGATTATGTTTTGATTTTTGATTAGATTTGGAACAATGATTTTCTTCACATTTAGATAATCTCTTCAAATCAGTGACTGTAAGGCTGCTCTTTACAAACAGATTTCAAAATACAAATGATATCAATGTCACATTATTCTCTATTAACAGACTCTTTAGTTTCACATTTTGTTTCTTGGCTCAGTTTCCTCTTGAGCAGAATTTATATCAAGATATTTATAGGTGAAAAATCCGCCACTAAAACTAAAGTGCAAACCTTTAATGAATTATCTGTCAGAGCTCAGCAACATGGCAGAGACACTGAATCCTGTTTTTTAGTCCTTAATTGGAAAGCCACAGCAGAACAGAGCACAATTGTATCACCTTTTACATCTACTCTGTGGTAAATTCACTGAACCTGTCAGCTTAATGTCATCAGAAAGAGAAAAGACCATGATGTAGTGAAATTCAAAGCATTTATTTTCAATCCGTAGACACTGATTACATCAATAAATTGAGTTTAAGAAAAATGTCTGTAACCTCCGGCTGGATGGTTTCTGTGGATGTGTGCAGATACATGCAAAAGCAAGTTTGCACGCACACAAACACACACACACACTCTCACACACACGCACAGGACACAGGTTAGCATCAAGCCACACTGCACCAATGTGTGTTATGTAATGGTTTCCTAGGCAACATTAATGGAGAAGCCTGGAAGAGTATTAGATCATTTTTGTTTTCATTGTGTCACTCTGAGCTGCAGGGGGAGTTTTACACTCATTTCACATGCAGCCATTTCATACAGTGACTTGTAAAGTTTAAGGACCCATTTGATGGTGACTTGAAAGTTAAAGTGAAAATGCCAAAAATGTGAAGATGTATTTTCTCACCTAAAATACTGTAAATCTTTATGTCCTGGCAACAGTCTATCCTTTTGTTAGTGTAGCACATTACTTACTCTACATAGAAAGTTCCGTTCATATAGTTTATTTAAACAGATTTTTTTTCAATAGTTCAGCCCCTTCCGTCAAATAAAACTTCTTTCTTTTACTCATGTGGCATCATATCCATAAACACAGTTTGGATGTATGGCCTCAACATCTTGGTTCAGTTGGAAAAAACATCACATTAAAGTCAGACATGTGAATACTGCTTTGTTTAGATGGGCCAAAAATACAGAGAATCAAGGCTCCAAGTCTTGTTGACAAAATGCATAGAAATGTTAATGTGGGCGTTTCTTGTTATTCATGGTTTTTTTCCATGACTGATAACATTGAACTCAGCTAGCAGTGTTGTCAATTGATTTTCTGTTAATTCTGTTCTGACAAAACTGCTGCTGATGTTTTAACATGTATTTTATTGGTGTATTATTTTTGCCCACAGAGGAGCGGGAGGAGCCGTCAGAGGGACTTTCATACCGACAGCAGGAGTCGCACCTTTGTCAGCAGATGAAACTTGCCACTGTATCTCAAGGGCAAGAATCAGCAGCAGGCTGGTTCCAGGAGGAAACCGCCACATGTAGCACCGCACAACCTTGCCCAGGTCAGACCCTTTGAATCAAAAGCATGACAGAAAGAAGACTTCATGAGCCTTGAAAATGTTTAAATATTTATGTTCTCCTGTCTCAGACCAGCAGCAGTATGCCAGCAATGAGCAGTCAAAGCTTCCAGACCCCAGCCGAATTCGCTCCCGTGTTCCACCCAACATGCCAAAGCTTTTCATCCCTTCCACAGTTACCAAGTTCCCACCAGAAATCACAGTAACACCTCCGACACCCACACTTCTCTCCCCCAAAGGCAGCATCTCAGAGGAAACCAAACAAAGACTTAAGGTATGCAGTCTGCCTCTAAACATGTATGCCTGTGAGTGTGTGTGTAAACAACCATAGACCCAGTATATCCGTTTGTCTAGTCCAGCACTCAACAGTGCCCCCTGCTGTCTGCTCCTGTACAGAACGTCATCCTGTCGTCTCAGTCTGCAGCCACAGTCAAAAAGGACACTCTGAGCCAGCCGGCGCTGGAGGTGCAGGAGACGTCCAGCCAGGAGTCGTCTCTGGAGAGCGAATCGGACGAGGAGGACGATTACATGGACATCTGAGGCCCGGTGTGCACACTGACACTGAGCTCTTCTCACAACCTGGCCTGACTCTGCCAAACCCTGTGCCCCTGTCTTTAAAAAAAAAAAAAAAAGGTATGGTACATGTCACTGCAGCTGTCTTTGTTGATGTTTTTTTTTCCCTCACGTGCATTACAAAAAAGACTCCCAAACACACTCCCAAATTAAAAAAAAAAATGCAGTATTGTCATTGCCTGTCATGTCACTGTGTTGCTGTGCTTGTCAACAGTGATGGTGTGCATGACAGACGATGATGGCTTTAGTCTCACAGCATGTCTGTAATGTGCCATTTATGCATATCACACATCAGCTTATTGAGCTCTCGTGCACCCAACTGTACGCTGGATCCGGCAAGAAGGACTGTCAGCCTTTAAAGCCGACCAGAACCAGTCCTGTGTTTATGCATTTTTTCAATGTTGTGTGCAAACTTTTTATCTCAACGCTGCAGCTAAATCCTTGAGAACTTGCCAATCTGAGGTGCCTCAGTCTGGACTGACGCTCAGCAGCATGTACCTGCTGTCCTCCACTTCGATCGTTTCCTTTGGCATGAAATTTTCATCGGCAAGATGCGTAACCTTGATACATGATATATTTCAATGAACATAAAGGTGAAATAAGGACAATCGGCTGCATTCGAGGTTCGTCTGTGGAGCTAACGGCCGCACACAGCCTCACAACCTGTAGCAGATTGGAAATGTTTACACTTAACATTTGGGATGTTTTTCAGTTAGCACTTAACTTTGTGCTATTTTTGTACTTACTGTATTTCTTGTAAAAAAAAACAATAATTGTCCTATATATTTTTCTTTTGTTTTGTGTGCATTTGTAGCTAAGAGGAACAGTTCTTACCAGGAGGACGTCCTGTCACCAGCACTGATCTGAATGATACAGAAATGGGGTTTCCGGTTATTAGAAATTAGCTTTTGTACGTGTCACGATCCAAATAACTTTCTGATGTGTTTGGCTTTAATGGGTCGAGTATTAAGCTGGAGGAGTGTGTGCATGTGTGAGAGTGTAAACATTAAGGTGAGGGTCGCTTTGATTCCAATCAACTCAGGAAACGACTCACCGTTAACAGACACTTTCCGTGATCTTTCCTGACTTCAGTGGAATTGAAATGCATGCAGAGGAGGACTTTCTAATACAGATGCCTTTCCATTTAAACCATTTTGGTAAATTTGTCACAATTTTAGCTTAACTCAGAGGAAGACAATAGAATGTTTTTTACAGATTGTTTTCTATAAAAAGAAAGATATTTACTGATTATGTTTTCTTGAAAGATGTCTAAAAATAGTTTTTAAAAAAGACGCAAATAATTGTAAACTATCACCCTTGATTAAAAAAAAACAGTTTTGTATTTAATTTCATTATTTTTGTTCTTTTTTTTCTTTTTTTTTTTGGTGTAAGATTGTTTTCTATTGTTCTGCTGAGCTTCTGGGAATGTACCACGGCTAAAGAGGAGACCGGGTTAAAGGCTTCAGCTCAGCCCGGCTCCCCTGGCTCAGGCTGCTGGAGGGGAACTGTTCTCTATGTCTGGACTGAATGCATTATAGATGTCAAACCAAAAATATATTTGAGAAACACATATTTGTTCTGTGTGCTACTGTGCTGTGTGCTACTTCAAGTATTAACCCACAGGGGTCCTCACATCAGATATGACAGCCTTTTGTTTATACTCCGTGTGAACCCTCAGCAGAAAAACTGAGGTTTGATAGCACCATCTGTTACTGCTATAACTACGAGTTATTATAAGAACACACAATTCACACTGATGCTGGAAATCAACATAATAATTATCTGTAGATATAAAACACAAGCATAACTATCCTATAGAATATCTAAGAACTTGGATGCATTTTTCATATACTTTAAGAATTCAAATGCAGCATAGGTGCCCCACTGGACACAGACAAACTTTCCTGTACATCAAGCACAAAAAACATGTTGCCTGTGCAGTGTTTCAGAAAACTATAATGCATGAGAAATCTATTATTATTATTATTATTATTATTATTTATATATTTTAAAACCTACTGCGTCACTTAATAATTCACTGCAGATGTGGTTGACATTTTACTGCCAGTGTGACCACCTTTAATCACAGTTTACAGCACCAGTCTTAAAGTGATGCCTTTATACACACAACAGGAATAAATGTAAATTGTGGGCTTCCAGTGTCGTGAAAGTTTTTTCAACTATGAACCTACATTTTTACTCAGGATGTGAGAGTATTTCTTAATTATTTCCCAGTGTCAGTGCATACTTGTAACCCCAATATCATATATATATTATATTGACTTCATTGCTTTCATTTTACCAGGTGAAAGTTTTTTTTTTTTAAATGAGACTTTGACAAGAGGGCTGCATAAAAACATTACAACATTAAATACAATACAAACATAAACGGGATGGGAATGTTATAGTCCCATCCTGTTTATGTTTGTATTGTATTTAATATACTATACAAAAAAAGAATTTTAAACTGAAGAACTTATTTACAAGGCGTCTGTATGCTTCTAGGTCTGGCACACACTTATAGGACATGCAGCTAGTCTTCTGCATCGTAGGAGGTGATTGTGAAAAATATACAGCAGTAACTTTTGCCACCATGGACATGGCAGCACAACATTTTCAAGTTTACGTTCAGCTTGTGTGGCTTCTGAAACTGAAACCATGTTATATACGTCCGTCACTACCACCACTCGGTAAAAGACTCTTATTTGACTGTAACAGTGAAATTCTTTTTGGCTGCTAATGGAACACAATAAAAAAAACATCTCTGTCAATATGAGAGAATGGTGATCAAAACTATCAATGACAAGGATCAACTTGTGTTGATGCTAATGTTTCATTACAGTGAAACTTTGTGTAATTTCTCTCCCTTTTAAATTATCTTGAACTCCAGACGTAATATCAGGAAAAGCCTCTCGCTCCTGTCACCGTGCTTCCAGTGGAGCTGTGGAGTCTCTGCAGTCCTGTAGCCGGCAGACCACCCCGCTGACCACATTGACTTTGTGCTCAAAGGGCTTGTACACTCTGGTGTGAAGTCTCCGACACGAGGGAAGTCATTAGTCTTCATTAGCAACTTCCAGGAGTTTCTTATGAAGTGCTGTGAAGTTGTCATTTGCCCCCTTTGCCAGGCAAGCTAGATTTGAGGTTTGTTTTCTTATGTGGTCGACCAAATGTGAGCTCACCCGGCCCCTCGTCGCTGCATGTGAGATCACGGTCACTCTGGGTTTAGGCCTGGGACGCCAGACAAGACATTTCAACCTTTTTTTTGTTATATTCTTATTTTTCATAACTAACTATGATTCATAAAAGTAATGATGCACTGGGTTATATCTAACAATATCACACTCATTAGTTAGGAAAAGTCAAAAACATAGTATATGCCTGGGTGCCATGTTATTTGTATGTAGCAGCATCTCAAAGCATATAAAGTCAAACTATAATCGACCTGTTCTCTTGCCCTGTGAGATTGTTCAGTCTCCTGTGACATCACGTTGTTTCCAGCCATGGGGCTGCTATCTCTACAAACCCCTCAAAGTGGCCAATTAAGCATCAAAAGGGCATGCTGCATGGCTAATGTGAGCGAAAGGTGTGAGATTTCTCGTCAGTCCACTCCAGGGGCTCTTTATTGGGCTGCTAGAGAGCCGTCTGATCCCCGGGCCCTGGCTGTATATTGGCAGCTGTTAACTGTTGAGCACAAGGGGATCTGTGCAGTTAAAGCAAATGGCCAAAGACTGACACCTGGGAGGTGGAACATCACTGCTGAAGGTGGTCTGCCAGTAGATGCAGGGAGGAGATATCAGCAGAAAACTGAAGATATCTGAAGATATCTCTGCTCAGTCATTTTGTGTTGTAGGATAGTTGCAATCACACTTGAACATTCACTCTCTGTAAATATTAGTAAGCAGCTACATTCGTACAGCGTATTTAAATCCCACCATGGTTTGCAGCCTCCATCAGTCTCCTCCACACGACCTCCCTGATGTATCATCCAGTCCAACTCAGCCCCAGACTGGCTGTTACATAAGACGGTGCTCGCTGTCATCCCTCTATGTCCCTGGACTTTGTCCCCAGGCCATGTACCAAAGCCTTTTACCAGTCACACCTGTCACCCCCAGACCCAGTGTGTAATGGGATTGACACTGCTGCTGCTGAAATGTACACCTCAGCTCTGACACGACACACTTTTCTGCCGCTGGAGCCGAAGCCATCTGCAGAGAATTTATCAACACAATCATTTTCATTTCTCGTGGCATCTTGCTCCCAAACATCACCCGAAAAACTGCGTGAGCCCTGTTGCCCCGTGAAACACTTTAAGGCGATCCCCCCCACGCGGGTCCCACAAAGGCGGCTTTAAGTGAGGAGAGCCACACTGAACCTGTGATTAATAACTCCTCCGCAACAATTGGTTTCACATAAGGAGGATAAAAACACATCGCACTTCCTCAAGGCCAATGTTGTGCCACCACGTTCCACTGGGGAGAGAGGGGGCGGGTGGCTGCATCATCGGGGCATTTAACATGCTAAAATGATAGTACAGAGCTCTTTGCATCTTTAAGTGCATCATTACAACCACAATGTTATTGTCTTTTTTATTCTGCATCGACCCAACACAAAGAAGCGGGTCAATATTTTCACAGGAAAAACTTTCTTGCAGTAAAAATCTCTTTATGCACATTTAACTGCTGATGCGACACAGCGCCGCGGGGACCATTTCTGCGCCACTGTTAAAATCCTCCCATCATGCATTACACGTGGTTTCGGTTTCTGGTCTGTTATCCATACAGCTGCACAAAAGCAAAACATACCTTTGTGTGTAGGTGTTAGAGAGCTGAGCTCACAGAGGGCCAGTGTATGCAGCACGCAGACAGACATGAGAATACAATGAGAAATGGAAGTGGAAGTGGTGTGTCTGTGCTAGGAAAGAGGATGAATGAGACGTGAGAGTCGCCTCAATTCAAATGTTCATGTCAGTGGAAACAAGAGGGGAGCTGTGGTTTGTTTTGTTTTGTTTTTTTTTTTTCCTCTATGCTAATGCTGTCAGTGTTTAGCATTTGTTTTGCCTGCAGTAACACTGCACACCGCAGGCCGAGACGAGCCTATGAATACTGACACCCGTGGATTCTGGCTGGATGTGGATGGTGGGAGGACGGCTGGGTTGTTGCAGCAGGGTCTTTATTCTCGGACCCCTCCTGTCCCATTCAAGGCTGACTTGGGCTTGTGGTGCTAACTGGCTGTTAATTGCCTGCCCGTACACGGGGCCTTCTCCACATGCAGAAACTAGCTCCTTCAAGGGAAACTAGTTTAATGAGATTATCTATCAGAGCAGGGGCTTGTCTAGACACCCCAATACACAACCCCACCCCCAACCACTGCCTGCAGTCCTGTGGGCTGCAGTGGATGCCCCCAGGTAAAAGTTACCTGCAGAAAGAGTGCATGTTATCATCATTATCACCATTATGGGTTTACACAGACTTTCCCACCCACTGTGTAATTTCTCTGATGGAGAAAGCTGAGAATTTTAAAAAGGGTAAAGGTAATCATATGAAAATGAGAAATTTCTATTATTTTATGCACTCACATGTCAATATATTGTATGTACAATGATAAATTTGAGAATGACACTGTAAAAATCTACTTTGACTCTTGGAAACTGCTCAGGTGCACACACAAACCTCAGTGGGCTACTCCATGTAAATTTACCTTCTACTGCAGTTGTCTCACTCATGTCAAATGAATTACACCGGGTATTTACTACATTGCACAAACACACTAAATGGCATTTTCGTGCGTGGTTATATCTGTGTGAATGATATTTACACAGACTCTGGTGCCGCTGTGAAGCCCTGATCTGCAGCAGAGAAGTCCGTCCATATTTGTTTTAAAGTCTCTTAGCAGTTAATAAAGATGCATTTCCTCCGCAGCCCTTCCTGTGGGGATGGTATCAACGCTCTGTTAAGTCTCTTTGATTTCCAGCACCCTCCAATCACAGCGGGACATTGACTCATGATTGTAGCACTTCAAAGCATGGGAATGGCTCTCTTGACCCCACCCACTCCAGGGCTCCCCTTAAAAGTCACGGTCACCCCATCCTGCAGGACACAAGATCTCTGAAATATCTGGTGCAACAAGGCTGACCCACCGTCTGACTTCCTGAGCTGCTGGATATCTGTTTTGTTTTTGTTTTGTTTTTTTCTACCCACGAAGGAGGGAGAGCAGAGCTGAAGAAACACTTTGGATTTCACTGATACTTGGATTTCTTACTGACCCTCAGTGCATGAACCTTTTCAAACATTTCCTGTGCTACTCCTGAACCTGAAGAATGCAGTCGATCAGAGGTGAGTGCTGACTTGACTTTCGTAGATTCACACTGGGCTTTTCAATGAATAACCACAACCTCCAAACCAGTTTTACCTTTTATCAGATCATGGCGTTCTCAATCGTGAATTCTGTCATTTTTTTGGTGAAGCATTGCTATGATGAACCTTATCGTCTTCTAGACTTAAAGCCCAACTTCAACGGCCCTCCTCCCTCCTCCATGGCTGCTGGCCCAGATGCTTATCTCCAGGGTAACATCAGGATGACTCTGGAGGACCCTGAACTCTGGAAGACCTTTCATGAAATAGGGACGGAGATGATCATCACTAAACCGGGGCGGTAAGCTGACAAAAAAAAAAAAATATATATATTTAATGCAAAGTGTTGGGAAAGTGTGTGTTGCTGTGTTTGCTTGTACCTCTTGCATAAACATGTGTTTCCCTTTATGTTTTCCAGGAGGATGTTTCCACACTGCAAAGTGAATCTCTCCGGCCTTATTCCATGTGCCAAGTACATCTTACTGGTGGACATGGTCCCTGAGGACGGCTTCAGGTATAAGGTAAGACAGCAGTGATTTCTCCTTCACTTATTAATGAGTCTATTCTCGATCTTAGTTGTTTTTAACAGAGAAGAATTTCCAACACAAAGTAAGTAGCCTTGGCTTACTTACAGCAGCCATGGCTTTGGCTGTAGATACCCCAGAGTGGTTACCACTATCTCCAGACAAGACATCCCCTGTTTGTCACCCCCCCCACCCCCACCCCCCCCACCCTCGACATTGTACATCAAAGGGTGCTATCTCTTCCTGTTTTTCTATCCCCTGCTGGGAGCCCACTGTACTACCCCCTATCTCTGTGGGTGGTACTGGCCAGCCACCACTTTCCACTCTATCAACCTCCTCTTACACTGTGGGAAGGGAAGACTCTGTAAATCACCTTGCTCTATGACAGACTGACTGACTGACTATCTGTCTCCTTCCTACAGTTGAATAAAGAGAAATGGGAGGTGGCAGGAAAAGCGGAGCCCCAGCCTCCCTGCAGGACTTACCTCCACCCCGACTCTCCAGCCCCGGGGAGCCACTGGATGAAGCAGTCCGTCTCCTTCCTCAAGCTCAAGCTCACCAACAATACACTCGACCAGCACGGTCACGTAAGTACGAACACTCAAAATGAGGTGCTTGACAATAACCCTGTATGTCCATATGGTATCCACTTTTTTAAAGGATGTTGGATAATTAAAGTACTCGGTTGACAAACTGGTGATGTGTTCAGACGGGACGCTCTGGCTGTGTGTGCTGCAGTTCCAAGTATTTGAAAAACATTATACTCAGAATCAATCACTGTCTTTCTATCTGCAGATCATTTTGCACTCCATGCATCGGTACCACCCGCGCTTCCACATCGTCCAGGCAGACGACCTGTTCAGTGTCCGCTGGAGTGTTTTCCAGACCTTCACCTTCCCCGAGACTTCATTCACAGCAGTCACCGCCTACCAGAACACCAAGGTCAGTTCCTGACACTTTAAACCAGCACAAGCTGCTGGCAGGACGTCACACAGTACTGACATTTTAACTGAACTCCTTTAACCCCTCCCCCTTGCAGATTACAAAACTGAAGATTGATCACAACCCATTTGCCAAAGGTTTCCGGGATGAAGGCACAACTAAAAAAAGGTGGGTATCACACTAGTCATATACATGTACTGGTGCTGCAGCTGCAGAGGGCCCACAGAAGTCAGTTTTCCCAGCTATGCCTCTGCAGTAGATTGCAGTGAAAGTAATGTATGTAGTATTGTTTTAATGAACTCCATGTTCCTCTGCAGGCGTACAAACAAGAACCCAGCCTGCCTTGAGAAGCGGCCGAAGATGTCGAGCATCCTGAACAGGGATTCTGATGATGACAGTCCACAAGGTACAGGTTCAAGACTCTCCTCCGCCTATTGATGTTTTTACTTTCTGGTCCTGTATTCCTAAATTTATCTGGTGGTTTATGTCTCCTCAGATTTTTGCCAGTCATCATATGAAGGGTATGATGGAGAGGAGGGAGAGCTTCCCAAAAGGAAAGAGGTTGATGTTGTCAAAGAGGAGCGTTACTCCCCGTGGGCTGCTGAGCGGGAGCACAGAGTGAGGACTGAATCTCCTGTCGGGGCAGACGCAAGAGATATGTACAACGCAGAGCAGCTTGTTCCTGCTCCAGCTTCCTACCAGCCCTACAGGTGAATACTGATAAAATAATGTAACATTTGAGAATGTCGTCTCATCCTGACAACCGGAGCACTGAACAACTTCCTGTTTCTCTTCAGGTTCCACGAGTATGGAAAGTCTCCCTCTCCCTCCTCCAGCATCGGCAGCAGCAACAGTGGTTCAGGACGCAGCAGCTTTGAGTCCAGAGTCCCTGATGTCGCCACCGTCCCCGATCATGACTCTTCAAAGCCCCGTACGCATGAGACTGGCCCTTCCCCCTGTGGCCCCCAGCACCTCCCTGGCCCCCAGGACTACACCGGGGTCCTCAACATGACCATGGCACAGGCCGGCAAGCCAGGGGTCATCGGCCACCACATCTACAGCCCCTACAGCGCGGAGCAGCCCCTGGGCCAGTGGAGCGGCCCCAGTCCCGCCCAGTATCCCCCTCCTCACCATCTGACGGCTGACTACACCACACAAGCTGTGCACCATGGCTATCACCATGGCAACGTGGCTGAGTGGAGCCAGTACCCACTGTTCTCTTATTCCTGCTGGTGAAGGGATCTTCAGTGCGAACTGCCGGAGAGTGACTTTAACTGATGCTGCTGCTGCGCCATCTTGCCAGACAGCTGATCCAGTGCTCACAGCTATGAGAATGCATGCCCAGACAAGGCTGAGGGCCAGAGGCCTGCGACAAGAATAGAAAAACCGAAAGATGAAAACAAGTATAAGGAGCCGCCTGTCTCTGTTCTCTGTTCAGAGCGGCAGGATTCAGACTCGTATTCTGAGTGCAACTACTGACGTGTGCTGCGCCACACTGATGGATTGTTTTATTAATTGTCTATTTATTTTGTATTTCATCTCATGTTCCAGTGTAAATATTATTTTTGTAAAAAAGAAAAAAAAAAGAAAGGAAGAATAAAACGTAAGTGTGCAATTTATATCTGTCTTCAAACTGTGATGTGATCTGAAAATAAAAGCCTAAAAGTAATGTGATTCTGTGTGTGTGTGTGTGTGTGTGTGTGTGTGTGTGTGTGTGTGTGTGTGTGTGTGTGTGAATACGCTTACATTTTTTTCCCTATCTTTTCACATTAAGAATCAGATGCATCGTTTGGAGAAACACAATTATAACAGAAAATCGATTCCCAGCAGGAATTAAATACAAGATAAATTGACCTTCTTTATATGTAACATTTTGCTTTTCTCACTGGATGGTTTAAATGAGACAAGTAGTTTTCCTTATTATGCGTTATCTTTTAATTCAAACAGAGTGACACTCATCTCCCAGAGGTACAAAAGCAACAGAATCTCTGATTACTTCTCAGACCTTTGTATCTTTTACTGACCGAGGAAATAAATCCTGGTTTTGCCAGTGATCAAGTTTCAAATAATCTGTTTATAATTCTGATTTTCATCCAATCCATGTTCTGCACACAGCAACTTTACCGAGCGAATGAATGTATTGTATAAGTGTCGTTGTCTGCGGGTGCACATCTGCATACTTTGCACCTGGCCAGCTCTGATAAGCAGCACATCCTTTGGTGGTGTTTGTTTGTATTTCCTCTTTGTTGATCTAATGAGGACCACTCTGTAGTTTCGACAGGCCCAGCATGCATTAAAGACATTGTATTACCGTGACTCTGGCTCACCTGCTGAGGTTTACCCACCAACATCATAAAGCATTGCACAACTCTCGTTCTCCATCTCAATGAGCCTTAAAAAGCATGAAAATGGGGGGCTGTTGGCTCCTTTTCACTACTGAAAAACACAGACTGGCCCATCGCCTCCACCCTGGGTGGATATGAGCTGCTAATGACTGTTGTAAAGTCCGGGGGGGGGGGGGGGGGGGGGGGGGGGGGGGGGGGGGGGGGGGGGGGGGGGGGGGGGGGGGGGGGGGGGGGGGGGGGGTGGGGGGGGGGGGGGGGGGGGGGGGGGGGGGGGGGGGGGGGGGGAGGGGCGGGGGGGGGGGGGGGGGGGGGTGGGGGGGGGGGGGGGGGGGGGGGGGGGGGGGGGAGGGGGGGGGGGGGGGGGGGGGGGGGGGCCCCTTTCGGTGGGTGGAGGGAGTGTGCAGATCATACCCGCTATATATACATATACAATAAATACACACACTAAGCTGAAGTGAAGACCACCACACCGCCTAACAGAAATAAACAAGCACTGACCTGCAATCACAGTGTTGACACATTCATACAGCAGTGACATGGCAGAGGTTACTGTGAGATAGGAGGACGAGGTAAGAAACAGAGAGAGAATGCAGATTATTATTGTTGTATTCATCACATCGGATGACTTTTTACAATTGAGAAATGTTTAGAATTGAGGGATTTCATCTCAACCTGTGATTAGGTTTGTCAGAGGTTCGATCAGCTTCTTCCCCAATCGGTGGCTCGAGTGGTGTGAGGGCACCAATACTTTAAAAAAACTAAAAACCAAAAAAAAACAGAAGTGCCATTAGCACATTTTAACTAGAATAAATAGGAAAAACATAGGATTTCTACAATGAACTATTGTATGTTACAGATGACCTCAATTACATTAATGGTAATATTGTGCTATAGTTTACCTGCATTTTTAATCATCATGCAAAAGAAAAAAAAAAAAAGGAACCATGAAGCTTGTTAACTTCAAATAAGGTGGTTGCTTTTGGAACATAAACAGAGATTTCTATGCATGCAACCTGTCATACGACTACACTCCATAGGTTACAGAAGCCAGCTCTGGTAGAGGAACTAGAAATCAATTCCTCTTTTCTGATGGATTTGTCCCTGTACAATTGGTGCTATACTGTCCAGGCACAATTCAGCAACCCTTAAACATTGTGTCCTGTTGACTAAACCAGCCTTGATGATCTTAATGAGAAACGCCAGTTATTTAGTAGAGGAGGTCATGAAGTTTGAAGAAGAGCGTGGGCCAGAGACAGGTAGTTCTTGGGATTTCTCCGGGCAGATCACAGAAACATTTACTGCTGCTGACTGCACACCTAAAGAGGGAGAAATACACATTAAGAGAGGAAGCAAGGATGAATTAACTGTGACGCTTGTGTGTTTATTTGGTTATCGGCTTAAATTAAGAAATGGCTCAAAATAGTTATGCATAACGAACAGGAGTACAACACAGAAAAAAATGTATAAAATATATGCAGTTTGACAATGTGAGCCAAAATTTTTCAAAATGATCCATGTATTTCATTAATGTGTGTAGCCATTTTGTGAACTTCACCTCACAGAACTGTGAAATATCCTTTCAACACAGTTGGAGGCAGCCTATTTTTAAGATAAAGCAACTTTCAGAGTCCTCAGACAAATAAAAAATTGGATTCACTAATAAAGAGTAAATGAGTGGAAACACGCACTGCACGCCATTGTTATACGCAAAAAACCAGATAAATGTCTGTGGAGATGCTTGTCTGTGCATACCAAAAAATAGTTCTGTGACCTCTGTACAGTCCAGACAGCCCTGACAGAAATCAGCAAATGAGCCTTCCTTAATCTTATATTCTTGGCTGCTGAATAATTCACAGGGTTCAGGTGCCAGAGAACGCCCGTCACCAGCAAGTGCCAGCATGGGGTATATGATTTAGCTACTGGAAGGAGTAAAAATATTATTTTTGCCCAAAAAAGAGCACCAGACCAAAAAATAAAAGAAAAAGCTTTATTTTTCCTCAGAGCAGTAAATTGTGGAGAAAAAAGCTTCGGTTAAGATTATGGAGAATATGGTGCATTTCCTGATACCTGGGTCCTGGATCTCCATTTCTAACTTAAGTCTTGGAAAAGCAGGGCGGGCAAGGGACTCTGGGTACTTGAGGAACACCTTGTACATGATCAACACTGCTTTTTTCTGAATGGTAAGGTTTTAGTGTGGTGACATCTAAGGGAAGGGAAAAGAGCAAAACAGTAAGGACAGTTTGTTCACCAAGTTCAGAGGAAAAAGGAGTAACACCGTATGTCTTGACTGCAAAGTTTTAAGCGTAAATAAAAAGGTGGGTGGAGAAGTGGGGGTGGGGGGGCTTCAAGCGAGAAAAAAAAAAACCCAACAGGATAAACCCTCTGGGTAAACCTCCTCACATACTCCCATGAATCACCAGTGTATGAATGTCCATTGGCAGTGTCCTCAAGTGCCAGGTCCGGGGGTAACGAAAACAGGAAGAGGCCAGTGAGGGCAACACCAAAGTGGTCATACTGGTTTGGGACTGCTGATGAATCCTGGCAAGTCCATAAGACAGAAAAGGTTGGCTGAGGGATGAGATAACACTCAAGAGATATTCATAGAAGGAAATAGACCAAGACTATAACTGACCTTTCGGATTTGATTGGTTTGTCAGCATGATGAATCAAGTGCTCTCGTGAAAGCAACTGTGAAGCGCGCGCCAGGTAGGCCTAATCCTATGCAGGGAAAGACCAAGCCACAGAGAGATATTATATGTTGTGCTGCATTTTATCTGTGTAACTGGATAACTGTTTATTTCAGTACATGCTAGCTATCACAAAGTATTTACCAACCTGCAGCAGTTCCGCATAAGAGTTTTCCACGCTTAATCAATCTGATCAAATCCAAGACTAATCATTATATTGCAGTGTACCTTGTAAAATGATAAACTTTTAGAGGAGACTCATGAATTCAACGATGTGAGCGGCCCAAGCTGAACATCGTAGCCCAGCATCCTGATAGCTGTAACACAGGAAAAGAGGGAGAGAGTGAAGAGATGTGGGTGAAGCAGAAGGAGGAGAGGGCTCTACGCTGTCCATAATGAGCTGAGCTGAAAGCTCTCAAAGACATCACTGATGCAATCGCAACAAGCCATCTTACACTAAAATGCAGGCCTTAGGCTATAAAATAGAAAGAGTACTTTCATTTAAGCACCATTGCACACTATTCACAATAAGTGCTGGCTTCCTGGCTTGTAGTGACTAACTCTTCCAACCTAACAAAAACCAAAAACATTCTCATGCAGCTCGTGTACAGCTCTCTTCTACAAATGTATGAGGTGGTTTCTAACCAGTCCATTCTTTTGCCCCTAATCAAGGCGTGAGCCAAAACAATGGGCTTTTGATTCAGCATGACGATGTCTTGAAATAAAGATAATATACAAAGACTGAGTCTGCATGTGGTTTTATCCCTTCTACAGTCATCAGCAGTTTGAAAAACAAAATGTTTCATTGTGTGTGTCAACAACACTATACCACACCTGCAAGAGCATAAAAACTGTTTGAACATATTGGAAGACACGAAAGTTCAAT